>NC_090440.1:1636737680-1637044318 GCF_031143425.1 Pleurodeles waltl | reverse complement strand
CGTGGTGGGGTATTCATGTTAGGTATAGCTTTTTTTGAGAGACACTGCCCGGCGAGCAGCCCCCACCCCCAGACATCTCAGCTACGATGGAAACTGAACCTACACCAGGGTACCTTGACATACTACCACGAGGGCCCAGCCATTAGGAAAGGGTGCACCACATGCAGAGTGGCAAGAATAAAGCGCTGCAAGCAGTGGTGGAGCACACTCAGGACAGGGGGCGTGACAAATCCTGTTCCCCACTGAAGCCAGGGTTGCAGGCTGTCTAATGGATGCTGATCAGGCTGCTGTGCACTGGACCCCTGCTAGCCCCATTCCACAGCAAGGCAGAGTATGAACTTCATGGTTGTTGGGCTTCTTACACTTGTCATGGCTGTTTCTGCCTCCTATGTTGCCTTGTTGATAATTGATAGACCTGTCCCATCCATGGTACTGGCTCCCACGGGGGGCCTTCCCTTCCCCTACTCCCATGCCGTGCTCCCCGCTGCCATGAGCACCACTGCGTCTCTCCCTTTGGATTCCTTGTGCAGGGTAGACTGGCATCTGCCCCACTGTGCCCTGCAATTCCTTGAACATCTTGTCATAGGACTCTGACCATGGGGGGGTAATACTGCTAAGTTTAGGGCGGCAACACCACCGGGTGAGGGTGACTGAGTCAGTCACACACCGACTGGAAGCTGTCAGTCTGCCCTCGTCAGCTAGATAACAGCACTTCACCTAAACATTGAGAGTAAATGTGTTTTGTGGTAGCCTAGGAATATGACATTTTGACTACTCAGGGAAGTCGTGGTGGAACAGATTATACCCCTTTCTCTCAGTTGCACAAAGTATCACACATGCACATGCAACTAAAGAAATGCAGGATGAGTTTCAATGCACTTTTTGAAGCAACTGCATTCTATGATAAAAAGCATGAGCTGCGATCATTAGGAAGATGAAACATAATACCGGGCTGATTGTGATCATTAAAGTGAAACAAAAACAGTCCCTACATCCTGACAATCATAAGATCTAGTAATTCCTACCTACACCCTAATGTCTAACATGAGACCATAGCAGTGTTAGCCCTTCTGCCCGCCCAGTCTATTAAAGAAGCCCCAACCCATACATGAAACGAGGTAAGGGTCTGTCTATGGTTCTTCTGGCATTCCTCCTGGTTAGCTGGAAAGACAAAACAGGGATCAGTGAAGCTGTTGACAAAGTGGCCCACAGCATAAGATGCCACTGGCTGGAAGTGCCTTCTACCCTTCTTAACCTATGTGGTGTTTGTAGGAAAGTAGGATCTTTCTGACATAGTTACCTCGCTTTTTTCCCGGCGTCAGTTTTTTTTGACTGAAGTACATTGGGATCCTGTTAACCAGGAACCCGGTGTCCGTGTTCTCTCCCCTAAATTTAGTTGGTAAACAACCTTTATACCCCACAGTCGGCATACAAATGGACACCTGTAAATCCCTAGTATATGATACTTATATACCCAGGGCATTGGTACACCAGGGGTCCACCATGGGCTGCAGCATATATTATGCCACCCATGGGAACCCATGCAAACTCTGACTACAGGCCTGCCATTGCAGCCTGTGTGAAATGGTGCATGCACCTTCCACCCAAGATACAAGGCTCCCATTATATAAAGGTCACTGCACTCTGACCCTATAAGTCACCCCTAAGATAGGCCCTTCAGCCCAAGAGCAGGGTGCATGATTCTAAGTATGGGGGTGCCCTGCATGAGCAGAGGCACCCCTGCAAACTCCAGATCCCATTCTCTGGGCTTTGCAAGTGCGGGGAAGCCATCTGAAGTTATGTTGTGGATACTGGCCAACACAAGATGTCCAACTACAGAACAGCTTCACCGAACCTAGTCATGTTTGGTATCAAACATGTTGGAATCATGCACCTACACAGATTCCAGTGTTAGTTGCATGATACCATGTATTGTGGTGGCTCCTTAGAGCATCCCTCCATATCTGCCTGTGCAGCCATGCAGGGTCTGCATGCAAGCCAGTGCTGCTGCTGACTCCAAACACTGTTCTGCCCTCCTGCTGCTGAGCCTAACTCGGGCAGGGGAAGGCAGAGCAAATAATTTCGTGCAGAGTAGAGGTGTTACCACCTTTCTTTTAGAAGTAGGTGCCTCTGGGCTATGGTGGGGGTGCTCCTGGGCATCACCAGACTGCTTTGAAGGGCACATTTGGTGCCCTTCTTGCATAAATCGGTTTACTCAGGTGCAGAAGCCCCCGGCTCCTGCTCTAGCAGGAAACCACACAAAGGACAGTGGAGTGACCACCCCGTGTCCAGCTACTCCCCTAGGGAGATGCCCAGAGCTCTGCAAGGTGGCCACTTGCCATCTTGGAAATAAGATGAGCAGAGGCCCCTGGGAACATCTGACTGGCCAGTCAACCAGATTGGCATCCCCGATTCCCCCATCCGATAGCTGGGTCACTGCAGAAGCTGTCCAACCCACTTCCTGGGATACACAAGGGCTCCCCTGAGGGTGGGACCTTAGATTCGTCTGCAAGAGAAAGATTTGTCTACAAGACTCTTCTGCAAGACACTTTTGCAACCTGGACACTGGAACCGCTGCTGGACTTTGTCAGGAATCAAGACAAAACTGCAACTGGTGGGAGGGCTCTTACTGCAATTTTGTTCCCTTGCATTGCAAGGGCTCTGCAACCTCCGTGGCCGTGCATCCACCAGAGTCAGAAGGACTCTGCCCGCACTTAGGACAGCGAGAAGGAATCTCCCTTGAAGTGAAGGAGTCGCTCCCCTGCAACCGCAGGCACCTCAACGTGGATGACCGTTTTGTGGATCCTGCTGTCCCACGGATTCTTCAAGGCTCTACATCACAGGTTGTGGTGGTTGGCTCTTCGGTCCTGTCCAAAAACCTCCTAGTGATAAGAAGTCCTTTAGACCATGCTAGTCCCCAAATCCTGCAATATTTTGTGCACGCTTTCTTGCATTTGCCAAGGATTGTTGGTTGTCCTGCTGACCACTGACTTCTGACGACTGGCATAGAACAGCTCTTGGAGGACTCCTGGGATCTTCCTGCATCACCTGAACACCACAGCTGCACTTCCACAACAACCGCTCAGGAAAGCATCTCCAAGAAGGATGGGCATTGTCCTCCTGCACCCCCTGGGCATCTCTGGGTGCGCTGGACTCTGTCCTCTCTTTCCTAAGACCATGTTTGTCTGGAATTCATGCCTGGGTTCCTCCAAGCTGGTCCACAGGTCACAACACCAGCTGGACAACCGAGGTCCCCATTGACTTCAACAGGAGGTTCCGACACAATTTCACCCCTATGCACCTGGGCTCCCTGGTGTAGATACTCCGCTTCTCTGGGCATCCACAGGTGAGGGCACTCTTGAACCTCCCTTGTCCCAACAGGTTTTCTCGGGGTCCTCTGGGAAAGGTCCTAGAACACGAAAGCTCTAACTGCGGCTTCCCTAAGTTATTCTATGGACACTGACCCGGGATTACTACTCTGCACAAGGGGCCTAAGGGTCCTTGGGTGGTAGTCTTGGTTAGTAGTGACTTTCACATTCCATTTTTTTTAGTATACGGTTTGCACCCCCCCCACCTTCCACCCCATAGGGGGCCATGCTATTTTATGCTTTTACTTATCTGTCTCTAAGTCTATTTTTGTGTGAATATAGCTCCGGTTATGCGATATACCAAAGTTAGTTTACTGCCCGTGTTTTAATAAATAATACATTTTTCTTCCAACACTGGTGTGGTTCTTTCTTGTGTGTACATCACTGAATGATCTTTGTGGTATCTGCACATGCTTTACACCCTCCTGGATAAGCCTTCGCTGCTCTCCATAGCTACCCTTTACGAGCTCTGGTTATCTAGAACCACTTACACTATCACTAAGGGTTGCCTGGACTCAGTACAAGATACCTCACCTATAGATGTACACTTCATACTGAGCCAGCATCCTACAGTGTTTATATAACAAAACACGTTGTGTTCTGAGAACAGGCCTGATTTGATGGTATATCTATGGTTAGAAGGCTGACTCCACAACTCTTTGAGCGGCAATACTAGGTAAACTATTGTGTACAAATATGACAGCCTTGAGCAGGGTACTGAGCGAAATGTGTGCAAGGGACAGACAAAAGTGGAAGATGAACTAGTATGTTTTCTAAGAAAGGCAACTGATAAAAATATTTAAAAACAAGCTAAAAGCAAGCTGTGCTAAAATATAATAAAATAAATAAAAGCAAATAATTTGTGTTTGCTTCTTAAAAGGCACAGACTATGGGCCTAGGAGCTAAAACATGGGTGCCCAATCTAGGCGCTAAAAGAAAGCCATGACAACCTGTCGGAGCCTCCTGCCTCCCACAGGGGTGGGGGCAGCCTCTCCCCTGCCACCCCTTCCTGATACTGCCCTACCTCCCCCCCTGGCTGGCTGAGTGCCCCCCAGCTCCCTACTCACTTGCTGTTTTTTGATGCCACCCCTGTCCTGGTGTCCTTTCCACTGCCCGCCTCTTCGGGCTGCACACCTCCCGTGCCTTCTCTCATACCTTCCCGGGTCACTTCACCGCTCCTTCAATCGCTCTATCTGCCTCTGGGCCTTCCCAATGCAGAGCGGGCGCCCCAAGGTTTAGACCTGCTGATCGCAGTTTCAAGGCGCATTACCTCTAGACATTACAAGTACTGTTGGTTTTGATCTTGCTCGCTTTGCCTGTGTGTGCCTAATTCTATTTTATTTTCTCTACCCCCAAGCCTTCCGCTGTTTCCCCTCTTCTTTCCCCTGCTCCGCCTCACCCCCCCACTCCTGGTTTTGGTCAGACACTCCATTCACCACACTGGCCTCCGACCTCAATTGATCTTTTCTTCCCCTCCCCTTTACAGGAACTCATAGGAGCCTTTACCTTCCCTCCAATCTTCCTTGTCTCATTCCGGCAGACCCAGCTCACAGGGACCTGTGGTTCACTTCGTCCACTTCATGTCCCCCACAGATCCCTGCCTCTCCCTTTAGGCCCTGTGGCTGATGATGCCCTCCACCTCGACACTCTACATAATTTCCAACAGCCTCAATCACTATGTGAAGCACAAAAAAGTACTAGCCTACCTCAGATATAATGCGTGGAAGTGGCCTTCCTCCAGGAGACGCACCTCGTGGAGGTGGAAAAGTTCTGGCTGAACTAGGTGGGCATGTAGGTCCACAGTTACTGCCCTGCATGTGTTGGCGACTGTGCAACAGCCTCCAAGAAATGCAGGGTGCCTATCCTGATCTGCAGACCCCTGTCCCATACAGTGCTGAAAACATGGGTTGACCCTGAAAGCCAATATATGTTTGCGAAACTGAAGGTTGGTGGGACGGTGGTATGTATTGATATGCACCAACAGGCCTTCTTTTTACAGCTGAACCGGGTCTAGACCAAAGTCAAAGTGGCACATCTTCAGGTTGGACGTGACTGGAACCAGGTTTGGAATGCAAACCAGGATTGCATGGGCCCAACTGACATAGTCCATAAGGCTGACCAGGTGCTGCTGGTTGACATCAGAATGGATCCCAGTCTTCAGGATGTCTGGAGACGGACAGGGAGTACACCTTTGTTTCCCCGGTCCATGGCACACAATCGCAGCTGGACTCTTTTGGTGACTCATCTACTGATCTCCATTGTACGCAACGCTTCCATCATGGAGCCTTCCATTACGGAGGGCACCATCTCAGATGACTCCCCCGCTGGCATGCAGGTCTACTTGGGGCCGACATGGCCATTCTAAATGCTCTGGCTGGCACCTGAATTTGTCCAGATAATATCTACAGGCGGGTAAAGATTTGTTCAAATTCCACGCCCGCTCCTACTGTGAGCACAATAAAGGCTCGGTGGACTCAGCCTTGACCGGGTGGGTGGCAGCAAAGGCAACCATCATGAGTCAGCTGATGAGGGATGCTGCCATCGCTAAGAGGAAGACCGACGAGTGGCAAAAACACTGGAAGGGGACGTAGCCTGCTTCATAAGTGTCTACATGACCAACCCCACTGGCACTGTCTGGCGAAGTCACGCATGAATCTCAACTCCCTCTTTACCTCCAAAGTTCAGAAACTGAGGTACAGGCACTACAAACAGGGGGAGAAGGCGGGTAGGCTCTTAGCAGAGCAGTTGAGGCATGAACCATGGCCACCAATGACATTCCGAACACATTTGCCTCCTACTATAAGGCATTCTACTCCCCAGAAAGGGCCCCTGCGGCAGCACAGACCGCCACCATCCTGGACAACATTCGTTTACACTGCCTCACAGATGAGGGACCTTTTTCTTCCTGATCCTCTCCTCGCCACCTGGCCAACAAAGGACATCGCCTGCACCCACAGTTCCTCCCCCCACCCCCTCCTCTCTACGCTGCTCTTGAGCCTTCTGGTCTCTTGCTATTTCCCCTTATCACTTTTTTCCCCTCTTCCTTCATTTTCCCCCTCTACTTCTGTTCCTTCACCCCTAAGAGCTCTGTTCCCTTCCCCTCCCATTTCCTTCCCCTCCATGATGCTACTATACAGTTCAATCTGTTGTTGCACCTATCAGTGTTGCACATGACTATTACTGTTGATCGTTGTCTATCTTTTCTGTAACCATGATAGACGCCCATGCCAATGTCTCTGTTGTTCCTTTTGGGATTCTGGATTTCAATAAAAACAAATACAACCAAAAAAAGGAAAAAAGACCACAAGTAAAATTAAAGTACCTCAAAGGAATAAACGAAGAATGAAAAGTAACCTTTCAGCCCTACAGGAACAAATTGCCTCACACAGGAAGAGTTAACCATATTATTTTGTTGACTAAATCTCATGACATAAGTTAATATTGGCATTGGTGAGATTAGCAGTCAACTCAAATCTAGGCTACCACACAAAAAGGTCAACTGGGGGAAGAATTCAATATTTTTTTTTAAATGTAAGAAATTTGGTTGTTTGCTGACTGGGGTGTGAGGCCTGGTTAAACAGCAACCACAGTTCTTCTCAGGGTGAAGTCACAAGCAACCCCAAATTAACCTGGGCTTAATCCTCGGGTAGCTTGGCACAGGCAGTGAGGCTTAACTCAGAGGCAATGTGTAAAGTGTTTGTGCAATACTTCAAATTGTAACACAGTGAAAACACACCGCAAAAGGATCCCACACCAGCCTAGAAAAACCAGAGCAAAATGTAATAAATAAAACAAGACCAAAACAACAAAAGTCCAATAAGTAAAGCCAGAGTTCAGAATTTTCACAGATTTAAGTAAAATAGTTGCAAAAAGCACAAAGGGTCAACCACAGCTATCTGGTCATGTGAGACTGGCAGAAAGTCACAAGTTCAGGCTGATTTTGCAATGGAGCGAGGGTCAAGTACAGGGACCATGTCAGTCCATCTGAAAAATTACCTTTTCAGTCCGGGGCCAAAAGTCCTGTTCACGGTGGAGAGGGTTGCGAAGAGAAGGGAAGCGTCACAGACAGTAATCGATGTAGTGAGAAGAGCAGGTCATGCTTCACGGGTGGTCATTGCTATTGCGCGAAGATCCTGCTGTTGCTGTGGATGGTTTGGCTGGTACTAAGCAGTGCCACTCCATGAGTCCTCGATGCTGTAGGGCAAGGGGTCAGTCTGTTGGAACTTCATGTTGCTGAGCTGTGCGTGTGACAAGAACTGGGCTCCACTGGACCGATTTGGCAAAGAACCCAATAACTTCAATTCAGCCTCTCTTAGGCCATTCCAATGGGCCAGGACCGGAGAGGCACCACTTGAAAGTCAGGTGCTTGCTGCAGCTTGATCTGGGTGCTGGTGGAGGTGTTTGGGATCCTATCCGGGTATAAGCTTATTAAATGTAATAAGGTAACTCCAATATTAACCGATGGGAAAGGTAGGCCTTGCAGTAGTTAAAGATGACTTCTTCACTACCGGGACATATAAAACTTAAATGTATATGTCCAATTTTTTAAACACAAAGCACCCTACCATCTGGGCTGTCCAGGGCCTACCCTAGTAATGATGTGCATGTATCAAAAAGGAGGATTTGAGCCTGGCAAAAGGGTTACTTTGCCACGTCGACATGGCAGTTTAAAACGAAGCATTGCAGCCTGTGTGTGTAAAGGGCTACTTGAGTGAGTGGCACAATCAGTGCTGCAGGCCCACTAGTAACATTTAATTTACAGGCCCTGTGTACATGTAGAACCGCTTTGCTAGGGACTTATAAGTAAATTCAATGTGCTAATAGGGTATAAGCCAATTCTACCATGTTTTAAGGAAAGAACACAAGTGTGTTAGCGGTGTTAGAAGTGGTAAGTGCTCAGAGTCATAAGGCCAGTAAAAACAAATTTAGCAAAAAGTGGATGGTCAGGCATAAAGTTTGGGGGTGGCCCTGCAGAGGGTCAGGTCCAACAAAAACGTTTTGCAACTTCCGGTGCCACTATCTGCAGAATGTTATAATATTATTAGCCAGTCATACTTTGAGAAGGATCAATGTTCACAATTATAACTTCATGGGGCAAGAGAAGTCATTTTACAGTTTATGGGCACACAATGCAGCATGATTCCATGAAAAGGCAAACTATGGTTCATATATGTAATAGTACACATATTGTAATAATTGCTCACAGCACCCAGTGACAAGTATTCCACAGCTCTTACTCTGAGACTATAACAAGGAAAGAGCACAGATGGAACCTTTTGTTGTTATTGCTAACTTTTCCACAAAGGACAATATCATTGCTTTCCAGTTAGTTTCCTTTTAACATTATTCTCTCCTAAGAGATCCACCGAATTAACAGTAAGGATGTAAGTCAATGGCATTTAAGATACTTTACAATGTCTATCATGGTAGAGATCTCTATCTGATGGGAGTTCACTTGTTCTCAGAAAATAATACCTGGAGGAAACGTATTAGACATTTCAAAGAAATAACACTTACATTTCTGGAGTACTTCTTGCTGTACACAGTGATATTTGCTTTGTGGGGGTGTACACTTTCCTTCTTGGGCATACTTGCCTACTTCCCACACTGCTCTGCCTACAAGATAATTATAATAAACATGAATTGCACATGACTTACAGCATTAAAACTTTTTAGACATTAATTGAAACCAACATCATCATCATATGTCCTACTCTTTAAAATTTCATTCAGACAAACGTGAGGTCCTGATTATTGTGAGACCAGCATCTTGCTGGTCAGCCAACTGGGGGCTTCTTGAGTTAGAACATCTGCCCATCTCCAGCTCATACTGTCTGCAAATTAGGATTTACTGTGGAAGGGACTTTACCTCTGTCCCCTCAAATTGAGAAGGTTATTTCCTCTTGTTGTCACCAACTAAAAGGTCTAAAAGAAAGTCTTTCTTCTAAGTGTTCTCACCATGCCATTTTTCAAGCTACGTTGGGATTGTGTTTGGACCATGCAAAAGCAATGTACCTCTGGCTTCTGTCTTATCTAGTTCATCATTTACAAGTGGCCTAGAATTAAAATGTCAGAACGTTTCTTACCTCACCACAACACACGCAAATCTTCACCCACTTTCAAACATAACACTGGCTTTTGTGGAGAAACACAAACTTTTCAAAAGTGTGTGCATCGGTTTTCAGGCGCTTCATGATATTAGTCTAGCAGTCATTTAACAGCTTCAGTTAACATTACGTTTCATCAAGAACCTCACACTCTTCTTCTGCCTGTCTTCTGAAAGTTCTCAAGATTAGGAAAGGTCACCAGAGTGGGAGATTCTTTGCCTACCTAGTGGCTCCTAATAAGAAAGTTTTTCTCATTATCTGATAAGCCAATCCAATCTGCTTGTGTTTGCAAAGAATGATTAAAACATGGATATTCATACATTAGGTTTTTGCCACCTCGGTTTATTAGGTCTTGTGTACAGCACAAGGCACCCACGGATTATCACATGCTTGAATGAAAGAAAGAAAGAAAGAAAGAACAAAAGAAATAATGAAGAAAATGAAGAAAAATAGGCATAATTTTAAGAAATTGGGTTATTTGCAGAGGGTGGTGGAGGTTGATCATCCTTCGCATTGGAGGTTGTCACTATATCGCGAAGTGGCAGTCTCACATTGCCGGTCATCATCGACAGTCGCTGTTGGTGTGAAAAAGTAGGTCTCGCCGGAACTTCACTGTGGCGGTTGTCTAAGCACGAACATGCCAATTTGTAGTCACAAAGAGCCAAACTTCAGAATTTTCACCTTATCCTCAGTAGGAGTACAATCGGATACCAACCAAGGATCAGGACCTGAGGCACCTCTTGGGGATCAGGAGTCCCTGCAGGCAAGGGCCAGCAGTAGGACTCAGGGGCTGGGCAGCTGCAGGAAGGCTTTAGAAGCTTGTTGTATCCCTGTTTATATGACTAACCAACCAACCTAGAGGAATTCAACAAACCCGCCCACCTCCCCTCCTGAGTTAGTCTCCCCCCTTCCCCTCCTCCACCATCTCCCTCTGTATTCCTCTCCCACCTTTCCCTCTCTTTACCCCCCATAAATAACCCTCCTGCTCCCCCTGGACCCTCTCCACCCCCCCCAAACTCCCTTGTGTCTATTCTCTTCTTTTCTTCTATCACTTTTCGATATTCTATTATCTCTCCTCCTTCATTTTTCTCCCTTCCTTCCCTATTCTTTTTCTTTGTTAATAAAATTTTTTTTTTCATACCCTCCTCTCTTTCCCCCTTTATTTCCCTCTCCCCTTTTTTTCATTGCCCCTTCCCCATCCTCCCCCATTTCCTCCCCGTAAGTCCAACGCGCACTGCTGTCAATCCCCGAGGCTCAGGGACTACATCTCCCATGGGCCCGGGCACTGGAGAGACATCCGGCGCATGCGCCTCTCACTCGCGAAGTCCTGCGTATCTTTCTAGAAGACCCAGAACTCTGGGACTTCAATTCCCAAGAGCCCGGGCATATGGGAGACGCCCTTCAGCCACACCCCTCACACACGGGAAACACAAGACCAATTCGGAGGCTCTGACCTTTTCTGGACGTGAGCCCTACCTATGGGTGCCGCATCCCATCTCAAACGAGCAACCAGCTGGGACGCGGAACCCTCTAGGTGAACATAAGAGATGGCGCCTTTGGAGTAGTAGGTCCACCCCTCCAGGAGCACCAGAGACCCGACGAGCAGTAAAAAGTGTTTGGTCTGTCCCTCACTGTATATGTTGTCTTGTCTTGTAACTATGACCGCAATGGGGCTGCTGCATTATTCACAGCCTGAATTTAACCATACTTTACAACTACAGCCTGGGAACCCTATGTCGCTGTATATTATATTATATTGTACATCTCACAAGCTATACCCTGGCCATTAATATTTTTGCATAAGTCATAACAATTAGGACTATTTGCTTGCTAATTACTAATCCCTACTAAGCCTTAACGACCTTCTGTTTTTACTAACCTTCCTTGACCTGAACCCTTGTTCTTCCATAGAGTGTGACTACTAAGAGCAACTCCCCACCCCACGTTACCAGATTTGAGGCAAATAGCCTCTATTCCACCAGGTAAGAGACCCCAGTTGAGTACATATATTGAGGGCTTGACCATAAGCCTAGTATAATGATTTACAATATTTTGTCATGATTTTTTTGTGTGACCCACGGCATGGCTTTTACACCTTAGTGTGCAGTGATGTGGGGCGAGTTCTCACATGCACCATATACACCACAGTTTGATGTTTTGTTCACTTTGTTCTCCCTTCTAGGCCTCCCTCAGACACTTCAGTCAAGTAGGCCCCGTGTGCACTTTAATGCATATTCTCACGACCTAGCATATTCAGCTAGCCCCATACACATTAGGGATCCTAGACCCTGATGAATGCCCCAGACTGTTTTCGGTTATAGGAGAGGACAGAAACATGTTGGTCATAGATTTCTGTAAGACACCTTGAACAATTACATTCAAGTCCGTCACATACTGCTTTTAATCTTACCAACAAACACCTTCTTTAAAGAATTATATCATACAGGTGATTTGTGAAGTAATTTTAGTATCTATTTTCCCTTCAACTGGATCCCCATTTTATCCAGAAAGATAAAATGTCAGCACTCCCTCAGAGTTCATTTAACAACGAGGTTGAGTCCACCCAGGTGGTATCTTCTTACCTGGGTGGGGCTAGGTGGTCAAAGGATGAAGCATGACAATATAATGTGTGTGAGACCACCTAGTCCGTAGAGGGAACTCCCCCACTCGCCCCTCAACACTCAAATGACACTATTGTTTTCCATGTCTACGAAATAGACCGCCTAACCGGCGACCTACTCACCTCTGGAACAGGCCAGAGAGACCTGTCCTTAATATCCCCCACACTCATTGTGCTATAGTATCCCTGTAGCTCACACAGGAGGCTAGCCAGCTAGCCCTTAGAGTCACTATGGTTCTCCTGGGTTCAAAGAAACAGGTCCTTTCCTCAGATAGTAAGGCAGCAGGCCACTCCGACTAACAGCAGGGCTGCAGAGCAGTCTTTCTTCGGCATCTTTCACAGGTCCCAGAGAGATCTAATGAGAAGTTCTGAAGATCCTTTTTTCATAGCTGATACCAGCCTTTGTTTTCAGAAATTCCCTGACCTATCCTCAAAACTGGCTCTGGTCAGTTCTTCCTCTTCTCCTGGGCCAGGCTCCAAACTGTCTGATGTGACAAAAGGCAGGACAGCCCTAGTTACAGCTTCCTTTGTGAATGCTTTAGGCAAAATCCTTTCATGTGTAAGTGAGGCTCGGTAGAGACCCTCCCCAGACACACTGCTGGCTGGCCCATTCTTTCCATACCAAAGCCCCCTTTGTCTCAACACCAGATCCATTCAGTCATGTGACCCTGGACACAGACAGAAAGGCACAGATGGTTGGGAGAAGAAAATGCCAACTTTCTAAAAGTGGCATTTTCAGGATTGTAACTTAAAATCCAACTTCACAATTAAAGAGGATTTTAAATTGCAATTTATTTGAATGTAAATAGCATATCTGCTCCCATTCTGAAATTAGCACTTATTGACAAAGCACTGTATTGCCTTATTACATACATTTAATGTTAGAGATAGACCTCAGAGCAGTGAAAAATGACTTTAGGAGTTTTTCACTGCCAGGGCATGAAAAACGCAAGTAAAATATCCTACATTTCAAATACCATGCACACTGCACTAGGAATCTTTAGGGCCTACATTAGGGGTGACCGATAAGCATTAAAAAAGATGCTTGAGAGCTAGCAAATAGTTTATTTTGCCAGGTCAAAACAGCAGTTTAAAACTGCACTATAGGCTGCAGAGACAGGTCTCAGACACATTTTAAGGCTACTTTAGTAGGTGGCATAATGAGTGATGCAGCCTAATAGTAGCATTTAACATTACAGCCCCTGGGTAGATAGTAGTACCATCTACTAGAGACTTACAAGCAAATTAAATGTGACACTTAAGTGTAGGCCAATTTTACCATGTTTCAGGGAGAGAGTACATGCACTTTAAAAGTGGGTAACAGTAGTAAAGTGCACAGAGTCCTGAACGCCAATAAAAGCGGTTCAGCAAAGGAAGGCCGAGAAAGGTAAACGTCTGAGATGACCCTGCAGGTCCAACATTTTTAAGTTTAAATTGTTTTATTGGTCTTTAGTACTGAAGAAAACAATACAACAATTACCTCGCCTACATCCACAGGCGGGCGAGGGAACTGAGTAATACAGGGAAGAGGTGGAGAGGAAAAACCAAGGAGGAATAGAGGAGAGTTAGGATAACAAGAGAGGGAAACTACCCTTCATAGAGAGGAGGAGATCTTCAGGATAAGCAGGAGGAGTGTCACCCAAAGAGAGAGGGTGGGGAGATGTGCCAACCGTGCTCAGGGACTTTTAATTGGTAAGAGTCAGCATGTGTAAGGCGGAGAACACGCAGACATGTCGGGCAGGATAGCTCTATGAACCCTTGGGAGAGATATTTCAGGTGGGCGGTCATGTTTTATCAAATAGAAGCAGTGTCTGTTCCACTGCAGCTGTTGGCTTCTCCATGCTGAGGAGGTCCCAGATTTTGTGTACCCAATCTAAGTGCACAGGTATCTTGGGTGTACCCCATCAGGACTGTAGGATTTATTTGGCAGCACATAGTGTCAGTGTGATGGTTCGCCCTTGTGCAGACTTTAGAGGGTATGTGTGGGAAGTTGCATCCAGTAGGATGCAACTTGGGAACCTGAGGAGTGTAGTGTCATACATTTGATCTATAGCATTGAGGAATTCAGTCCAGAAATGGTGCAGTTTTGGCAAATGTCACAGAAGATGAGTTAGGGTCCCCACTAGGCAGCATCCTCTCCAGCATTGCGCATTCCATCCCCTCATCCACTTGGCTGTGCGTTCAGGGGTATAATACCAGTGGCAGACTATTTTAAGGAGCGTTGTTTGCCCGATGCTCTACGTGCAGAGGAGTGTGCCCTTTTGTGAATATCGATCCACTCTTTGGATGTGAGTGGGCGCTCACATTCCCTCTCCCAGCGCAACTGCGCTGATGATTTGGCTTGTGTCTGTGTAGTGGTGAGGAAGGCATATGTGTTTGAGAGGAGGTGCTTATCAGAGTTTGTAGTGAGGAGTCATTTCTCAAATGGTGGGAGAGCCCGGCTAGCATGTTGACTGACAGAGGGTTGGGTGACCCAATGACATACAGCTAGGTACTGCCAGTGTGCGGAGGAAGGGATATCATTAATACCATTGAATCTGGGAAAAGTCCATGAGCCCAGTGTCGTCAAAGAAGTCAGCTATTCGTTTGCAGTTTGCTTACTGCCAGTGTATATACTTAGAGCCTTGGCTTGCTGGGGAAAAGTCTGGGTTGCCAATGATTGGCATGATATGCATGTGGATAACCTTTTAGAGATCTGAACCTTATCCCAGGTCCCCATCGTAGCTCTAAGGATCAGTGATATGTATACCCCAGGACCTTGGTGGCATTTGGGGAGCCAGGGCATCTTCCAAATGTGGACCTCTGCAACTGCCTGATCAATAAAGCACTAATCTTTCTCAGAGAGGGGCATGTTCCATTTTGCAAGGTATCTCAATTGGGCAGGATGATAATACCTGGGGACTCCGAGCCCGCCGTCTTTTTGGATGGGAATATGTTTTTTCTTTTGTTTTAGCTACACAAGCTTCTTTCACTGCCCTGATATACTCCTGCAAGAGATGCTGTAATTTGTTCAGTACGAGTGTAGGGGGTGGAAGATGTAAGCTCTCCATGACGTATAGAATTTTACGGAGGAAAGTCATTTTAATGGCTGCTAGTCCCCCAGCCAGGAGAGTGTATAGGTGTTCCAGGCTTACAGATCAGATCTCAGTTTAGATAGGACACTACTGTAATTTCTCTCTGCAGTTTGAGTTGGTGTTGTGTGGGTTTGTAGCCCTAGGTAAACCACCCTGGTGCAGCCCAAAAGAAGGGAAAGAACCTATTTAATGTTAAGCTGATCTGATTTCGGGACTGTTTAATTGAGAATGTGCGATTTTTTAAAGTTTACTTTAAATCCAGAGGCTCTCCCAAAAGCCTACAATTTTTCCATCAATGGGGGCAAGGACCTGAGGTAATGCTTGAGGGTGATCATAACAGTGTCTGCGTAAAGGGCCAGTTTATTGTCCCTCCCAATATGCCCATTATAATGGGATTCCTACAAATTCATTCTGCCAACGGCTCAATATATAGGGCAAAAATTAAGGGGGGAAAAGGGGAAGCCCTGTTGTGTACCGCGGGCAGCTGTAAAGGGAGGAGATATTAAGCCATTAACCTGTACCGCCACTCGAGGATCCTCATAGCTACACCCAACTCAGAGCCTAAACCTCTCACCGAGGCCTACTTTCCAGAGGACTGCAAATAGACAGGGTCAGTGTACCCGGTCGAACGCTTTCTCAGCGTCCACTGATAACAAGAGTGCTGCGATCCGGGAGTGCTGAGTTTTATCTACCAAGTGACAGAAAATATTTGTGTTATCACTGCAATCTCTCAGGGATAAACCCTGCTTGATCTGGATCTATGAGTCTCTGCATACATGGAACCCAGTTAGTTTTCTAAGATGGTGGTGAAGATCTTAAGGTCCACATTTAATAATGAAATTGGCCAGTAAGAGGTGCAATGTAGTGGATCCATGCCGGGTCTGGACTGCACAATTGTAGAGGCTTGTTTCATAGGAGTCTGTACAATTCATTCAGTTCTACAGGCTCGTTAACAATCGGACAAGTATGGGGGCCATGGACGTGGCTAATAGCTTGTAAGTAAATCCGTCTTGCCCTGGAGCTTTACTGGATGGCAAATGAGAAATCACAGTCTGCACCTCATCTAATTGGATGTCTCAATCCAAATGGGAGGCATCCTGTGAAGTGAGTTGTTCCAAAGGAGCTTGTTCCAAATAAGAGGAGGTATCTTCCTCTGCTAAATCGTCTGCTGTCTACAGGTTGGCATAGAATTGTCAAAGGACTGTGCGATGTAGTTATCTCAGAGTAGTTGTTCACCCCCCTGGTCCCTCAGTTGCAGTCATTGGTTGTTGAATAGCTTGGGCCCGGAGACGGTGAGCCAAGTGGTGGCCTGCTTTATTGCCCCCGGCATAATAATTTTGTTCGGTACGTAACAGGGCATATTCTGTCCTATCCATATCTAGAGCCCTGAGCTGTCTGCACACTGCTGTGAGTTCACAGCAGACCTTATGTGATCCTGTTTGGTTTGTGAACTTCCTCTAGTTCCTTCACTCTCCCACCGAGGGCAGCCCTCTTATCCCTTGTGTCCCAGTTTAGGTTTGCAGCTAGTGCAATCAGCCGGCCTCCAAGCACTGCCTTCAGGGTATAACATAACAGAGCTATGGGGTCAGCTGGGTTATCGTTGGTACCTAAGAACTTGTTGATTGTTTCCCTTATCTCCACAAAATTACGCCTCCTACATTAAAAGTCTGTAGTTAAAATGCCAAGTGCAGTGCTGGGGGGCCAGTCCAGACAGGCATATAGTGATATTAAGTAATATTAAGATATATTAGGCAGAGCATGGTCAGAGAAGGCGGCTGTTCCAATATCAACTGCTGTAGTAGATGTGAGGAGTCGTGGGGTTGCTAGGAAGAGAGCATAGGACTGGTGCACAGCAGGAAAGAAAGAGTATATATTTTCTGGAGGTTGATGCGTGCGCCATACAACAGCCAGGCCATAGTTGCCCAATTGTTCCAGTCCCCGTGTGGTAAGCGTACCCGTGTGTCCCTCCCGTTGGATAGACCTATCCAGATTGGCATCTGGGACTAAGTTAAAGTTCCCCCCTCAATAAGGACATCAGTGTCCGTTGTGGCCATCACCTGACCCAGGGCGGTGAGGATAAAAGCCTCCTGGTGGTCATTCAGGGTGAAAAAAGTGTCTAGTGTGAATGTATATGTCTGGAGGTTTATGCGAGGTGACAGGAGTCTCCTAGGGAATTCTGGCTGCGCCTGTACTACTCTTGCCAGGAAGTGGGAAGCAAACAGTATTACTATGCCTGCTTTTTTCCCTGGTGGTGGATGAAAAAATACTGGTGGTCGAACGATCTGGAGCGCAAGTGCCGACAGTCCGCCTTAAAATTATTAATTTCTTGAATAAGGCAGAAGTCATACCTGGATTTCCGTAGCAGAGCCAGGAGAGCTAGTCGTTTCGCTCGCGCATTTAGACCTCTGAAATTGTTACTAACTATTTGGACCCTCTTTTATGCCCTATGAGGATGACAGTAGAGGGTGCAGCTTGGGCATGACTAATGTGTGTTCGTATAGTGGCCCTTGTAGTAGTGCTCTGAGTAGGTCAAATCCCGGTTTCATCAGTAGACGGGTAGTATGGATAGCAAGGGCAGAGGAGGTATCATGAGAAAAAACAGTAAACAACTAAGCTGTAGTGGCCTTTTCCACGTCGCCAAAGCCAACTCAAATGGGTCCATGTCTCAGCCACCAAGGTCAGTTAAGCATTCAGTGATAAACGGGAGGACCTCTGTTGTCTGTACTTAGCAACCCAATACGGCAGGGTTGGATTCCAACCAGGTCATGCACTGCCTCAGGGCGGCGCTCAGCCTTGCAGATGTCCAGAGAGGGGGCCCATGTTGCTCATTCTGGGGGTCAGGCCGTTCAGTCATTTCCCTGTTCAAGGGCTGCATCACTGTTCTGGAGTTGGCGGATGAGCGCTGCCCGCTCCTCTCCACATCAGTAGGTTTGGTGGCGTTTGCCTTCTCAGTTTCTCGAGGAGCGCCTGAAGCTCAAGAAGGAGTGTGGGAGACCTTGTGGGGGCTGGGGGGAGAAATCAGAAGGTTCCGCCACCGGTCGGCCCTCGAAGTTCAACAATGCTTGTGCTTCCTCCATTGTGCGTACACTTCACATCTCGTTGTTCCACACAGATGTGAGGAGATGACCCCAATGTTAGCAAATCCCTTTCTCCTTCAGGAAGTCTGTGATAGGGCATAGTAAATGTACTTTGTTGAACAATAGTTCTCCTGCTTTTTATGGCACAACAGTCTTTATCATTTTGGTTACTTTTCTAGGTTTGGTGTAAGTTAGTCCAGACCTTCTGAAGATGTTAATGTCTATTGTCAATCAATAATTTCAAATGTTTGTTATCTCCGGAAAATTACAAAGAATACTTTATGAACAGAAAAAACCTACAAAATATACGTGGACCTCATACTAAACACTCACCACTCCTGGTCGCCCAATGTTAATGAACATTGGTAGAAAATGTGAAAAGTACAAGTAGAAGAATCAGGAGTGTAAAGGGGCAATCTGCGGATGTGGGCAGTCCAGCACTTGATGAAGGTAAACTGAGATGAGAAACCACTGTATGGCGGAGTGGGAGTTAACGTTGAGCGAGGACACCCGCATAGGGGATAAGGTCTTACCATAGGTTCCACCATCATTGGTCAAAGACTAACCCGAATTCTGGGCCGTGAAAATATAAGACTCTATTTAATGTATGTAATAAATCAGTTTCAATGTTAGAAATTTACTTCATAGAGCGAAATGTAAAGTTCCAGAAAGGACATGAAAAATGGTGGGCGGGTTTTCTTTTTCTATGTGTAAAACCAATGGGGTGCAGGTGTGAATCTCAAATGTGGAAATCTGTGCAATGAATTTACAACATTGCCATGTTCGTCTGTTATGAAACTGTAAGCAAATGATAAACCTTTTACGCAGAGACCCTCACAGGTGATAGTGTGCTTTACAAATATATAACATAGAGCAACAAACACAACAGACCATTTTTTTATGTGCATGTGTTTCAGATTGTGTTTATTCTTCTGAGTCCCACCCCTGATATATTTTATTGGACCAATTGTTGTAGACATGAAAATACTGCAGTGGAATATTCGTTGTCTGATTGAATGGACACAGGGTTGAGAAAAAAAATAGAGAGAGTGCACTTCCTCCGGAAAGAGAAAACATTCGCAAATTCTACAACCTTTATTTATTATAGCACACGCTAGGGAATGAAATTATCTATTAGTCATACATTGGCGTAGAAGCCGGGGACCACAAGAAAAAATAACAGGTTTGCTGTTTTATTCATTTCAGCAGGGTCGTTGAATCAGGACTATGCTACTATGGTTACTGGCAAAGAGTATTTTTAAAAAGTTGTTCGTCTTTTTACTAAATATTAGTTGAAGCTTACACATCCTCTAAACATTTAACTTAATTTTCAAAGCATTTTGGGGCTAGAAGTACAAAGCTATTTTGTGATGGCAAACCCTTCAATGCTTGTTAGGGGTATATTAATCCCATTTTACAAGTTGGAAAAAAAAACTTTGCTATTCGCAAAAAGGGTTTACCGCCTCATCCCGAGTAACAATTAGAATGGGGCTGCGAAAAGATTGTCCTCTCATATTTGTGAATGTTTTTATGGCATGAATCAAAGGTTTGCGACTGCAAAAATGGTCGCAAACCTTTGATTAGTTAGTGACAACTCAAAGGAAGTGGTAACTGATTTGGGTCACCTCAGGGAGAGTAGGGTTCCCCCAGATTTTTCCAAAGTTAAACTAAAAGTTTTCCTGCAAACAAAGGGTTGGATGATGGGCACGAGTTCCTTACATGTCACCACTCAGGTGTTTGTGGCCAATCACAAGCGTTCACAAATAGCGACATACCTAAGCAATATTCTTTAGGAAGGAAGGAGACTAACCTGAGGCCGGAGGTGCACTTGCCTACATTCACCAGCAACCAGTGTAGCAGGAGCAGCCCACCCTGCCTTGAACGCGCCAGGAGGCGCATAAATTCTTGAGAGGCGACCCACTGCGCGGGAGACAGATCTAAGCCCGGGAGTGCACTTGCTTACATTTACCAGCAACCAATGTGGAAGGAGCCACCCAAGCTGCCTGGAAGGTGCCAGGAGGTGCATAAATTCTGGAGGCGACCCACTGCGTTGGAGACAGATCTGAGGCCAGGGGTGCACTTGCCTACATTCACCAACAACCAGTGCGGCAGGAGCCACCCACGCTGCCTTGAATGTGCCAGGAGGCGCATACATTCTGTAGGGGCGACCTGCTGTGTGGGGAGTGTGCAGGAGGCACCCATCAGGGGCTGGCAGAGGCTGGGCTGGGCCACACCCCCTTTGTCTATGTCCCGGTGCAACTATGGGCAAGCGCAAGAACTCTAGTGCTGCAGAAGGTACGTCCAAAGCTTTGAATAAGCCCAAGGCAATTTGAAAACATTTTTCAATACTAACATACCTTAACTCTGCGGTAGGTGCCCTTTCAGAAGAAATCTTAATTGCTAAAGAATAGTAGGGCTGGGGAATGGGGACAATTTGCAAAGCCGTATGGGAAGTCCTGAGAATGAGCTTGTGGCAGCTACTAGCTATAACAATGAAGACTGATTTAACAGATTTAGCCAGAGGTACTAATAGGTCTAGAAGGGACATACGAAGGTTGCACCTGCTTGTTGAAGCTACTGCTCTGGTGGCGGTATTGGTGGGGATTCCGCAGCTGAAACCAGGGGTGAAGAAGACTACACCAGAGCTTTGGCAGAAGGCAAGGTTCAGGTGTGCAAATGCGTTGGGAGCAGGGGCAAGGGTGACTTCACACATTATTATGTCTAGGAGGGTGGATTGGGTGGGTGCCACTGACAAAGGGGTGGAGGGGAATTGTGTTTTTTTTTTATTTTGATCGGGTGGAAGCAGCAGGAGCCCTGTTGAATGGTGTAGTACATAATCAGGAGAGAGGAATTAGAAAACTCTCCCTAGGCTATTTTTATCCACCGTCGTTTTAGCATGCCAACAGGGTTTTGGTCCTAATAGGAATGGGGGGAAGCCTAGATCACTGCAGGCTATAGCCTCTCTTATCGAACTGACCAATAAAAACCTGCCTCTGAGCCACCTGGATTCTAATGATTGACTGTCTGGATTAATGCACACAAAGGCCCTTCCAGGCCTAGATATTGAGCCGGACAAAGGTACTGTATGGGAGCCCCCCTCATAATGGTGATATTGTGACCCATGCTAATGTTAATGTTCTAAATGTGCTTAGCTGGAATACTGCAGGTGTAGGGGGGGAAACACACATTGATCATGCAGCTATGGCCTCACATATAGTATATGGTGCACCCTGCCTTAGGGCTGTAAGGCCTGCCAGAGGAGTGTCTTACCCACACTATATGAAGTGTATGTTGGACAGTCACACATGGAATGTGCCATGTCGTGTTTGTGTTTTAGGTTTGCACCAGTGCACCCCAGCCTGTAATGGCAATGCCGGGGGCATCTGGATGCATGGCCCTAGAGGGGGCCTACCCATAGTACCCCATGCCATGGGGACCTAAGTATCCTTTTACTAGGGACTTATAGTGGTAGCTAAGGGTGTATCCAATTGTGCCAATGCATCACAGTAGCTTTAGGGAAAGAGCACTGACCTAGGGAACCTGGTTAGCAGGGGCCCTGAGCACTACCATTTCTAGCCTACATCATACATCAGGCAAAAAGTGGGGCTAAGCATGTCAAAAAGAGGCCTTTTCTCACAAGCACCTCAAGAACTTTGCCTCAGTCAAGCGCTTCATTGATTTCAAGGAACTGCAATTGCACTTAATCTTTTAAAAGTTATATCATTGCTTGGGTATGTTGGATTTTTGTTGTTTTGTCAATTTTTCTAAATGTGGTGTGGAGTATTTTGTGGTGTTTTCACTGCGTTACTGTGGGGGGTGGGGGGGAAGGAGGTAAACAGGGGTTATCTTAGCTGTGTGACTCCCTTACCCTGACTAGAGTGAGGGTCCCTACTTAGACAGCTTGCAAACCACCATCAACTAGAGACTCATTTTCTAATGAACAACATCCTTTTTTCTGTGGGGTGAACTCGGTCTCCACCAGCACTGTAAACCCTTAAGTGATGGCTTCAGATTTGGTTTTGCTAATAGGATCAGACTAATTTGCATGGAACAATCTTAATTGGAAATCCGTACAACTGGCAGAGAGGGTACCTTATTATGGGGTGATTTGCTGGGAGAACTAAACCATCAGAGAAGCACATCACCTCTCCAACTCCCTTCTGTCATGGATGCTGTGTTATCATGAGCAAGAATGTGATGCCCATGTTATGTTTTAAAGGCCTACGTCTATTTGCAGATAATGTTCACAAAAATAAATTTTTGTTTTACTATGAAGTAATCTGGGTCTTAAAGCCTATTTATACCAAATATGCAAGCTTTTGGATTTACTTTCTAAATAGAAACATGTTGGCATTGTGCAGCTGTTCACTTAATGCTCGATTGCATTTCAACATATGAAGCCTTCAATCCTCTGCTACAGGCTGTGTTTTCAGCATGTATACAGTACTCAGACACTTAAAATATAGCCTACAACCTTCGAATATGCTCTATCTTATGTGCACTGTATCACTCACATACATATAGCATGACTAGTAGTTTTAAGCCAAGGTCAGCTTTATGGTCATATATGTCGTACAAACAGCCCCTGAGGTCCAGTTCTTCTTTTCCAGTAAACCAATTATCCAGTGACCATTATGCCTATGAGGGAGAGTCACTCAGTTTCCACTCTGCCTCAAATAAACTTATCAGCTGTTTCTGTTACACCACAGTATGTACATTGACAATAATATTTCATTGAGCACTTTACTTGATTTCCATTATGTCATATTAACAGTACTCTTTACTTAAAAAATTAACTGTACTAAGAGACAAGTCCACAAAAGTAATTGCAAAGTGCACTCAGATGGTTTTGTGACATGTCTTTGATTTTGCAGTGCAACCTATGAAGGAGTAGGTAGCATCACAACAGCTCCAACCATAGGGGGTAACAGATTGACCATCCTAATGGCGTCATCATTGTAGGAAAGTACCCCCTTTTTGGCATGGTTGCCCCCACTTTTTGGCTGCTGTCAAAGTGTGTTTTGCCTGGTTTCACTGGGATCCTGCTAACCAGGACCCCAGTGATTGTGCTCTTTCCCTCTAAATTTGGTTGCTTAGGACTTTGCACACCCCACCACTGCCATACTGATGCCCCCATGTAAGTCCCTAGTATAGGATACTTAGGTAACGAAGGCATTGGGCGCCAGGGGTTCCCCATGGGCTGCAGCATGTACTTGTGTCACCTTTGGGAGCCCATGCAAAATGTGTCTGCAGGCCTGCCATTGCAGCCTGCGTGAAAAGGTGCATGCACCCTTTCACTACAGGCCACTGCACCAAGTCACTGTAAGTCACCCCTATGGTAGGCCCTCCTAGACCATAGGGTAGGGTGCAGGTACCTGTGTGTGAGGACACCCCTGCATGAGCAGAGGTGCCCCTATGAACTTCAGCTCCATTACACTGGACTTCGTAAGTGTGGGGAAGCTATTTTAGCCGTGTACTGGACACAGGTCACCTGTGTCCAGCTACATAATGGTAACTCCGAACCAGGGCATGTTTGGTATCAAACATGTCAGAAGCATACCCCAATACTGTTGCTAGTATTGGTTATATGATTCCATGCGCTCTGGGGGCTCCTTAGAGAACCCCCAGCTTTACTTCTACTAGTCTTCTGGGGTTTTCCAGGCAGCCCACACTGATGCCACTCCTCAGACAGGTTTCTGTCACCCTCCTGCTTGACCAGCTCAGGCAGAGGAAGGCAGAACAAAGGATTTCCTGTGGGAGAGGGAGGTAACACCCTCTTCCTTGGAAATAGGTATTACATGGCTTCAGAGGAGTATCCTCCCCAAGCGACCGGTATGCTTTGATAAGTGTGCCCTCCTTGCATAAACCGGATTGCACCAGTACAGGGACCCCCGGTCCCTGCTCTGGCACAAAACTGGACAAAGGAAAGGGGAGTGACCACTCTCCTGTCTATCACCACCCCCGGGGTGGTCCCAGAGCTCCTCCAGGTGGCCACTTGATTCTGCCATCTTGAATCCAAGGTGGGCAGAGGCCCCTGGGAGCATCTGAGGTGCCAGGTTAAGTAGGTGACTTCACAGCCCCCTCCTAATAAGTGGTCACCCTGCTAGGTGACCAGTCCCCCTTCCTGGGCTCTTTAGGGTCTCCCTCTTGGGTTTGTCCTCAGATTCGACATGCAAGGTTTTCAGCAGGACTCCTCTGCATCGTTTTCTTCATCTTCTGGCCACTGTGTCTGCAAATGGATCCTCCAGGAATCACCTGTGGGGGCTGCCCCCTCTTCTTGTGACTCTCCCAGCTGCTGAGGGTTACCCCGGACTCCCCTCCTTGGGTTCAGTCCCCTGGACCTCGCTGGTCCTCTTCAGCCTTGCAAGAACTTCTTCGACTTTTGCAATTGCCAAGGCTTGTTGGTGGTTTTCCAGCACCACTGACCAACTGCATCTCGACTGCCAACGTGGGCCATCACTTGCACCACTCCAGGGGACTCCTCTTCGGCTCCTGTGCTGCACTGCTGACCTTCTTTGTCCCCAGTCGACCTGGTCCTGCATCCGCAGAAGAGAGGGTACTGGCTCCTGCCACAACCGGACTCTCTAACTCGAACTGGACTTGGTGCCCTTCCTATGCAGGTTCTCTTCTGCCAGGATCCACCTTTAGGTTCTTCCAGTCTTGGTTGGGGTCTTGCATAATCCTTTTCCAAAGTCCTCTTGTTGGTTTGGGGGGAAACCAGGTACTTACCTATGCTCTCCTGGTCGCCTCTTTGGTACTCACCTCTTGGGATCCCTAGTTCCTCCCACTCCCCTCTACTGATTAAACTTCCTTGGGTGGGGGGCTGTCTTTCACATTCCACTTTTTTAGTATATGGGTTGACCCTCCCCTAGGGCCCTCACTATTTGCTATTGCTTTTAACAATACCTATTGCTTTCTATGCTATTAACTGATGTCTAATGTGTATATGATAGTGTGCTTACTTACCTCCAGTTGGGGCATTGCCTATATAGTATTTTAGTATTTGTGTTACTATAATAAAGTACATTTATTTTTGTAACACTGTGTGGTTCTTTCATGTGTGTAAGTGTTGTGTAACTGTAGTGGTATTGCATAAAGTTTGCTTGTCTCCTAGATAACTCATGGCTGATCATCCACAACTAGCTCTAGAGAGCCCTGGCTTCCTAGACACTGCCTACACTTCACTAATATTGGATACCTAGGTGCTCACCACACACCAGGCCAGCTTCCTACAATCATCATCTTCAGCAGCTTTATTTGGTTACTTTAAACCATGCAAGCACACATAATATGCAATATACAGGGATAATAAGTTAAAATTATACACACAATATTGAAACAGTTCCAGCTTAAAACCCTCCTTCCAATGAATACAGAGAAGGCATTTACATGCAGATGCATCCAGGTTTAAAAAGTGATTCCGGAAAACACCCTCCAAAAAATATTTTTTAAAACCTGCCCCTCTCATGCATCTCTTCATGTCCACTAAAAAGCTTGCAATGTACCAAATTTCCTGAAAACTGCCAAGCAGCTGTAGGTAAATCAATGCTCGTCTTGCCTGAATAAAAGCCTTCCTTGTTAAAAGTGGCACGAGAACAAAATGTAAGGTATCTTGCACTGACCGATTGTTACATGAAAATGGACCCACTTTCACCACATCGTAAATCCCTTAAGGATTGGCTATCAGCCAATGCAAAAGATTTAACCTAAACCTAGTTAGGAGAAATCTATGATAAGGTTTCCTGGTCTCAGTTACGTAAGGCTCAATTGTGAAGCCAGTTCTAAGCAAGATATAGGACCGTATAGAGTTTGGCTAGCTACCTAGCTTAACGATCCATGTTTGCTACTAGTGTGAAGTGCTTTTGCACCCATTTTAGATCCATTTTAGTAAGGTCAGTCGGGAGCACAAACATCGCTGGGCATCGTAGTTTCTGGGCCAGGTTTTTTATATCCTGAAACCAACCAATAGTATTCACCTACTCCAGGGACAAACAATACTTAATAATCTTCTGATTTAATTAAAGAGCAGGATTTGTTCCGATCCTAATCCAAAGTGGCAGAGGAAATATGACCACTTGATCAGACAGATACTCCATCCCCAGCTCCTCATGCACTATATGACCAGCTACAGATTGAGATACCGACAAAAAACGGTGCAAGAACTTATTTTCAACAAGCTGTAGTGCCCTACTATCCTTATATCCCCATATCTCACTACCATAACGTGATTGAAACACACTTGGCTTTATACACTTTTAACAGATCCTGCATTGGTCTTGCCCCCAGCCTTTTGGCAAAATCAAAAACTGACCCTACAGCTCTAGACGGGGTATGTCCTTTCGCTTTCCAAAGAGAAACCCAAGACCTGTTCTCATCAAACATGATGCCCAAGTAAGAAAAAGTCGGGACTCTCACAATCTCACTGGAATCCCCAAAAAGTGTTTGACATCTCTGTCCAGAGCCCAAAAGCATTGTAGGGGACTTAGTAAAGTTAGTACTCAGATCCATAAATTCCTTAAATTCTATGTACCCCTTAACTAGACGTTGCAGACCAACAACAGTCCTGGCCAGCAGGACAGTGTTGTCTGCATACCGGAGTTCCGGTATATCTTGGCCACCCACCCATGGGACATCTCTACATGCTTTACGGAGTATGGAGCCCAAATTATTAATATAAAGTGTAAATACAAAAATGGCTAAAATACAGCCTTGCCTCACTCTCCTTTAGACACTGAATGCTGAAGATAAGCTCCTGTTATTATTACATCTATTTATCTTTTTTTTTTTTTTTTTCAAATAATGCAGGTTATTCAAGCGCATGTCCTGGATATCAACATACATCAGGTTTTCTTGGTTACAAATATCAATTTGTGACAAAAACAGCAATATCACAAGAATCGTAGCAATGGTATCCCCATGTGTAACCGTCATTGAGTAAGTGGACATATATTGTGTCTATACATGGCTTTTAATGTAATGATCGCCACCAGTTGAGCCAGTCTCCTCGTGTACTAGCGCTTCTGATCGATGACGGTCACACCTAACAGATAGTAATCCCTGCGTAGGGTTGTGCGGGAATAGACCTGCATATGACTTCAACAAGAAAGAAGAAAAAGGAAAGAAAGAACCTGCTTGGCGTATATGAGGCAGGGACGTCAGGATCTTCGTCTATGTCTAATTATGGCTCTCTGACCTCCAGTCCCAACCTCTAGTTACCAGGGGCGGAGGGGAAGAGGGAGAGGCGGGGTGGGCAGTTTAGGCTCCGTGTCCTCATTTCAAAAGGTGGAGCAAGTTTGTTAAAAGTTTGTAGGGCAATCTGGTACTGAGAATTAGTAGCAATCCCTGCTCTTGCTATGGGGTCAGACAGGTGTTGTCAATATTCAGCAGAGGAGAGTCGGGGTTAAGGGAAAAAGTGTCTATGGGGGAAGAGCTCGTGTGGGTGGGTCACGTGATAACAAATCAATAGGGGTGTTCTGATGTCGTCTCCCTGCCAGGCTTTTGTGTGCTCACTTTATCCACCAGTTTTGCCAGGTAAGTATCCCAAGGTGTTACCCCTCCCTCTCCACCCCGTGCTTGCCTATCTCGTTCTAATGCATGTACCTCTGCCGTGGTCCAACGCAACACCACCGGGAGCCAGGCTTGTGCATCTGGGGGGCGCGTGGCCTTCCAAGCCATGGCGACCATGGGCAGCAAAAAAACAATGGATTAAACCCAGATCTGTGACTGGGGGTGAGTGTTTGCATTGTCAGCACTCCGTCCATCATCCTTTTGTGTAGCTAATGTCGCCCTAAGTGGGAAGGGTATGCCCAGACGTGGGTCCCGTGCTTCCCATGCCACTGGATTCAAGCTAGCCTGGCTGATGAGGGGTGAAACCCTGAAACCGGTCCCAGGATGCTTGTTTCCAGTCCAGGGAAGACCTGGCCTGGCAGTTCGGGCTGGACTGTTCCCATGGGGAACAGGGTCAAGAACGATTTGCATATGGCTGGGTCTAAGCTGGAATGGCATGGGCAGCAAAAAAACAATGGATTAAACCCAGATCTGTGACTGGGGGTGAGTGTTTGCATTGTCAGCACTCCGTCCATCATCCTTTTGTGTGACCATGCGCTTAAACAGTGTTAGGACAAGATCAACAAACTTCATATAATACTTGGATCGTTTATTACGCTTGGTCACCCCCCCAGTAGACAAAGGAGTGGGTCTGGTGCGAGGCATTTGTCTATAATGTCAGGTATGTGTTGCATAATGCATCCCCAGGCACTGCATATCTCAGGACATTCCCAAGTCATATGTAGGAAGGTGGCATCGTCGTGTCCACATCGCGGGCACCTCAAGGTGGCCTCTGGCAACATGCGGTGAATTCTATGTGGGGATAGGTATGTTTGGTGGACATTATTAAAATGTGTAAATTTTAGTCTAGCATTTTGCGAGACATGCCGCACCTGGGCTAATGCCATTTTCCATTGTTGGTCTGTCAACCGATGCCCAATCCCCCGTCCCATTGTGCTTTGCTGCGGGGATGTGGTACAGCTGGGGTTTCCCTTAATAGGATATATAGATTAGATACTGCTTTTTTCACCTGACCTTGTGTTAAAATATAATGGAGTCCCAAGTGCGTTGTCGGCTCCAGAAGGCCGGATTGCCATATTTGTTTCACCACAGCGCAAAGGGCCGCATGTGCGAGAAACTGTCCAGGGTCTAGGTGGAATGTTGTACTAGAGTCTATAAAGGAGCGCAAGTGTCCTTCAACACAGAGATCACCCACCTGCAGCAACCCCCCTTCCTGCCATCTGTGAAAATTGTATACTTGCTTAAGAGCATATATCTGGGGTATGTCCCATATTGGGAGTTTAGGTGAATAGGGGACTGGATCCCGTCTTCGTTAAATATAGCGGGCCAAGTTATTTGTGCTGTGCGTATCAACAGCCCTGTGTCGGTTATAGATTCAGTCTGCCCCAAAAACCATTGCAGTACTCCGTTTGTCATCAACTTATGTCGTACCATGTTCCCCTCTATTGATTGATTGCACAATATCGTTCCATATCGGGGATCGCCACACCTCCTTCAAGCATTGGGTGTTGCAATACTTCTAGGGATACTTTCTTACGTCCTGGGCCCCAAATAAGCGCTCTCAATAGGCTGCGTATAGTATTGAAGAAGGCCTGTCCGGGCGACACTGGCAGCACTAGGAATAAATAGAGAAATCTAGGGAGTACCAGCATTTTCGCTATCGCTGCTCTGCCCATAGGGGAAAGGGGTAACCGCGTCCAGAAGGGTAATGACCTGCCGATAGATGACAACACTTTGTTATAGTTGCCCTCTACTAAATCAGATTCAGCCAAGTATACATCTATGCCCAAGTAGCAAAAACTCCCAGTCGCCCATATTAGTCTTCCTTGTACGAGCATTTGGTTCAGCGTATCATTCGTTTTTCTTAGGGGGAAACAAACAGGATTTGCTCCAGCTTACTCGAAGGCCCGACAATTCACTGAATTGATCTAATATCTTATATAGGCCGGTTAAGGTGTCAGTGGGTTCCCGCAGATAGATTAATACGTCATCGTCATATAGTGATGTGATATGCCAACTGCCATCGACCCACACACACCATTCACTGTCTTTCGTCCGCAGGCGCGCTGCAAGGGGTTCCATGGCTAGAGCGAAAAGTACTGGGGACAGCGAGCAACCCTGTCTTGTCCCTCTTTGAATAGGGAAGGGGTCCGATACATAGTGGCCCGTCCGGACTCTAGCCTGGGGCGTGGTATACAGCAGCTGTATCCACTGTAAAAACTGGGGAACTAGTCCGAAGCGTCTCAGCATCCACATTAGGTAAGGCCAGCCTATCGCATCGAACGCCTTTTCAAAATCCAATGATACCGCCACTGGAACGTCAATACCCTTGGAAACCGTATCAATGATATGGCACAGTCTCGGAGTATTGTGGCCCTATTCGGTAGCCTATTTGCCAGAATCTTACTTAGGATTTTGTAATCAAGATTGAGCATAGAGAGGGGATGATAGTAGCTCACTTCCAGAGGGTCCTTGCCCGATTTAGGGAGAACTACAATGAGGGCCTCGTTCATCGAGGTGCGGAGTCCTCCCTCGCTGGTATGATGTCTCATATAGGGCCATCAGCCGAGGATGCGAGGCGGGTTTCATATGTAGCGTAAAATTCAATAGGCAACCCATCTAAGCCTGGGGTCTTCCCTCTAGCCATTTGTTTTATTGCCAATTGCACATCAACAAGTTGTATGGGCTGCTCTAAGTCTTGCTTTTGCTGTTGTGTAAGGGTGGGGAGAGGGAGATCATGTAGTAGTGGGTGATTGTCATATGAGGGGGGGGTTGTTTGTGCTATGTATAGACTTTTGTAGTATTGAACAAAGGCCTCATTTATCGCCTCTTGAGTATTAACCACTTCCCTCCTATTGTTTCTAATCGCACCTAGTACCGTTAGAGGCACCTCAGAGCGCAACAGCCAAGCTAACATGCGACCAGGTTTGTCCCCTTCCCTATGTTGTCGGGTCAAATATTCTTTGTAGTCTAATTTCCCAAGCCTATCTAATTCCTCACGATATTGCTTACGCTGTAGCAGTAGCCGTCGTGCTGATGGATCAGTTATGGCTGTTTTCTTTAGCCGACATACAGGGAGTGCAGAATTATTAGGCAAATGAGTATTTTGACCACATCATCCTCTTTATGCATGTTGTCTTACTCCAAGCTGTATAGGCTCGAAAGCCTACTACCAATTAAGCATATTAGGTGATGTGCATCTCTGTAATGAGAAGGGGTGTGGTCTAATGACATCAACACCCTATATCAGGTGTGCATAATTATTAGGCAACTTCCTTTCCTGTGGCAAAATGGGTCAAAAGAAGGACTTGACAGGCTCAGAAAAGTCAAAAATAGTGAGATATCTTGCAGAGGGATGCAGCACTCTTAAAATTGCAAAGCTTCTGAAGCGTGATCATCGAACAATCAAGCGTTTCATTCAAAATAGTCAACAGGGTCGCAAGAAGCGTGTGGAAAAACCAAGGCGCAAAATAACTGCCCATGAACTGAGAAAAGTCAAGCGTGCAGCTGCCACGATGCCACTTGCCACCAGTTTGGCCATATTTCAGAGCTGCAACATCACTGGAGTGCCCAAAAGCACAAGGTGTGCAATACTCAGAGACATGGCCAAGGTAAGAAAGGCTGAAAGACGACCACCACTGAACAAGACACACAAGCTGAAACGTCAAGACTGGGCCAAGAAATATCTCAAGACTGATTTTTCTAAGGTTTTATGGACTGATGAAATGAGAGTGAGTCTTGATGGGCCAGATGGATGGGCCCGTGGCTGGATTGGTAAAGGGCAGAGAGCTCCAGTCCGACTCAGACGCCAGCAAGGTGGAGGTGGAGTACTGGTTTGGGCTGGTATCATCAAAGATGAGCTTGCGGGGCCTTTTCGGGTTGAGGATGGGGTCAAGCTCAACTCCCAGTCCTACTGCCAGTTCCTGGAAGACACCTTCTTCAAGCAGTGGTACAGGAAGAAGTCTGCATCCTTCAAGAAAAACATGATTTTCATGCAGGACAATGCTCCATCACACGTGTCCAAGTACTCCACAGCGTGGCTGGCAAGAAAGGGTATAAAAGAAGGAAATCTAATGACATGGCCTCCTTGTTCACCTGATCTGAACCCCATTGAGAACCTGTGGTCCATCATCAAATGTGAGATTTACAAGGAGGGAAAACAGTACACCTCTCTGAACAGTGTCTGGGAGGCTGTGGTTGCTGCTGCACGCAATGTTGATGGTGAACAGATCAAAACACTGACAGAATCCATGGATGGCAGGCTTTTGAGTGTCCTTGCAAAGAAAGGTGGCTATATTGGTCACTGATTTGTTTTTGTTTTGTTTTTGAATGTCAGAAATGTATATTTGTGAATGTTGAGATGTTATATTGGTTTCACTGGTAATTATAAATAATTGAAATGGGTATATATTTTTTTTTGTTAAGTTGCCTAATAATTATGCACAGTAATAGTCACCTGCACACACAGATATCCCCCTAACATAGCTAAAACTAAAAACAAACTAAAAACTACTTCCAAAAATATTCAGCTTTGATATTAATGAGTTTTTTGGGTTCATTGAGAACATGGTTGTTGTTCAATAATAAAATTAATCCTCAAAAATACAACTTGCCTAATAATTCTGCACTCCCTGTATGTCCTGCTCCAGGTTCAATACAGTGCGTGTAAGGGCGGTTTTCACTCCCCAAGAGGAGGTCATACAAGGACCTCATACAACCACCTTCATTGCATCCCATCCCACTCGTGTCGCCCACCGAGCCCTCGTTGTGTTGAAAGTATTCTGTAATAGATGTACCTAATTGTATTCTATAAGGCATGTCTTGTAGGGCTTCCAGTCTGAGTCTCCATGTTGGTATCTTAGGCCTAGGTCGTCCCCATTTAAAAACCACCCGCAAGGGCTTGTGGTCAGATAAGGTTCTACCCAAATACTCAGAGCTACGGATATCGGGCCACATAAGTGGGTCACAAAAAATATAATCCAATCTCGTGTGTATGTGGTAGCCTGGCGCATAGTAAGAATACTCCCTATCCTCAGGATGGTATAGACGCCAGATATCATGTAGCCGCATGGCTTGCGTCCATTGGCAAAAGTGGTTAGTAGCGTGCAGGCCGTGAGTGTTCGGCTGGGGGGGTGGGGGGGGGGGGTAAAATCAGTCCAGATCTGTATTTTGGATACAATTAAAATCTCCCCCCCAAATTAACTAGGTGTGTTTGGATCCTGTAGTCAGGACGGGAAAAGCCCATTAAAGAAGGGTCCATGCGTCGTATTGGGACCATATATAGAGGTCAGGAGGATGGGATGACCCTCTAATTGCCCTTCCAGCATAACATATCTTCCCTCCCGATCAATGTGTATCTTAGTTGAATTAAACGGCACCTCTGGGGCTATCCAGATTAAGGTGCCTCTGTCATATGTGGAATAAGCGGTGCCGTATACCTGACCTCTCCAGCGACGGGCGAGCTTAACTAGTTCTCCCTGTATCAAATGTGGCTCTCGTAAACAGGCGAAATGTACCAGACGTCTCCTGAGATAGGAATATATTCTGTATCCCTTAATGGGATTACCCATACCCCGAATGTTCCAACTCAGCATAGTATACACAGCAGTCAATGTTACCTAGGTTGAAAGTTCTATGCATCTTGTGCCCCCTTCCCTTTTGATCATCAACAATTGTTTTGACTGTGGCCCCTCCAAACACCAAGCATTTGCATGTATTAATCACAAAGAAAACAACTCTCAGAGCACAGGCTTTATCTGAAACCAGTATCATGCCAAAATCCCACAAACATACTTATAGGAAGTATAAAACTGCAATATATGCATATCTGTTCGGTGAAAGCACACTATATGGCATCTCCTGCCTTCGTGGGGGGGGGCGGGAAGTACCATGTTGCAGGTGGGAGTCCACACCGCGGGCCCGATATCTTTTCAATGACTCCATGACCCGAGCCCCAGGAGCTCGCCCCAACAGGCGTCACATGACTCGTGTCGCGGGGATCGGCTGTATCTAACAATCTCATGTACTCGCAAGATCCCTTCGTTCATAGGTCATCAGCTGAACGTGGGGTCAGTGTCCGGCCCTCATCATCCAATGATCCCCGCGAGGGCGGCGGGGTCCCCGTATCTGAATCAGAGGGAAATTGAGGGTTCTCTGTTAAAGCATAGAAGGAGTTGGTAGATAGTTGAGCTGCTTCCTTTATGGCCTCCTCCTGCTCCTTGACTGCTTGGGCTCATGAAGGTCTCACTTTTCTATGTTTTTGCTTGCGTTGCTTCGTGCGTGGAGTCAGCCAAGTGGAATCTTCTTGGTGGTCCGGAGTCATATGCATTTGGCCTTTCGCATGTAGCCAGGTCCATGCGTCCTCTGGCGAGTGGAAAATTTGCGTTGCCTCGCCATCGATCACTCAAAGTTTCTCATGAAAAAACAGTGCGTATTTATAGTTCAGTTCTTGCAGTCGTTGTTTCACCTTGAGAAAGGAGTTGCGTTGTGACTGTACTTCTACAGTAAAATCTGGGTAAGCTGAGATTTCTGCGTTCTCATATCGCCACGGGCCGTGAGAACAGGATAGCTGTAAAATCAGGTCCCTGTCTCGGAAGTATAAAAGTCGACCTATTATAGGTCGTGGAACAGAGCCTGGCGGGGTGGGGGTGGGGGGGGATCAGAGGAGGAGGGAAGTCTGCCTGGGACCCTGTGGGCTCTTTCAACAGAAAAGAACTTGGAAGGGTTTCCACCCTGTACAATGTTGATCAGCCATTGTTCTATGAATAGTTCCGTGTTGGGTAATTCCACTTGTTCGGGGAATCCCACCAATCTAATGTTATTGAGGCGTGACCTCCCCTCGGCGTCCTCCACTCGTTAATGCAAGGCCGTCAACTCCAGTTTTACTTACGCCATATGAGTCTGCAAGTCCTGCACCGTGGGACAAATGGCTGCCAATGTGGATTCAGTTCCCTCTACCCAGTCCATCAGGTTTCGATGATCTACGCGAAGAAATTTACCTCTGTGGCTATTGCATCAATCCTCGATTCTAGTGAAATTTTTGTATCAAGTATGGCCTGCAGAACTTTATCAAACTGAGTGGAGTGTGACTTAAGCGTGGCATCTAGGTGCGCCAATGTTTCCAACGCTCCTCCTTCCTTTGGGTGTAATCCAAATCGGGCCCTGTGCTTTTGGAGTTCTTAGTTTTACCCATCATTGCAGTACTTCAGAGGACCCCGGTACCAATAAGAAAGCAGTTCAAGGAGTAATCAGGAAGCCTCCAAAAGTGTTGTGGGAGATTAGACGCATAGCCTTATGGCCCAGATTCCCTCTCAGTCTTCTCCAGTGAGGCCACAGCACACTGCTCATGTACACATCCCTTCCAATGCACAGCAGTTGCACATAGTATCTCAGGCCTCTGGGGAAGCAGCGTCGCAAGGCTCCCCTGTATCATGAGCAGCCCCGTGGGCCCAGGTTCCAGGAATAGTCTCAGTCAGTTATTTTATTTGATTTGAGGCGGCGATCTCTATTTGGCTAACATTTACCCCATTCGAGGGTGCCAATCCCAGCCCCAGTCCCCCTCTGGTGCGTGGGTCGTCGGCCGAGTCCCCGCTGCTCTGCCGCAGTCTCGGTGACCATCTAGAGTTGCTGCCGCCGCTTTAAGCATGCCATAAAAGTAACCTGGGTCCCCGTGGCCCTTCCGCCTCAAACTCCACCGCCGCCGCCAGCTGTGCCGTCTCTTATTTTGCACTTTGAGGGCTATTCTTGAGGCTGGGTGGTATGTTGCGGCCGGCAGTCAGGACGCTCTTCTCCCTTAATCGGCCGTTGTATTTACGGCTCCGGTTCCCTATTCCGGCCCTCCAATCCCCTCTGGCGCTTTTGGGGTGCACTCACCCCTGTCTTAATGGTCGGGCCGGACCCGGCCTCCGCCGCGCTCGGCGGCAGCACTTCATGTCCCAGACAGGACTCACAGGTCCGCGGTTGCCGCTCCTCCGGAGGGCTACGCCGAGCGTCTCAGTCGCTCACACAGGCGGCGCTCACCTCTGTCTTGGCAGTCGGGCTGGTTTTAGCCTCCACGGCTCCGCCGTATTCAGCGGCAGCACAGTGCATCGCTGGCGAGGCCAGACTCCGGGGCCTACAGACTTGTGGCCGCCGATCCTCCATCAGGTCGCTTTTAGCGTCTCCTTCGCTTTACAGAGGTGTGAGGCATCTCTCCGACATCTGCGCTCAGCGTCCTGCTTGATTCCACCGAGGCTCAGGTCGTGACCGGGTCTGTTTCAGGATATTCTTTCGGGGCTCTGGTGGAGCTCCGATTCAAGCGTCTGCTCCGGCCACCATCTTGACCTGTTATGATTACATCTTACCAATGCACTCATGTCGCTCATGCAAAAAGTTAAATAAGCAGTACTCCACCCCTGTGGAAATCATAAGGGACCACTATTTAAATCTATTAACTCTGTCAAATGCAGACATTAGTTCCTTAAAGGCTAGATGCAGGGTCCCACCCTCTGCTACTGTATATTTTTCAACTAGAAGGTGGAGGTTAAGACATTGATCGATGTTACCTTTCCCTGCCCTGAAGCCATATTGTAGGTTCAAGATTATATTATGTTGCTCCACCCAATATCTCAATCTAGCTAAAACTACTCTCCCTAACACCTTCACCACTGAGTCGATAAGGGAGATGGGTCTATAGCACCTTGGGTCATCCCTAGCCCCTTTCTTAAACAAACATCGGTAAAATAATGGATTGTGAACAGGATGAGGGAAACCACATCTTCTCAACTATGTTAAAAACGCGAGTTAAAGCAGAACTGCTGGAACCACATCAGGGCCAGAGCCTTATCTTTAGACAGAGATAAAATAACAAGAACGACTTTCTCTTCCTTAAAGATTTGGTCTGCCTAACCGTTATTCCTTGCCTCAAGATGGGTAATTTAGTCCACTAATGGGGAATCGCACGTACCCTTAAAATAAGTAACCCAGTCCTCAGCAGAAGTGTTGCAGTTGGTAGCAGAGTTGGCTACCACTGTAAAATAAGGTTGGATCACAACTTCCCAAAATGGAGCACTATTTTTTTTTTTAAACATCCCCCTCAAAAAGCTCACTCCAAACACTTTCTCTAATTTCCATTTTACGTGCTGCCAGGGTGAGCTTATATATTTTCCTTCTCTGGGCTAATATATTCATATCCCAGGGTTCTTGTTTCAGGGCTTCTAACAGCAACTAAGCGCTGCCAAATATTCCAGATCAAACCATCTTTCCCCTCCCTTCACTGATCTGCCTGATAGCATCTTGAGACAGGATGAGACAAACAAACACATCCTCAAAAAAACACTCATGAGATCCAACCCACTGAGTCTTTAGCCAAGTGGAGAGAGAGCTCTACACTACCTCAGTCCACTTTTCCCTGCAGGCTTGAACTAGATTCTCTGTTTCCCTCTACCATGTTAAGGGACAAAAATAGAGGGTTATGGTCGCTAAGATGACTTCACCTAATGCCAAATAGAAGGAGATGCCCACCTAAAACACAAACACGACATGGCACATTGCATGTGTGCCTGTCCACCATACACTGCATATAGTACGGGTAAGACACTCCTCTGGCAGGCCTTACAGCCCTAAGACAGGGTAGGGTGCACCATATATTACATGTGAGGTCATAGATGCATGCGCAATATGCCCCCACTGTGTCCTTGCCAAACCTGGGACATAGTGAGTGAACAGAGCAGCCATTTTAATACATGTGCTGGACACTGGTAAACACGAGTTTCCCAGCAACATGAAGGCCGCTCTGAGCCATGGCTTGTTTGGTATCCAACAACTCAGAATGATAGCTCCAAACTGGTACCAGTATTGGATTTGTCCCTAACTGTACTCAGGAGTCACCTTGGAGGTGCCCCCCTGCAAAAGCTAACTACCCTGGCATGGTTGTGGGCTGGTTCCATCCAGCCTTCCACCTCCAGACACCCAATCTACAAACCTTAGGGGAGGGCCCTATCTCTCTGGTCTGTAGAACAATGCCCTTCTTGGGTGGAGGTGCTAACACACCCTCCCTCAGGAATGTGCACTGCCCTGGTGGCGAGCTTCAAAGGGCTTACCGCCTTTGAAACTCAACCACCAGGCCTGCTGCTAGCAGCAGATGGTCAACCCCTTTGCAGACCCCCACTTTTGGCGGGAGCAAAGGCGGGAAACTGCACAAAGAGTAGGGGGAGTGGCCCCACCTGGCATGCAACACCCCTAAGGTGTTGCCTGTGAGGTGGGCACTCAATTTAATTTTCCTCCATCTTAGATGGAAGGAAAATAGCCAATCAGGGATAGGGAAGTGACCCTTTCCACAGGAAATGGTCACTATAGTGGGTGTAGCCACCCAAAGGTAAGTGTCCCATTGAGCACTACCAGGTTCCCCCTAAAACACCCACTAAATTCAGTATTTAGTGAGCATCCCTAGACTAGATAAGGAGATTCAAAGGACACAAAGAAGACTGCACCAAGTAGATCCAAGGCACGAGAACTGTGGGCCTGCTGCACAAAGAAAAGGTGCCAAACCCTGCCTGTTACACCCAGGACCCAGCAATCGCCGCTGCAGAGCTACTGGACAACTGGACTGACCTGAAGAACCCCAGAAGACCTCCAGGCCTCGCCAATCACCCAAGAACTCCCTCCAGAGTAGAGGTACCACTTTGCAACAAAGAAGAAACCAGCAACCCAGTGAGCGTCACTTCCCTGACTGGCCGCTATCTCCCCGAACTCAAAGTCGCAGCCGGACCCGATGACACACTAACAACCGGCAGGACAAATCCTGCAAGTGTGCCAGGTTTGATGGTACTGTGCCCTCCAGTAGTCGAACCATACCAATACCCTGGGTACTGGTCAGCTGACGTCAGACACAAGGAAAACCAGCCTGCCTGGGACTGAAAAAGGACTAGGAGGAAGCCTCAGTCGAGGGACTTCAGGAACACCCAGGACCTCCCGCCAGAGTGACCTCGTTGTCCTGTAAATGACCCTTGAACTGACTTACCCCCAGATCCAAAGGGCATCTTTGCACACAGCTCCTGGCTCACTGATTAGCTCTGCACCCAGCCACCCTGTGCCCTGCAAGGAAGAACCTGCTGTGCCGTAAGGGTCCCTCACCTCTTGCGACCTTGACACTCCAAGGGGACCCCAAGGAACCGCCTCTAAACTTACCTGCACAGACCTTTTCGAAGTGGTCCCTCGTAGTGGCCCTGCAGCAGGTTGAGATTTTGCACCGTTCCTCCCACTGGAACCGGGAGCCTTCCGAACTTCTCCAGCTGGCACAGTGTGCCCACAGACGACATCAACCAACCTGCAAAAGAAGACTGTGGTAAAGCAACGGTGTCATTTTATATGTATTTTTAAAGGTGACTTTCCATTGATTCCTGTGTTGCGTAATTACGCACAAAAGACAATTTTTATTAAACTTCAAAAATCCATCTCTCAAAAAGTACTTAAACAATTTTGATAATCTTGGTCTTAAAAATTACTTAAAAATCTGAAGTATGTTTTATTTTGATAAATTGGTCTTGAGTTATTCCTTTGAATGTGTGAGTTGCATCATTGATACTGTGAGTACAACAAATGCTTTGCCCTGCTCGATCAAGCTTCCTTAAAAATTAGAGCATTAGGTGATCTAGTTTTTACCCCTGTAAACCAATGTGTGGTTTTCTGGACCCCCTGCACAGTGTCCCTAGCTTTACACACTACATAGAGGGCCAGCCTCCTACAATGTGTCAAAGACAATGTGGGCAGCAAGGGAGATGATGTGTCAAAAGAGCCAGAGATGCAGCAGTTCCTTACTGCTAGGCAGGGGAGGTGATGCGTCGGTTCCTTATTGCCACCGGGGAGGTGATGCATTGTTTGCCGCACAAAGCGTTGGTTCCTTACTGCGGTGCAGTGAAGAAAATAGGGCCCGAAGATGATGTGTCGGTGATGCATCAGAAGTCAAGCTGCGATTAATCGATCTCAAAGCGATGCAACAGACGCTGCATCGGAGTCAGGGCAGTGCATCATGGACTTCAGTGATGTCATGCTTGAAACTCACGCTGAAGTTTTTCTTCGGATGCGCTGCGACGAAAGCTGTGGCCAGTGTGGAAAACTGTAGTTGTCGAGTCAAGCAGGGACCACGAACTAGTGCGGGCAGCAGCGATGCGGCGAATCCTTACAGCGATGCGTTTGTTCAGAATGAAGCAGTGAGTTGATGCGTGGATTTCCTTCTTGTAGCACCAAAAAACTCCTTCAAGGGCCCAGATTGCATATGGCATCACTTGATAGGACAGAGACCTCTGCTCTGCAGAGGAGCCCAGGTGCTAGCAGATGACGTCTTTGATGTTCCGGAGACTTCTTAATAGGAGGCAAGCTCAACTCAAGCCCCTGAAGAACCTTGGAAAGCAGGATGCAGAAAGCAATGTCCAGTCCTTTCACTCGCAGGACAGAAGTAAAAAGCAGCAGACCAGCACAACAAAGCACCAGGTAGAGTGGAAGTCTCTCCTACAGCATCCAGCTCTTCTTCCTGGCAGAAGGTCCTCAGTCCAGAAGTGTTCAACCTTGTGGGGTTAGAGGTCCAGTATGTATACCCCTTTCGGTCTCTGAAGTAGGCAAAGTTCAAAGAGGCGTCTTTGTAGTGTACAAGACCATGCCTTGCCTGCCTGGCCCCAGACACACTCCAGGTGGTTGGAGACTGCTTTGTGTAAGGACAGGCCCAGCCCTATTCAGGTGCAAGAGTCAACTCCTCCCACCACTCTAGCCCAGGAAGACCCATCAGGACATGCAGGGCACACATCAGCTTCCTTTGTGTTACTGTATAGAGTGAATTCACAAACAAACCAACTGTCATCCTGACTCAGAAGTGTATTCCACAGACAAGCAGAGGTATGGAATGGTTAAGCTAGAAAATGCCTACTTTCTAAAAGTGGCATTTTCAAATCTACAATTTTAAAATCAACTTCCCCAAAAGATGTTGTTTTAAATTGTGAGTTCAGAGACTCCCAAACTCCACATCTCTATCTATTCCAATGGGAAATTACACTTAAAAGCTATTTCAAGGCAATCCCTATGTTACTCTATGGGAGAGATAGTCCTTGCAATAATGAAAAACAAATATAGCAATACTTCACTGTCAGGATATGTAAAACACACAAGTACATGCCCCACCTTTTGAATACATTACACCCTGCCCATGGGGCTGCCTTGGGCCTACCTTAGTGGTGACTTCCATCTAGCAACAGGAAAGGTGTGGGCCTGGCAAGTGGATGCACTTGCCAGGTCGAAATGGCAGTTTAAAAATGCACACACAGACACTGCAGTGGCAGGTCCGAGACATGTTTACAGGGCTACTCATGTTGGTGGCACTATTAGTGCTCCAGGCCCACTAGTAGCATTTGATTTACAGGCCCTGGGCACACATGGTGCACTATACTAGGGACTCACTAGAAGGTCAAATATTACAATCATGGATAAATGAATCACCCATCCAATTTTATACAGAGAGCACTTACACTTTAGCACTGTTCAGCAGGGGTAAAGGGTCCAGGGCCCTAAAGCCAGGAAAAACTAAATTCAGCACAGGATCAAAAACAGGAGGTCAGAAGCAAAAAGACAGCGGATATCACGCCAAGAGCTGACACGTCTTAGTATCTTTTTATCAGTCTTGTATTGTGGTGTTAGAAGGAGAAGTCAGGACCACTGCCAGAAATCAGGCATATGAGGCCTTGGAGACCCCTTAGACAGCGGAGGTGTTTCTGGAAAAGAACATACTTCCCAAACACGAGGGCAAGATACTGACTTCCTTTTACCCTGAAAAGTGAGTTCTGCTCATGCCTCACTGTAGTAGCAACAGAATTAGAAGAGAATCCAAAGAGGTGGCCTGCTGCCCACATTAACCATTTGGGACTTGTTTATACAGCCTCTTCCATTTGACCATGCTACCCAGGCAGAAAAAAAAAAAAAACATACCATGCACCTTGGAGTGCTGTACGGTGATATGGGCATTACATCTCAAAATAAATTAGCATTATTAAAAAAGAAGAAACTGCACTTATAGGTATCATTTAGTGAAATAAAATATTGAGAAGGCTAAATAGCCACAAGCATCTGATGCAAAATGATAAATTTACGCACATAACCATCAAGGTACTTCAAGAAATTATGCATTTATAATATATACCAACGTGCAGGTTTATATACAACTACAAAAACAACCATATAAAAACAAATACATAAGTGCATACTGCCCCCAGTGCAGCACAACTATAAAGAGTATAGGTAACCTGTTATCTAATATAAAATTACATGTGTGTTACAAGTAACAAACAATCATATAAGGTTAACACAAATAGTCTATCGGTCTCATAGTGGCACCAAATCATCTGTTTGTTAGTTACACTTTGTCAGCGACACTTCATCCAGATAATAATGAAAGAGAAAGCCAAGTATAACGCACTCCCGTGAGAAGATAGAACGAATTACTCAGGAGGGAGAATACCTCAACAACAAACAAAAATAAATAAATACAGGATACGACTCTCAAATTAAAGTCTCTGATAGAATAAATCCAGGACATCAATTCTCAAAATAGAGACTCGGACAGCACACAGTAATCAGAGTTCACTTACTCAGAGTACAAAAGAAGTACAGTGTCAACCGCAAAGTACCTGAGACGCCCAGGAAGAACGCTTCTCTCCGTGGGAAACAGTGCTGCCGCCAAACGTCAATGTCTGATCCCTGCAAAGGTGTGAGCAGGTGTCAGGAAGCAGCAGTCAAAGCTGCATGAAAACAAGACTTGGTACGTGGACTACGTTCCAAGATCAGATGCTCCAAGTAGGGGAGTGTATGTCAGAGAAAGAGGAGGGGTTTAATCAATGTCAATGAGCCCACCTGTAGTCCAGACCATACAATACACCAAATGAGATAGAGTAAAACAATAACTATTGAGAGAGACTAGTTACAAGGAATCCTTTCACACTTTAAGGCATAAGAATCACTGTCATTGATGCATGGATGCAGAATCTCTCTCAGTGTCCAATATATTAAATCCACCTCAACTCATTTTCTCCTGAAGAGAGAATGGGGGTGGGGGGTTGGACGGGTGGGAGGATTTTTATTATATCAATAGAAACAAAAGAAAAAAGTAAAACAGTGAACAAATCTAGACAGTCTTTTTACAGTCTTCACTGACAAACTATTGCAGCACGGATGCAAAAAGTCCCTCTTAGATTCTCTAAATTACATCCACCTAATCCCATTTTATCCTTGAAGCAGGGATACAAATTAATGCCATTCCACATTGGTGTTCAAGCTTCTTTCAATCGAGTCACATAATATAATCCATTTACATTCCAGTGTTTACAGAATCAAAAAGATGTTACGCACGTTTGTTAGTCTGCATTTAATGTTGCTTATGTACCCCCCCCATCCCATGTGACTGTCTTTTACTAGCTTTATCTGCTTTAGCTCTCTCCTTTTTTTTTTTACTGACCCACTCTGGCTGCTGAATTATTCAAAAATTTGTGGTTGCATGTTTATCTGGGTTTTAACTCTCCCTCCTCTGGCTTAATTTAACTTGTTCTGCTCTCTCTGCAGTTGTCTCTTTCTGTCTGTGTTTACATTAGTTTCTTTCTGTGTTATCGTCTCTGTAACCCCATCAATTGGTACAGGTTTGTTACTGTATGTCTCACTGGTCATCAGCACAGATTCTGCTCTGGCTTTATGAGCACTTCTCTATGGACTTGCCATTGTGTCGTCTGAATGTAATTCATAAATGTAAGTTGCATTGCTTGGTTTCCTTATGCAGGGGAGAGTCACCTGTTTTAAAGAGCTGTGCCTTCCCTTTAACAGCGGTCTATGCCATTAGCTGGTTTATTTCAGTGCAAAAGGGAAGGTAAGGGAGAGGATGCAGTCTAGGTCATGCCCATATTATTTCAAATTCACTAAAAGTCATTTGGGATTCAGTGGGATAATATGGACCCAAAAATGCCAAAATATTATCTCTGGTACATTTGGATAATATTGCATAAAACATATTAAAAATAAGACCAGCTAGTGGGAAATGATCTGTACTTACTGTATGGGTGTTTCAACTGATGGAGCTTCTAAAATATAAACAAACAAATATTATGCACACAAATGTGTGATTCAATAACCTGTGATGTCACTAGTATAGTATTTTACTGATTTAAAGACCTGAAGCAAGTTAACATATTTTAGTAACTGTGTGAAGAACAAAGCTGCTGAAATATGGAAAACAGCAACCTTACATTAAACTAATCTGCTCCTACACTCACAAGTGGTTCTCCTTCTCTGCCCATTATTGTAGCTAACAGGCTAGATCACACATATACATTTCAAGTATATACCAATGGTTACACTAACAATACCCATATACATCTTACACTGTGAAGCAATACTTCTGCTTTCGCTACTTTTGATAATGGGCTTACTTTTCTCATTTTTACCGTATTTGATGATCTCATTCAATTCTATAATCAAGAGGTTAATATTATAATGTAAAATCATACTTTTCTTTCATAACTGATATTGTTCTTATAGCAACCCACATCACTTTGGTAGTTTACATCACATGAAGTTCAGAATTACAAGCTCTATCTAGTCATGCATGAATTTTATATAACAAATTACACATCACATCAAATCATGCAGGTCTGAGATTTCCTATAATGATCATAAGGTAGCAAACACCAGCATATTTTTTGGGAAGACTTTCTTTGTTAAGACATACATTGTGAGAATTTGCAAGTTCATCCAAGGTCCCTGGCTGAACTAACCTGACCATCTGTTTTTGGGTAAGCTCTGTCCTTGATCCAAAGCAGTCTTCCAAGTAAATGAAAATTAGTTACTTACCTGTAACTATAGTTCTCCAGTATTGGAATTTTTCATATATTCACATGCTTGAATAATTCTCCGTCATCGAGATGGGAGTCCCCAGTACCTTTAATTAAGTAGTACTAACATAGGTTAAACCTAAAGGCCCTTAGGCCTCTCAGTTTAGCACTCTATCAGAATCATTTTAGGAAAAAGGACCAAATTTAAGAGTCCACCAATCAGAACCTTCCTGAGAGAAGCACCAGTTCCTTAGATTTTCTAAGCACAAGTGTGTAGAGCATATAACAGTAATCAGAGAGGTGAAGGTGAGCTTCTCCGGGGAGGCGGGCGGGTTGCATGTGAATCTTTGAAAGATTCCAATACTGAAGAACTATAGTTACAGGTAAGTAACTAATTTTCTTACGCCAGTATTGGAACTTTCATAGATTCACATGCTTGAATCCGAGTAGTAAGCAGTATTGATGCACATTGTACAACACACATACCTGTTCCACACATATAATCATCACATGTCTAAATAAAGATATGTATATCTTAAAGTTCTAAACATTAGATATTAGACTTGTTATGAGAACTTACAATGCATCTAAGACTCCTTTTAAAAAAAAAAAAGACAATCTGCACATCTGAATTGTGGATGGTGGGATGAAAAATATAGCTCACCTTCAATGGAAAAGATTTCTAAGGACCGCCTGGTCCACCGCTACTTCTCCTTGAGATAATGCATCCAGGCAGTAATGTCTGGTAAATGTGTGGCAGCTTTTCCATGTTGCTGTCCTTCAAATGTCATGGCGCAGCACACCTGCAAACAGTGCTGCAGATGAGGATACTGAGTTTGTTGAATGAGCACGAACCGAGGTTTTCAGTGGCTTGCCAGCTGCTTGAAGGCAAAATCAGATTGCTGAAGAGAGTGGTTGACCCTGTCTGGGTGCGCTGTAAGCTACGAATAGCTGGCTGGTCTTATGAAAGGCTTTGGTCCTGTCTAGAAGGAATTTTATGCATCTTTTAATGTCTAAGGAGTGTAGAGAGCCTTCTTCGCTGCCGTTGTGGGATTTGGAAAGAATGTTTTCAAAACTAGAGGCTTGTTTAAATGGAAGCCCGAAGGGACTTTTGGTATGAAGCGTGGGTTTGTGCGCAAGATTATTTTATCCTGTTTAATCTGTAAAAAGGGATCTTGTATAGACAGTGCTTGAATCTGACTGACTCACCTGGCTGACATTAGAGCAAGAGGAGAGCCACTTTCCAACAAAGGAATTTCATAGAAGTTCTATGGATTGGCTCAAATGTTTGCTTCATGAGTTGCGCAAGAACAATGTTGAGATTCCAAGAAGGAGGAGGAGGTCTGAAGGGTGGAAAAACTCTGAAAAGCCCCTTTAGAAATAATTTCATTAATCTGAAGGGACCATAACAAAGGTGAAGAAACTGATAGTCTAAAAGTCGAAAACGTTGCCAGGTGAACCCTTATGGAGGAGAGGTCAAGACCTGAGTGTAAATGGAAAAGGGTCAGTTTGTGGTGCCAACAGCAGCAGATTGATCCTATTTCCTCATCACCAGAGCAAATAAGGCAATATTTGTTCTGGTGATGAGGAAATAGGATCAATCTGCTGCTGTTGGCACCACAAACAGAACCTTTTCCATTTACATGAATACGTTTTGATGATGCTAATTGCTCTGGCCCTTGATAGTATATATCTGCACTCCTCTTGGATGTCTACATGTGCGAACTCATGGTTCTCAGGAGCCATGCGGATAATTGCATTGATTGAGGATTTGGATGCAGGACTTGTTTGTTGTTCATTGTCAGCAGATGTGGAGATATTTTTAGTGGGATGAGAGTTTTCACTGAGAAAAGTAGAAGCTCCGTGAACCAATGCTGACAAGGCCAGTAAGGGGCTAGTAATATCAGTGTGCATGGTTCCCTTTTCATTTTGGTTAGGACCCTCGGGTTCAAAGGAATGGGCGGAAAAGAGTAGGCAAAGATTCCAGACCATGCTATGGAAAATGTATTCCCCCCATGACCCCCGTTGGTGATGCCAACTTCCGTAGTTTTGGCATTTGGTGTTTGACCAGCCGGCGAAGAGGTCGAGGTTGAGTGTTCCCCACTTACAAAATATTTGGTTGACCATGGACTGGTCCAGTTCCCATTCGTGACATACTGATTTTTGCCTGCAGAGAGAGTCTGCTATCTTGTTCTGATTGCCTCGGAGGTGAACTGCTGTTAGTAGAATCCCATGCTGTATGGCCCAGCTCCCATATCTCCTGAGCTTCCTTGGAGAGAGGAAGGGATCTTGTGCCCTTCTGCTTGTTCATATAATGCATTGTAGTGGTATTGTCTGTTCTTATTACCACTTCTGAATTGGCTATCTTTGGGAGGAACGCCTGCAAGGTTAGGTGAACTGCCTTATAGTTTGAATAGATTGATGTGCAGTGTTTGAAATGGAGGTGGCCATTTACCACTTATTTTCAGGTCCTGCAAAAACACTCCCCAACCGTCTAATGAGGCGTCTGTGGTGATAATCCATGGTGCTGGCCAATGGAGAAATGAGAGGCCGATGGAAAGATGATGCTTCGGAGACCACCATACCAGTGCTTTGGTGATGGTCGGAGTAATCTTGATGCGGTCTTCGAAGCTTCCCGAGACCTGAACCTACTGCAGACTGAGCTGATCCTGGATGGGGCGCATTTTGAGTCTGCAATATGGAACTAGAGGGATGTATGAAGACATCCTACCAATAACGGCTTGTAAAGGCATACTGAAATGAGTTATTTTCTTTTACCCTGACTTTGTCAGAGACAGAGATCTTTGTTGTCTTTCTACAGTGGAGCAGGCTATGTTAGATTGAGTGTTCTGGTTTGCCCCTAGAAAAGTGATCTGCGTGAAGGTTTTGGTTTGGACTTCTCCGAATTTATAGTTTGACCTAAGTTGCTGAGTAAGGCAATGCACTTTTTTGTTGACCTGCGTGCCACTGAAAAAGTGTTTGCTTTTATCAGCCAATCGTCTAAGTATGGGAATACTTGATGCTTTTCTCTCCTGAGAAAGGCTGCAATAGGAGCTAGGCACTTTGTGAATATCCTGGGAGCTGATTTTAGACTGAATGGAAGGACTCGAAATTGAAAATGGTTTCCGGCTACCATGAATCTTAGGTACTGTCTGTGGGCTGGATGAATTGGGATGTGGAAGTATGCATCCTTCAGGTCTAGGGTAGACATACAGTCTCCGTGTATCAACGGGAGAAGGATGTCCTGTAGGGTTATCATGCAGAAAAATTACTTTTTCAAATAGGTGCTTAACTCCCTGAGATCGAGGATTGGTCTCTAATCCTTCCATTTCTTGCAAATGAGGAAGAATCTGGAGTAAAATCCTTTCCCCTCGCTGTAACGGTGGTACCTTTTTAAGTGCACTCTTGAGAAACATTTTGTTGCTCTCCATCTTGAGTTGATGCTGATACTTTAGAGAAGTCTTGCAAGGAGAATTGGGAGGAGGTATTTGGACAAACTCCAGCGTATGTTCACACTTTACCAGTTGTAAGAACCACCGGTCTGATGATATGGTTTGCCATTGCTGGAGAAATAAAGACATTTCTTTCCCCTAGATTTAGAGGTAGATGTTTGGGGGTAGCCGGAGCCCTGGATACATCATGCTCTGTGAGCAGAGTCTTTAGTTGGACGAGCTGAACGTCCTCTGGTGGTAGACCTATTGTAAGCCACTTGCGGAGGATGCCTTTTGGAGTATTGCTGCCAAAATTGCTGTGAGGTGGATGTGAACGATGGATATCTAAACTGCTGATATCCTCCCCTGTATGAAGGAATTCCATGTCCTCTCTTGGTACGAAAGGAAGACTTTCGAAACTGCAGTGTTCCCAAAGATTTTGCCATCTCTGTGTCAGATTGTGTTCACTGTAATGTCTCATCAATATGCTTTCCAAAAGGTGCTTGTCCATCAAACGAAAGGTCTAATATCCTATTTTGTACCTCCGGATGAAATGATGTGGCCTTCAACCAACCTTGCCATCTGAGGACTGCAGCCCCTGAAAGCTGACGAAATGTAGTAGTGACTATTTCCTTTGCACAGTCAATTATCTCTGCCAATGTGCGTTCTCCTTCATGTAATATCTTTTTCGCTTCTGCTTTAGTGTCCTCCGGCAGTTGTTCAATATATAGGGTGATGTCAGCCACTAATTGTCCATCATACCTAGCTAAAACTGCAAGGGAGTTAGCCGCTCTTACAGTTAGACTGGACATTGAAGAAAATCTTTTGCTGTTATTGTCCTATAGTCTTCCTTCCTTGTCCAGAGGTGCGGATATTGGTGTGGAGGGATTTTTGGATCTTCTCTGGGCTGCCTGTGTAACCACTGAATCTGGGTGAGGGTGCCCAGCCAAGCATGCTGGTGCATCTTCAGGTGCTTCATATTTTTGTCTAGGCATGGAAGCACTGCTGTGACTGTTGCTGGGTTTTGCATGATTTTCAATCCTTCTTCCCAGATGTAACTGACCATTGCCATTGTGTTCGGAATGGCTCCTTAAAGTCATAGAGAAAGCAATCAGTTTGCTTGGATGACATGGGAAGTGCAAATCGTTTAGCAGCTCTTTCCATAAGTTATGGAATCCTCCTATCTCCTCTGGAGGTGAGCCTACTTTTGACAGTGAAGGAGAAGGTGGAGCTGGAATAATATATTCGTCCCACTTCGACTGGTTGTCGAGAAGGTTGCCTTCCTCTTGTTCTCCTTCCGGTATATCAGTGTCATGTGGGAGGGTCATATCAGGCGTGACTACATTTGCCATCGAAGGTGTTGTAGACGCCTTAGTTGACGGTGTTAAAGGGGCACTCGTTGATGCTGCCTTCGTCAATGAAGGTTTGGAAGATATTTTAACCGTCGATCACTTTGTGGTTGAGGCTACTGTTGATGAGGTCGTCGTCAATGAAGATACCAAAGTAACCGTCGTGGACGATGTTGAAGTAGTATAAGTCCTTGTCGACAATGATTTTGTTGATGTTGACCACATCAACAATAGATAACTCGTCGTCAACGTCGTTGGAAAAGACGTAGTCGGGATTGTCTTCGATGGTGGGACAGATGTCGACGAGGTTGTCGCCAACTGTGGGGTTTTCAAAACTGGTCTGTCGACTGGAGGAGCTGAGGAAGGCTTCTTGAAGGAGTGAGATGACACAATGTGCCTTCTCTATCCTTCAGGGTTTTAGAGGAAAGATGCAACATACCTTGCAGAGTGGTCTGGTTAAAGGCAGTATATGCAGTTCTGGTGAGGGTCTTCAGAGTGCAACATCTTTTTACCACAGGTTTTGCAGAATCTGAATAAATCCTTTCTTTTCTTGTCAGACATGGTGGAAACCTTACCAGGTATCAGTTAAAATTAGTTGAGAAAAGTATAATCTTTAGGGTATTCAAAAATAGAGAATAAGCAAAGCAGAGCTCTGAGGAGACTTCCTAGCATGACGTGCGGTAAAAAAAATCTGAGGAACTGTAGCTTCTCTCAGGAAGGTTCTAAAGGGTGGTGTCGCCTGATTAGTGGACTCTTAAGTTTGGTCCTTTTTCTTAAAATGACTCTGATAGAGTGCTAAACTAGGAGGCCTAAGGGTCTTGGGTTTAACCTATGTTAGTACCACTTAATTAAAGGTACCGGGGACTCCCATCTCGACAGCAGGGAATGATTCAAACATGTGAATCTATGAAAGTTCCAATACTGGAGTAAGTATTTGTTTTTATTATTATTACATGTATGTATGTATGTATGCATTATTATTATTATTACTTAGCAATGTTTTATAACAAGTACAGAGAAAAAAGGATCAAAGCACTTTATGTACATCAATGGCACTTCAGAAGCAAGGCAAAGCAATCATATGGATACAAATAATGTGGGATCAAAAGGCCACTCTCCCCACATCTGACCTTAAAATAAAGTTGGAATGGGGAGGCCTTACCATTGCCTCTTTCATGTTAATGAAGATCCTCGGCCCTCTTAAATGGCCCTTCCTGAGATAAGCGGAGTTGCATACTTTGGCATACTTAACACCCAGGCCATCGTGCCAAAAGCCCTAAGGAACTGTTCCTACTCCTCTGGAAGCGGATTCTCACCTACTCAGGGGGTGAAGCGCTGGGAAGGAAGACCACCTTAGGCAGGCTAAAGGCAATTATCCTACTGAAGCCTCAGGCAAAAAAGTGTAATTTTCACATTTCCTTCATATGTACCAAACATCCAGCCTTACCATTGAATATATTTTTAATTAGTGGTTGAATGGACTCTATAGTTTTTTTCCAAACTAAAGTTACAAAAATATAATTTCAATTTTACTTCAGCTTTTCTCATAGGAAAGACCACAGCACCTATACAGTAATATTAGCTTCTGAAGGCTATTTATTGCAGAAGCAAGCCAACCTTTAACTTTTACATATTCTGCTTTTAAATATTAGGCATCCAGCCTTTTGGTCTACAAGCCTACATGGGGGTGACTTATTCAGAATTTAAAAGTAAAAATGTCTCCTTCCAAAAAGGGGTTATTTAGGCAGATCTGCTTAGTTATTAAGCTGCAGTAATCAGACCACATTTGTAGCTTGAAGCTATGTTTTGCTGGTCAACCAGTCCATCCTAGTAGTTGGCTTAATACATGCTCGGGTCCACAGGTGACTTAACTTTGGTGTAACATTTAAAAAAAAAAACACTGAACTTCAACAGCTCTAGCTAGCTCAAGTACTATAACTCACACCTCGCCAAGCACAGTCATGTCAATAATGATCTAATTTCCGATGTTATCAAGGATGTCACAGAACAGTTCATTAGTATTGAAAGAGGTGAGGTCGTAAGCAGTGCATGGTGAGGGTGCAACTTATAGGTACATGAGGTAACTGTAACTGGTAAATCGCAGTGGTTTTGTTTAGTTTAAAATGTTTTTACTGGCATTTTCACCCAACTTTAACACCAGTTTGTTTTTTTAAATGTAAAGTAAGATATCATTACCTTAACAACTATAATGTGGCTTTAGCCTTTGTTTTTTACCAGTTAATTTCGGATTTTTTTTTTTTTTAACAAAGTAACACTATAAAGGGAATTATTTCAAGAAGGGAGAGGTAAAGCTTTCTCAAATGGTCAGAAGAACAAAAATGTAAAAAGCAGGCTCATTTGGCTTTATAAGGGGTCAGCACATCAATATACAGACCTCTTGGCTTTGTAAGTAAATCTCCACAATAATATATATATATATATATATATATATATATATATATATATATAACAATGTATTTCCATACACATATGTGGTAATGATTAATAATGATTACTGTTACAGGTCTTTTTTTTTTTTTTTTAAATAGCGCATTTTTACTCAAAACAACCATAAACACGTGTTAAGGTTTTTCTTTAACATTCTTCACAGGGAATTATGGGTTGCTCCCCAGTGGGATCCGTGAATATGAAAATAGCAGTTACTCCAGTCACTCATCTTCAGTGCTTAATTTTATTTTTTTGGTACCCCAGTCCCACCCAGGGTAATCAAGAATTATGCAAAAGTGTTGGGGCTGCAGAGGAAGGCCCAAGGCCCACATATCCCTGATTGCTCAACAGCCAGCATGCATCCTGGGTGCAGGCAGGAGCTGCCAATCCATTTTGTAATTTTGAATGGGTCCCACAAGGGACATCCACAACAATCATGGGCCATGTCGGTTATGGGAAGAAGCCCATGGCCATCATGGCTCCGCCGGCTCCCCTGCCAGCACTCATCTTGGGTGTCGCCAGCTGCAATGGTTTGCTCCTGCCTGGCAGGGGCAACTTTTGTTTCTGCTTCTGCTGGTGAGAGCAACACTATGTCCCTGCCCAGGATAGGAAGGGACTTAGATATCTGTTCTTTGCCTACATTCTCACAGGGAGGGAACAACACACTTTCCTAGGGAATAGGGCCCGATCATACTGCCTGCCTTCTGAACCCAGGGAATGGGGTCCACAGTGCCATGATATGGCTTGGGGAGAGAGGTCAAAGCCCCCTCGTCAAAAAAGACAAAACAAAAAAATAAAAAATACATCAGGGCGGGGAGCAACGTGGTTCCATTGTTAAAAAAATAATAATAATTAAAAAAAAAAAATTAAAAAAAAAAAATCGGTTCATGGCCCCAGCGTGGGCCTAGAGGATCAGCGTACCCCTACCACATATGTATTTTTTCGGGACATAGGGACTGAGTCCCAGAGTCCTAAAAAGGCTGCTAAACATCTTTATTGATGTGAGGCAGTCAGTCAGGTCTTATCTTTTGATCTGTTGGTCCGGTTGTACTCCTGCATCTTAAATATATAAACATTCTGAACCAGAATTCCACAAAAACTACTGGAACAGTAAAAAGCATGCTTTCTAGGTAAAGATCTGGCTGTCTGCCAAATTTGGTGTAATTTCTTTTTTAAGCCATTATGCTGTCTAAATTCCTGTGGAAAACTGCCTGGAGAGAATTTGGTTTTGGAAGAACCCTCTTATTCCTCAGCCTCCCATGAACAGGAACTTCCCAGGAAGCAGCTGAGGTGTATGAACTTTTTTTCTGGAAAGCTTTGTGAAGTCATCATAGCGCACCAAAGTTATTGACAAACCCCCCAATTTTCTATGGAAATGTGCTCCAAACTATAACTAAATGGTGGCAATTGACATACACACACACGCACAAAAATAAAATGGAATTAAACTAATAAAATGATAAAAAGTATAGGATTAACAAACAGACATATAGGTAAGAGAATGTGTTATAAAAAAAAGAAAAGATACACGTGCACACAGATAAAATTGGTTTTGTAGTATTTCCTTGTGCCTAGTTTTGCTTAATTACCTTTTTTGATCATTACATTTTGAAAAGCGAAATCGATTGTGAATATCACGTAATAAACTTTAGTTGAATAACCCTCTCATGATAGCAACAAATACATTTTCTTGTATGGCATTTGGGTAATGTAGGTATTTATTTACTTTCCATGAATTTATTAAACCTTATATCTTTAGCGTTTAAATCTCATGTAAGCACGGTTTACCTGGCTAACATGACCTTTATAAAATGCATACTTAATTTATATGGAATTTAATTGTACTTCGTGATTAGGAGATGAATTGCCTTACACTGACATTTTGTGAAGTGACATGTAAGTCCAAGCAGTCTGTTTTCTATGACAATGAATGGCTTTTAAATATATTTTGTTTGGTGGTGGAGCAGATCGACCTGATGAAGGTAGAAATCCCCGAAAACGCACTGTAGTCACTAAAATGGTGAATTGCTGAAGGAGTGCTGGTGTCTTCCTTGTATGTCTGAGCATGTGCGTAAAAAATGTTTTCTGCAAGAATCCATAAACATAAGATGCATAACTGTCCTACTCCTCCAGATGCTGCTAAATTAGGCAGGCATGCCTCCCCACTGACAAACCATGACCAGATTTACACACTGCTAAAATTATCTGCAAACAAATTCTTAGGTTATTCGTGAAGTAAAACTGATGGGCTATAAACATAAAAGATTTAATCTAAAACAATAAAACTGCTATAAGAAAGTACAATAACACAACAGTAAAACATTACATGTCCATGATATGCAGCCACTGAACATTATCAGATAAAGATACCACAATTAAAAAAGAAAATAGTATACTTTTATGGGGGCTGGAGGTGGTAGCGAGTAAATACCATACCTTGTCCCCCCAACACTTGAAGTTTTCCTTTTTGCCAGTCTCTTGATCCCTGCAAAAAAATGAAATATTGATTGTGAGAACATATTTTGTTACCATTTTATAAAGAATATGAACCTAGAAATGAATACGTCACCCAAGTGGTAGCCTTAGAAATTCCCAAGATGGGCATATGTCTTTGTAAAGCAAGCTATGAGCCCTCACTTCAGGTGGAGGTGTCTCAGCAACCAAAATTCCAGGAATTTTACTCGTGATGGATAAAAGAAACAGTTTGTTATGAACTGTTGCTTCGGCTGTTTTATTTGTGATAGGAAGCATGCACAAGATGATAAATAGATTAACCAAAGATCTGTCGTTGGTTGTCCTCGCTAAATAAAATATTTGAGCAGTGAAAATATCTACATTAAGTTATGTTCTTGACAGCTAACAAAAACTTAAGTTTGGGCTTATTAAAATCTATCATTATCTTGAAAATAATAGATGGAATCACAAAGAGTTTCTTGGCCTTGTATAATGTGCAGAATCATTAGCTAAAAACCCCGTACCTCGCTCAGCCTAAAGAGTGAGGCGATTTTCAGTAACAAAGCTGTTTTTCACATAGTATCATAAAAACATATAGACTCAGTGAGTACACGTTTAATACATGCCAAAACCAACGTGGAGCAGAAACATAAACGGGCAAATCTGCAGCATTTTCTCAAATTGGTGCGCACTAGCATAATTCCAAAAGAAAATGTATTCAAGCCTTTTCAGGTGGATGGTAAAGGCAAAAATTTTGTTTTTAGAAAAAGCCATCATGCCTCTTCTATCTACCAATTATGTAGATATAGGATCTGTCCTTTCTCATTCAAGTAAGAAATAATGATTCTCCTTTTTTAGTGGTGCAAAAAGAGAATGTCAACTAGTTGTACTCATACTGCTTCCCATTTGAGTTCTTTTAGGCAGCAGGTTTAGTAAAATTTCCATCTGAAATAGTTATGTGCATTTTCAAGAACTGGGCTACATTTGTACTGACATCAAAAGAATGTGCATTTGTACTCCTAGGTTTCCTTCTTTGTCTCCCTATCCTAACGACAGAAACAATGTATACAGGAACATATGTCCTGCTAAGTACTTCCACTAGCTGGGGATTGCATATATTCATGTTCTATTTTGATGTTGAGCAAGTACACTGCATAGAACCTGAATATTCAAAAATGATGTTCACGTGACTCAATATGGTGCTGTACAAAGTCTGTGACATGTTTTTAAACGTTGTCCCTTTTGAGATGGTATGCAAGCTATGAATGCTATGTGGATTCTCTTGTCTATTGGGGGTTTGTTTGGCAGCTATTATATATAAATATTTAAGCTTCAATCATTATGGAATATTATATATATATATATATATATATATATATATATATATATATATATATAAAAAATATTCCATAAAGATTAAATATATATCTATATATATATATCTATATATATATATATATATATCTATATATATATAGATATAGATATATATATATATATATATATATATATATAGATATATGTTCGATGGCATGTGCAGCTGCAGATACACATGCTATGCATAGCTCTTCCAACATCTAGTGTTGGGCTCGGAGTGTTACAAGTTGTTTTTTCTTCCAAGAAGTCTTTTCGGAGGTACGGGATCGAGTGACTCCTCCTCTCCGTTACAGTGCGCATGGGCATCAACTCCATTGTCAGATTGTTTTCTTTCTGCTGTCGGGTTTCCTCTTGCTCTGAGATTTTGAATCGGAAAACCTTTGAAAACGTATTAAATTGTCGGTATTGTTTCGTTTGCCTTTTCCATCTAGCTTCGAACCACTAGTACCATTGGAATCTAGATTTCGCCCTTCTGGGCGCATGCGCCCGACTCGGGCTTGTTCGGGCCTACCGCATGGAAGCCTGATGGATTGGACTCCATTTCGATTCTGCCCTCGGTGCCACGCAAAGTTTCCCTATACAGACCAACACCTGGTTTGTAATTTGCACCTTTCTCCGGACCACCGAGAAGAGGATTGCAAGGCCTGTCGATCGTTTTGATCCAAGAAGACCTTGACAGATCGGAGAGTCCAAAGATTAGAAATGGCGTCGAAAAGTACAGAGCATCTCGTCGTCATGGAAGAAGAACAAGCACAGACAGCAGTCTCCATCCGAAATAACGACTCAGAGCAGAAATCGGAAGAAGATAGGCCCATCACTGCTGGCCAGCACATGAGTACGTCTGCCCCTACGCCCACATATAAAAAAAATAGTACTGAAGCGTTGGGTACACCAATGCCAGGAGGCCATGGTTCGGCCCGTAAAAAGACTCTCGTCGACCGACCTTCGGGTTCGCCGCCGAAAAAGGCCACTTCTCCGTCCACTTCGGAGTCGAGTAAGTCGGTTAAAAATTCTGCCTTGGACTCCAGTAAGCGTCCTCACTCCTCGGAATCGAAAATTCGATGCCCTGCTTCAGAGCCGAAACAGCAGACTTCATTTTCAGGACCGAAAAAGATTCAGACCTCGTAACCGAAAAAAGCCTCTTACACAGAAGAACAACGACTTTCCAGCAAACTTAAACAAACCTCAAAGCAGATGCAAGACTCTTACAGGCCTTCTGATGAGGGCACTGAGATTCAGCCTATATTGGAGGTTATGGATGAAAGACAATCCAGGATCCATATACAAAACGACACTGGCAGAATTATTACTGCACCTCCTTTGAAAACTAAAAGAAAACTGGCTTTTCAAGAGGAATTAGACTCTGTTCAACCACCATCAAAAGTCCAAAGGCAAAAGGAGAAACCAGCACCTGTCCCTATTTCTCCTCCTCATTCTCCACAGCTTTTTTTTTCACCTCCACACAATAGTCCACCACCATTGCCTTCTCCAACACACTCACAATATTCTCATGGAGATACAGTGGATCCTTGAGATCTATATGACCTGGATCCTATTCCAGATAATGATCCTGACCTATACCCTTCTCCACCAGAGGACACTAGTGCCTACACTCAGGTAGTTTCTAGGGCAGCTGCTTATCATGGAGTGCTTATGCATAGTGATCCCCTAGAAGAGGATTTCTTGTTCAACACTCTGTCTTCCACTCACTCTAGATACCAGTGCCTTCCCATGTTGCCTGGAATGGTCAAACATGGGGACCAAATTTTTAGTGAGCCGGTCAAAGCTAGAGTAATTACTCCCAGAATTGACAAAAAATACAAACCTGCTCCTACAGGCCCAGACTACATCTCACACCTCCAGATTCAGTAGTGGTGAGTGCAGCTAGGAAAAGAGCTAACAGCCAATCCTCGGGGGATGCTCCTCCACCTGATAAGGAGAGTAGAAAGTTTGATGCTGCTGGCAAGAGAGTAGCCACACAAGCGGCCAACCAATGGTGAATTGCGAATTCTCAAGCACTTTTTGCCAGATATGATAGAGCCCACTGGGAGGAGATGCAAGAAATCATACAGCACCTCCCAAAAGAGCATCAAAAGAGAGCACAACAGGTTGTAGAGGAGGGACAGGCCATAAGTAACAACCAGAAAAGGGCTGCCCTCGATGCTGCTGATACAGCCACAAGGAGTGTAAATATTGCCATTACAATAAGAAGGCATGCATGGTTACGCTCTTCTGGTTTTAAACCAGAAATTCAACAGGCAGTACTTAACATGCCTTTTGATAAAAACCACTTATTTGGGCCTGTGGTCAATACAATAATAGAAAGGCTAAGGAAAGACTCAGATACTGCCAAAGCAATGGGAGCATTATACACAACACTGTATAGGGGCTCCTTTCGCGGATCACAGTTTAGGGGAGGATTCAAACCACAATCCTCTGAAGCTTCTACCTCCCAGACAAAGCAGGGACAACAGCAGCAACAATATCAAAGAGGGGGGTTTAGAGGGTCCTAAAGAGGACAATATTTTAGAAACAGAGGCAGGTTCCAAGCCTCAAAACAAGCCACTACACCATCCAAACAGTGACTTTTTTCCTACCCCTCCACCACACCCATCTCCTGTGGGGGGAAGACTACAGCAATTCCACTCTCATTGGCAAAATATCACCACATACAATTGGGTATTATCAATTATCCGCAAAGGTTATTGCCTAGAATTAATCTCCACCCCTCCAAACATTCCACCACATCACCACAAATTGTTCCCAGAACACAACGCTCTGTTGCAACAAGAGGTGAAATCTCTACTACTAAAACAAGCAATAGAATTGGTCCCACATTCTCAGCAAGGAACAGGAGTATACACACTATACTTCCTAATTCCCCCAAAAGATGGCACTCCAAGGCCTATCCTAGACCTCAGGCCTCTCAATCTATACATCCTTTCAGATCATTTTCACATGGTAACTCTGCAGGATGTCATTCCACTACTACAGAAACAAGATTACATGATTACTTTAGACTTCAAAGATGGGTTTTCCATATACGAATCCATCCAGCTCACAGAAAATACCTCAGTTTCGTCATAACAGGAAAACATTACCAGTTCAAAGTTTTGCCATTCGGCATAACAACAGCTCCAAGATTATTCACCAAATGTCTAGCAGTAGTAGCAGCCTATTTAAGAAGGCAACATATTCATGTCTTTCCATATCTAGAGGACTGGCTAATAAAATCAAGCAATTTTACACAATGCCAACAGTACACTCAGTATGTAATAGAAACCCTACATATAATAGGGTTCACTCTAAATTACCAGAAAACTCACTTTCAACCAGCACAGATACAACCTTACCTAGGTGCTATTCTAAATACTCAAAAAGCCCTAGCATATCCAATTACAGAAAGGATACAGGCTTTCCAAAATCTCATACCACACATACAGCCAAATCAACAATACACTGTAAGATTTATCATGAAAATTCTAGGGATGATGGCATCTTGCATAGCCATAGTTCCACATTCAAGATTAAACATGAGGCCGTAACCACAATGCCTCTCACAACGGATGTCTCAGGCACACGGTCAACTTCAAGATCTAGTGTTGATGGACCGCCAAACGCACACGTCCCTTCAATGGTGGAATCTCAGCAATCTAACGAAGGGGCGGTCATTTCAAGATCCTGTGCCTCAGACCATAATAACAACAGACACATCAATGATAGGTTGGGGAGCTCATCTTAACAATCACACCATTCAGGGGGAATGGGATCCCAAACAGAAACAATTTCACATAAACCACCTAGAATTATTGGCTGTGTTTCTTGCCCTAAAAGCGTTTCAACCCCTTCTCAAACACAAGACTGTTCTGATAAAAACAGACATGATGACCAAGTATTACCTCAAAAAACAGGGTGGGACACATTCATCTCACCTGTCCCTGCAAGCCCAGACAATATGGAAATGGGCAATTCACAATCACATTCATCTGTTAGCAGAATACATTCCAGGAATACAAAATCAGCTAGCGGATCTCCTAAGCAGTAATCACCAGCAAACTCACGAATGGGAGATTCATTCCTAAGAACTTCAAAAGTACTTTCAAAAGTGGGGAACACCAGAAATAGACCTATTCCAACAAGTGAAAACGTAAAATGCCAAAACTTCACATCCAGACACCCACATCCCCTATCCAAGGGCAATGCTCTACGGATCAATTGGTCAGGGATATTTGCTTACGCTTTTTCCCCTCTCCCACTCCTTCCCTTTCTGGTCAGCAAACTATGTCAGACATCTCTGACCATGATACTCATAGCCCCAACATGGGCAAATCAACATTGGTACACAACACTCCTGTCTGTAGTACCTCATTCCAAACTCCCAAACCGACCAGATTTGTTAACACAAAACAAAGGTCAAATCAGGCACCCAGACCCCAATGCTCTCAATTTAGCAATTTGGCTCCTGAAGTCATAGAATTTGGTTTCCTAAAACTTCCATCAGAATGTATGGAAGTGCTTAAGCAGGCACGTAAACCTACTACCAGACAATGTTATGCTAACAAATGGAAAAGATTTGTTTACTACTGTCAATCTAAAAACAATGATCCACTTACAGCATGTATACAAGATATTGTATGCTACCTACTTCATTTGCACAAAACAAATTTAGCTTCCTCATCCATCAAAATCCAACTTACTGCAAGAGCTGCATAATTACAACCTATTCAACACACTTCTCTGTTCAGAGTTCCTGTTATAAAAGCCTTCATGGAAGGATTAAAACGCATTATTCCACCTAGAACACCACCCGTTCCTTCTTGGAATGTAAATATCGTACTTAAAAGACTCAAGGGCCCACCTTTTGAACCCATGCACTCATCAAATTAAATTTTTAACATGGAAGGTTACCTTCCTTGTAGCTATTACTTCATTACGAAGCGGTAGCGAAACACAAGCATTCACTCTTGAGGATCCTTTTTTCCAAGTACACAAACTTAAAGTTGTACTTAGGACAAATCCAAAATTTCTATCAAAAGTAGTATCTCCTTTTCACAGAAACCAAACAGTGGAATTGCCAGTCTTCTTTCCACAGCCAGACTCAGCTGCAGAAAGAGCTCTTCATGCTCTAGATCTCAAAAGAGCTCTTATGTACTATATAGATAGAACTAAAGATTTTAGGAAAACAAAACAACTTTTCATTGCTTTTCAACAACCCCATTCAGGCAATCCTATATCTAAACAAGGCTTAGTAAGATGGATTGTTAGATGCAGACAAACATGCTACATCAAAGCAAAACGACAACTTGTGATCACTCCTAGAGCATATTCTACAAGGAAGAAAGGTGCGTCAATGGCATTTGTTTAAGAAACATACCAATGGCTGATATATGTAAAGCTGCCACATGGTCTACTCCTCATACATTTACAAAACACTATTGTGTTGATGTTTTCTCACAGCAACAGGCCGCTGTAGGCCAGGCTGTCTTAAGAACACTATTTCAAACAACTTCAACTCCTACAGGCTAGCCACTGCTATTTTTTGGGAGGACTAACTGCTTTGTAGTCTATGCATAGCATGTGTATCTGCAGCTACACATGCCATCGAACGGAAAATGTCACTTACCCAGTGTACATCTGTTCGTGGCTTGTAGTGCTGCAGATTCACATGCACCCTCCCTCCTCCCCAGAAACCTGTAGTCGTTTAAGTTTATCATTTGTACATATGTAGATACGTTTACACTTGCATGGACATCACTTTATATTATTATACTTCATCACTCCTTCCTTTACCCTTTGCGGGAAAACAATCTAACAATGGAGACGATGCCCATGCGCACTGTAACCGAGAGGAGGAGTCACTCGATACCGTGACTCAGAACAGACTTCTTCGAAGAAAAACAACTTGTAACACTCAGAGCCCAACACTAGATGTTGGAAAAGCTATGCATATCATGCGAATCTGCAGCACTACATGCCACGAACAGATGTACACTGGGTAAGTGACATAAGTGATATATATATATATATTTTTTTTTTGAATGAATAAACGAAATTGACATGTTTGCTACAGCAATACGTTTTGTGTTATTTTATTTAACATATGGCTGTGTTGAGCTTTATTGGAGGTGAGTTGCTCTTTTTGCCCTTTTTAGGTCAAGCGCTTAAGCGTTTTGACCTGTTCTAAGTATTGTGAGCTTTTGACCATGCCCTTCTCACGTCGATCACTGTCATTCGTTCCTGGGCGTGCCTTTCAAAAATCAATTGATGTAATTGGTAAATGCTTTACGTTTGTCACACCTTGAGGATGTTTTTGTCACGCCTTGCAGACTGCCCCTGTTACTTGGATTATTGCAAGATTGCCAATATACTTCAGGGTGGCTGAACTATTTTCTTTTTCTTTTGTCTCTCCCCTTCATGCTGCATGCCAGCCGTGGCACTCACAGTGCAAACAGGAACAACAGCATGAACTTGAGTAGCGGTATCGGAGTGTTGGTCACATTGTACGCAGTTACCTAATCAGAGTCATTTCTTGTGGCTTTCCTCTTAAAACACTTGAAATTGGTAAATGCTTTACGCGAAATAGAAAGAGAAAGTGGCTCTGCTGGCACATCGGGAGAGTCAACACTACAATATTCACTGCACTTGGGAAACTCGTCCCATAATGCTTTGCAGGGCATTACTTTCACACAACATTTTTGCTCATAACTCACCCTGTGATGGTCCTAAGGCAATGGGAACACCTCAAAAATCGTTCTGCACAACATGCTCCGTTTACATCATCTCTGGGTCTCCACACGAGGTTAGTGGGGACCCCAAAATAGTAACTCCTCCCACCATTCAGTGTCTTTTAAAGTGCTCTCATGGCTGGAACATTTGTTTTACGGTTGGTAATAGCTTATGTTTAGAGGGCCTCGTTTGTAATATCATTGTTATAGGCTTACTAACTCTGAAAACATGTAGTGCATTATGCCCCTAGAAGCTAAATATATGGTAACAATGCATTATTTGCCATTTTCATTTTGTGTGGTTATGCCCTCTAAGGACTAAGTATATAGCTACATGGCCATGTTTCTTACAAATGTTATTTCCATCGTGGTGTTCTCTAGGGGCTGACATTTCAGTCATATCAACATACTAAAATATTTGTGGCATGGAAACGTGCCCCATAATGCTTTGCGGAGCATTACTTTTACGAAACATGTTTGCTCATAACTCAGCCTGTGGCGGACCTAGGCCAATGAGACGCTCTGTCTACATCATCTCTCGGTCCCCACAATAGGTTAGTGGGGACCCCAAAGTAATAATCCCTCCCACCATTCAATGTCTTTTAAGCTTTCTCATGGCTAGAACGTTTGTTTTACAGCTGGGAGAAGTTTGTTTTTGAAGGCCTTCTTTGTAATATTGCAGTAGGCCTGCTAGCCCTAAAAACACCCCCTAGGGGTTAAGTATATGGTTACACTGCATTGCTTTCTCCTGTTTTTTCATGGGGTTATGCCCTCTAGGGTCTAACAATATGGCTACATGACCAAGGTTCTTACAAGTGATATTTTTGTTATGGTGCCCTGTAGGAATTGTTTTGAGCATTACAGTCTAATGCCAAAGGTTTATTTCTTATAAAGGTTTATATGATAATTGTTTATGTTTTAACAATCTATCCGTATTACAATTATGACCATTATTCAGGCCAACTTAACATCCTTAGTACACACTGACTGTTTGAACACTCTTGATATGTTTGGGTGACCCTTCTAGTTTATTTCTTATCTGTGGCTGTCTTGTGTCTTTTTTGGAGAATTTTGTTAGCCAGCCAGCAGCTCTGATGGTGGGGTGGTGAAACTGGTATCCTATTGGAATTAGCATGACATAATTAAATTAGGATGCTAAAAGGCAACATTTTGATTTTTTGCTGCAGATCGAGGAAGAAGGTAAATGGAAGTGCTTTAGTTATATGCAATGCCACTGGAATTATATGGCAGGAAAAAATAAAATTATGAGACAGGGTTGACCAATTTATGCTTCAAGAAAAGTCCAGTTATGAATTGACAATGCCAATAGCTTTTACTCCAGCAAATGCGAGACCTATTGCATTGCAAATGCTTGTTTGGCTTTATTGTCCCTTTCCCACTCTATATTTCAATACTTTGGGACCACATTGTTTGTATTTGACAACTGAGGAAGTTGTCCTTAAACAAGTATAGGAGGTCTGGGAATTGGAATTGACACAGTATTGTGAGATAATGAGAATTTGTAACATTTTACAACAGCCTCAGAAATATTAAATGTGTTTGTATAATAGACAAAGGAGGGATGCAGAAAGTGATTTATTCCACCATTCTCTCAGGCAGGCATTCCATTGGTAGTTGTGACTCACTGACATACAAAGCATAGACTGAGCACGAACAATTTCTATTTACAGCAAAACACCTACTTAAGGAAAATTTTAATATTTAAATAGTAAGTGGTAAATGTGGATTCAGTTCCTATTCAAGTGTCCATGATGCAGTCTTCACAAAACCCATTTTTAGACACACGGGCAAAGCAAAAGCTATAGTGCGATGTTAACAAATACTACATATAACTAGTAGGAATCTGAGTTGAAATAAGAATAACTAGACATAGACTGCTCTCAACTTTACTCCCTGGCCCGCCCCCTGGAGAATAATCCTGTACCATAAAACCATACATGCTAAAAAAAACAAATATATATATTTATGTACTATTAATGACAATTTCTAAAGTGACTAGACTCGTTCGACCTCTATTTGCTTTTATATAATGATTAACTTTATCTATGCCTTAGATATCGTATGAGAAGTAAATTTATATAGATTACATGCTGGATGTTCCTTTTGTGGGTAAATAAGGTTTTTTTGTGTGATGTTGATAACTGGTGAGGAGAATACAGACTTTTTTGTTAAGCTTCCTTAACATCTAAAATACAGGATGTCATGTATGGTTCCATCCCACTGTGGGGTGTTTGCATTTCACTTTAGCCAAAAGGTCTTTATCTTGTACTTGAAGGGCAGGTTCAAGTTAGATGGAGAATTAAACAGAAAGGAGTACTGGTATTCATCATGGGATTTGGACAGCTACAAGTGAGACCTTAAAGGAAGAGAAATGGTAAAACTTTTACCTCAGAGTAAAAAAAAAAAAATATATATATATATTTTTTAATCTCCCCATGCGATAGTATGTCCACAGAAAAAAATAATCTAACCATACGTTTCTCATGAATTAAAATACACTGAAATCAAATTATCGTAACATCACTTCATGCCGCTACTTTCACATTTAGTGTCATTTTGACCCATTCTTTTTAAATTATTTCATTCTTACTTATTCCTGCTGCAACAACAAAGTATTTCTATATCTTATTTCCTCAACTATATTAAATCAAAAACAAATCACACATTTCATACGCTTGAAAAAAACCTTATGATGTACCTTGCTCATTCACACGCTACATATTAAAAAAAAAAAAAAAATCACAAGAAAATGGGTGAAACCCTCTCCGGTAAATTCATTTACCTATATTCACAGCCAACCCAAAATATAAACACTTTATTTTTTAAGTGTAACACAAACGCCCTTTAAAGTTATCAATTTCCTATTGATTACCAGTTCAAGCCCAAGGCAAATAAATCACTTGGACCCAATCGCAAAGTGGAATTAACTCTGTTTTATACATATTGAAAAAGAAATGCACTCACCATCAAGGCACAGCAGCTGGAAAACGACTCAAGGAGCAGTCTGGCAATTAAATGAGGCTGGCCATACAAATAAAATTAGGGCGTCCACTTACCAAAACGGCTGAAAACAAACCATAGCTACTCAAAAACATATTACTTACACTTCAAATTACAATGTGAGATATTGGACACCCGAAAGGGACATTTTACACATTTTTCAGCAAAAGTTATATTTTAGTTAAGTTCTAGGATTCAAAAAGGGATATGATGGAGTAACTGACCTGCCTTGGACAGGAAAAATCAAACTACAGTCTGGTCAGGAAGAACAGCTGAAAAATACTACAGGGGAGGTAAGTATGTCCATACAAAGACATGATACTTTCTGAGCTTCAACAAAATTTAAAATATTTCTTCAATCTTGCTTTTGCAGAAGACTGGGAAACACACAACTGTGAATTCAGAGAAACTGGTGTAGCAAAGTTGTAGTTAGAAGGGAAACAGCGCACCCAGGTCGGTACTGTAAGTGACATTTACTCTTTTCAATGCTTCTTAGCCTTCTAAAGATTGCACAACTGTAGTAAAACCGATGAGAACTCTGCTATCAGATTGAGAAAGACCTTACTTTTTTCTCTCCTTAAAGTACCACTTCTTGGTGGCTCCAGGGTAAGGCAACACCCTTTCACAGTGTGATGAATTTTTTATTAAATAAATATTTGCCAATTAGGAAAGGGTCAGTCAAAACATAAATGGCTAAATGGGTGAAAAGATACATGAAGCAGAACGTTACTACAATACACCTAAAGTTAAAACAAACATAAGGTGTGCAAATAGTGCCTGATCCATGGGAGGATGGAAGAACATTCTGTGTTGAACTCATGTAAAAGTGACAACAATGTTTGGGCAATAGCTTTGGTCATGGCAGCAGGATTGCTCAACCAGCTGGAAAAGGGCTGAGGAAAACGCAAGCATGGTTATATTTAGAGGGTGTTAAACAAAAATATCTCACCTTAATTAAAGCTTCTGCCTTCTCTGAAGAACTCATCCTGAAAAAATGAATTTGAATTAAACTCTGAAATGCAATTCAGGAAAGATCAGACAGAAGCTTGTCAATAATTAAAGACCTTCAACATAAAAAGCCACTAACTGCCATTTCACAGTGAGCTGATCTACAGAGCAACACACACCTGAGAGGTGCACTCACACACTTATTTAGTGAGAGAGGTAGTCTGTTTGTGTAGTAAACAATGGATAATAGCATGTGGGAGGTTCATCATGATGCTAGTGAGAGATTCCCCTTGAGAAAGGAGACAAACCCCAACTTATCTCTCAAGTGTAGGGGAGAACGGACAAGTTCAAACTATGGTGGAGCCTTATTCCATCTCATTCCAAATCCTGAGTGCATGGCGTGAGAAGGCTTTTCTTCTGGTCATTTTATTTTTGCATCTCTTGACTACCAGTCTAAGATGTCAAGGTTTGTTTTGGGGAGGGGGTGGTTTAAACATTACTCTACTTTATTATCCAAAGGAACAAACTGAAACTTTGCCAGAGATAATTGGGTAGTTCATCAAGGCACAAAGTTAATTACTTAAAATATGCATCTCAGTTTCATAATAGTTCAGAATATAAGAAGGGAAACATTTTAACCCACCACTTGTGTTTGACTCTAAAAAATGAATTGCGTGGCTGACTGTGCTATGTTTATTTTAATTGCACCCATTACCAATCTTGTTAGCTCTTTAAACATTAAACGCAAATTATTGTTGTCACTTTACTTCGGTCTACTTGACTGAGACTGATAGACAAATTGGAATTTATTTACTTGCAACAAATGATTATCCCATCTAGATATTTTCTATAGAATCATAGGCCTCACCAGCCGTAGTCATTAGGCGAGTGCGCAAGCACCCTGATGTGTTGTAATCCATCTGTGGGCTTTTAACCACGCCCACCGCATGCCCATCACAATCACTTGTTTATGGGCTTGCCTTTCAAAAATCCTTTGTTATCATTGGTAAATGCCTTACGTTTGTCCCACCGTGGGGCAATTTTGTTACTGCCTTGGCCATCGACCCCGTTACATGGATAATTGCACATTTGCCGATGCGTTTGACTACAAGCTAACTTCTTTTTCCTTTTGTGTTTCTCCTTTGCCCTCAAATTCATTGCGGCTGCTTTGAATTTACTTGTTCTGTTTTGTACTCCTCTACAGAAAGCCATTTAAAACTGCAAAAGATACAGGATAGCAAAATCCCAAATCACCAAGCTATCTTGTAATTGTTTCCAACTTTAACAGCCGGAAGATAACACTTAACAGCTGCCAACTTTTCTCCCCTTGTTCTTTTCAGACACAATTCAAGTGGAAGATAGCAGTGTGTTATTTGTAATTTTATGGCGATATATTGGCAGGAGTGTTTCACATATGCAACAAAGTAACGTACGAGTGCCCTCACTGGAAACTGCAATACATTAGCATTCATGCCAAAACATAGGACTTATGACCCACGACTTTCCACGTATAATATCCTTTCTATATATTTGATCAACTTTCATTGCAAAGCAGTGTTATTTGCCTAAAACCTTTACATCTGGCTTTGTATGTGTGTCGGAGGTTAAAGAACTGTTAACGCGTCCTTCTATGTCAATTTATTACACAATAGGACTCATTTTAGGCCAATGAATCTTGTGACCCAGTGGTGAGACACCGTAGGACGAGATAACTGATCAATATGTCAAGCAATATATCAATAATGTAATCGATATTTACTACCACAATGCACTTTACTCTAGACAAAGACATTAATCAAATCGACGGTGCAACCATGACTTTTCAGCCATGAATAACCACACCTTTTGATAGAATTTTATGAATTGTATTCCCTATTGATTACAATCTACGAGCAGATGAGTTCATCTCAATACCAGGAAGCATAAGAGCATAGTCACAATATGGCAACTGTGATAAGATTTCAATAAGGCAAGAACCACAAACATAAGAACATAGCACGGCGTGAACATAGATCAGAATACAGCAAATGTCATATACGTCTCAGTTCAGCATAGCGTAATGTCAGTCATTTGTCTATTTACGTCAGTCTAAATGAACTCCTGTCCTAACCACAGATTAGCATCAGCATGTTGGGCTTCATGCAAAAACAATTTAGAACACCAATTTAACTATGGTCTCTATCAAAACGAGCAGTTGGTACCTAGAAAGGAAAAACAAACAGACAAATTACAAATCGCATTGTCATAATTACCCTCCAAGGATTTGGTCAGCACACAGGATCAGTCTTCGTCTTCAGGACATCGGTCAAACGCCATAAATCTAAACTCGTCTAAAGGACAGGGGACACTACCCTCATAAGGAGGAGAAGTGCATAGGGCAGTCTATGGGTGAGGATGGTTTTAGTAAGTCACAAAGTCACCGGACAGAGTGACAGAGTTTCTGGATAAAATCAATAGCATTCCCTACCTAGTTCTAACAACCCTTCTGTGACATGGGTTTTTATCCCTTTTTTGTAACACCTTCCCCCAAAATTCTATTGGATATTTACTATACCCCACTATCTTTAACCTATCAAATTATACATTAGGTAATTCCAACTGTCACCCCACGATAATTCATAACATTTTGATTGGTCTTCATAATTGACGCCTTCGGAGGTGGCACATCCGGGGTTACTTCACCGTTTGGCACATCTTCTTGGGTCATGAGTTCCTTTGTCCATGGTTAAACGTCCTTGTACATTACATTGATCTACTTTTGTTTCAACTTTGTATTTAAACTCATACTAAAGCAACGAGCATGCGGCTGAGAACAAAATCCATACTGATACAATGGAATGAAGAAAAGGAACATTTGCAGGGTCATGGCCCTTTATGAGTCAGCACACTGGAAAACAGAAAAATGTTTTTAATATGAGAGTCAGGCAGCTAAAATCCACAGTTCACGCTAACTTAAGGCCTAAGAGATTTTAGTATAAATGTAACATCATAAATGTTAATATAAACCTCAACATAAACAGTTTTACTCAATCATTATTAGTTCACGTGTATATATTGGTGGCTACACACATTATAATCGTAATTCAGATGCACGTTTAAGCAAAATCACTATTATCGTTGTTTTCTATGCAGCATCGTTAAGCATTGATATGAGCATTTCATTCTAATATATGTTATTTAAACTACGCTCTCTCAGTAACATTATAGTTAGGTGACATTTTCAGTAACAACAGAACTTTTTAAACTCTATATATAGTTATCTCAAGTAACTGTAACTTGTGCCTCAGGCATTCGCAGTGGATATTATCAATGATGTTATAGAAGACGTCATGAGTGAAGTAATATGTGGGGCAATTAGTGCAATGGCGAGGGGGCGACTTATAGTTACCTTAGGGCATCAGTTATAGTTACTTGAGCTAACTATAACTGGTGAATTTCAGTGTTTTTTGGAGCCTAAAACGTTATGTTGTTACTGAACATTTCACTTAACTATAACCTTATTTTAACCTTTGTTTTTTTCTGTAATTTTTTAGGAATTTAATGTAAAGTAATATTTAATTACCATACATAAATCCAACCTCCGCCATGCATGGCCTCTGGCCATGATGGGCTGAGGGTTGGTTGCAGTGCCTGCGGCCAACCCCCCCCAATGCAGCCAACCCCATGCTACGCATGGCCTTCGGCCGTGCCCAGTGGGGTGTTGGCTACAAAGCCCAGCCTGTGGCCAACTCCTGTAAAGGCAGCCGACTCCACACTGCACAGGGCGTTCAGTCGTGCATGGCAGTGGGTTGGGCCACAGGGCCTACCGTGTGGACAATCCCCTGCATGTAGCCAATCCCATGCTGCATGCGGCCTTCGGACTTGTGCAGTGGGGAGTTGGCTACAAGGCCTGTGGCTAACACCCCCAAAGGCAGCCAACCTCACACTGCACACTGCCTTCAACCGTGTGCAGCAGGGGGTTGACCACAGGGCATGGCCCTGGGGACGCCATCACCAGGTCCTCTATTTTTTTTTCTTTTTTTTTTTTAAAAGAGGAGGGGGGACTGCATGGCCTCCCTCCCGAATATATAATGGCCCTGGGGACCCCATCCCCAAGGGTCATATATATTGTAAAGGGGAGGAGGGCCACGTGGCCCCTCTCCCCAATCCTCCTTAAGCCCTGGGAACCCCATCCCCCCATGGCCTTATTTATTTTAAAGGAAAGGAGAGCTGTGTGCCTCCCCACCCTGAACCTTCTTGTAAAATTTGGAGCCTATCCCCCAGGGCCTTTTTTTTGTAATTAAGTGGAAGAGGGGCAGTGTGCTCCCCCTCCCTGTGCCTTATTAGGCCCTAGGGACCCCATACCTCAGGGCCGTTTTTTTATTAAAGGGGAGGGGTTCATGCAGCTCGTTCCCAAGCCTTGTTAGGCCCTGGGAACTCATTCCTCAGGGACACTATTGATATTGAAGGGGAGGGGAGCCGCACAGCACCCCTCTGTGAGCCTTGTAAGGCCCTGAGGACCCCACCTCCATGGGTCACTATTAAAATTAAAGGGAAGGGAGCCACGCATTTGTAAGGCACTGGGGACCCCATCACCCATGGCTGTTTTTAAATGAAAGAGGAGGAAGGCCTTGCAGGCCGCTGCGGGTAGGGAAACCACTATGTCCAAGAGGTGGGCTTTCCAGGACATAGCTTGTGAGCCGGCCCCAGGAGATGGGGGTCTCTGGAGGCATTAATGGTACAGGGAGGGGTCCACGTGGCTCCCCTCCATTTCACTTTAGTCTCCCACCCCTATGGGTGGGCCACCTGGTGTCTTTAGAGGCTAGGGGATGGGGGTTACACAGCCTCCTTCCTTTAAGAAATAATCCAGATCCCGGGGATGGGGTCCCCAGCCCCAAAAGGGGCCCAGGGAAGGGGCTGCATGCCCCCGTTCCCCTCCAAAACATGCCAGGCCCCTGAGGATAGGGTCCCCAGGGTAAAAAACAGCCCAGGGAGGGAGGCTGAGTGCCTCATTTCCCTTTAAAAATGCACAAGGTCCTGGGGAAAGGGGTCCCCGTTGACAAAATTGGCCTTGGTTTTCTCCCTCTCCAGGGTCCTGGCCCCAGCAAATTTGTTGCAGATTTGCAGATTCTACGAATTTGCAGTAACATTTAAAAATAAAAATATTTTTGCCCACAGACTGGATCAATTTGGAACCCCACCACCAGGCCTAGAGGGTCAGGGCATTCCTACCCTGTCCGCTTGTGTCTTTTCTTTGTTTAAGACTTGGACGAGTCCCAATTCCTAAAATAGATGAGACCACTTCCTGGTGGTGGCAGCCAATCAGATCTCAGCTCGAGATCTGTCGAGATCCCCAGAGGTTCCCAAGTTCCTAGATATACAAAGTTTTTTAACATTAATTGCTCAAAACCTACTAAAGGGATTTACACCAAAAGCACTCTTTCTGCCCCAGATCTAGCTTTCTGCCAAATATGGTGTAACTTCGTTCAGCGTATTAGGCTGTAGGGGTGTCTAAAGTTCCTATGGGAAAATGAATGGGGAAAATGTGTTTTGAGGGGCCCCTTTTTATCTTGACCCCCCGCTTGATGGATCAGCCCGAAATTTTCTATGCTCAAACTACTAAAAAAGTAGCACTTTTTTAAATAGTTTTGTGGAGATTCGTTAAACGACCCCAAAGTTATTAGCAACACAAAAAATGCATTTCCTAGGGAAAACACAACCCTAACTAGAACTACTCAGAGGCAATTGCTACTGGGTAATAAATATATTTATATATACACACCCACACTTTTGTAGGGGGCCCACCAGTTTTATCTGTGGGCAAACATGTGCCCATCCCCACCGCCAATACTCTAAACGCCACTGCTAAACATTCAAGTTACAAGACAAAACTAGATCGAACTTGAGTAAAGGGTTTATTATTGACTATGGGGTAGATATTACTATAATTCTAGGAAGGACTGGTATTTACTGCAGTCATTTGTTTTAGTTTGCCATACAGAACACTTTTCCATGTAAAAACTGAAGTGAGAGCTGTCTGCAGTAATTCTTTGTTGGAGACCTGTGACTTTGGGGGCCTTAAAATGTAAAGTATGTTTGGTTACAAGATTTAGCATTGTTTTTAACTCAAAGTTTCCCTTTGTTTAAAAGTGTTATATCTGAAGACATACATTATTCAAGCTATGTTCTTACATTGCGTGTCAAGTAAAATGTATCAGCAGTGTGTTTTTATTTCCTAGATGGGAAAAGGGACAAACAAGTTAACAGAGGACAAATAAGGGCACTCTAGTTCACATCATCTTAGAGACCAAATGTTTTGTTTGCCTCAAAGCTTTTAGTTTCAACACCTTACCTAATTTGTACTTGGAAGTTACAAAGTTAAAGGGCAGACAGTGCATACATTAATCACGCCACTTTCCTTCTTTCAAACAAGGAAGCAACTGAAAGAACTATGCCACATGTTATCAAAGGAAAATATAAATTACGTACAAAAAGAGAAAGTACTGGTAACATTTTTAAAAACAGTTAGTTTAATTTACTATTTTTTTAGTGCCTATTCATACTGGTGCATGTGCATAAAAAACAAGAAAAACTGCTCATAAAATGTCAGGTTAAAGTTCGAAGAGGATATACACATTTAAAACACTTGACTTAATAAAAATATTGTGCACAGCAGTTTTGGCTTTTGCCCGTGGATCGACGGACCAGCATCTGAACCCGTGGAAATTTTACACCAGTGCCAGATATCGATCCAAAATGCCGTAGAGATTTCTAGTAAAATAACAAAAATACAAGTTAAAACGCGGGGAAGAGCTACACATTTAAAACACTTGACTTGCTAAAAAGATTGGTGCTACAATTTGGCCGGAGACCGTAAGCAAATTGGCCTGCGTTTATACCAAGGGGGGTTTTGTGCCAACAACGGATGTCAGGGCCCACTCAACTCCTGACAGGTACTTCACAGTCTGTGAGATCGTTCTCTGCTCTACTGAATTAAGGCAACACAAGATAATTTGCCTGCAGGAACGCACCCCCAGTTGGTTCCAGAGTGGGCACAACCATTTTCTGCGACGGGCCAGGGTAGCATTGCAGATGCAATACATGTGGATTCCGGTTTCAAAAGCAAGCCCACATAAGCGGCAGGGACCAGCCTTTCTGGCCCTCAGCAAGGTGATTTTGTGCATCACTGCCGGTAGAGACCCCAGGCAATAAGTCAGACATTTCCCCTTTATTCTGTACTTCAAGACTTCTCCCAAGTACAGTTGTGGATGTAGGGTCTTACAGCTATTTAATGTTAGCCAAGCACGACAGCATTTCGAGAGAGATGTCTTATCCTCTAGGGAGGAGGTTAGTTTTATGACTTTTTTGACCGTTAATTTGAAGGTGTTGTGATTTACTGCTGACGACCATAAGTCCTCCAGGCCCAACTGATCTATTGAGTCATCAACATAGTCTTGAGCTGGTGAATGTGACTTCTTCGTGATCTCCTTCCATATATGGTGGTTTATGGTATCGTCAGCTGCATTTTTTAGTTTGTGCCAAAAGCTGACAGAAGCTGCATGCCTGGCATGAGTATGCTTAGTTAACCCAAACTCCAACATGAACTGAGCAGGCGAGGTGGATTGGGGGAGCGAGAAGATGTACTTGTATATGCACACTATGGTTGCGTCCAGTACCTTGGAGTCTCTTCCGTGGAGAGCCACACTGCCATAGGTTAGGGTCGGAACCACCTTTGCTCTGGCCATTTGTAGCAGTGGGCAGAGAGAGTACTTGTTCAATTTCTCTGATAAAACATTGAAGTCCTGTGTCCAAAGCAATCCCTTTCTTCCATAGTTCATCCTTGTGCAATCGAAAGGAGCCATTGTTGTCAAATGTAAGGCCAAAGTACTTGTAGCTTGCTGTTTCTACTAGCTTGCTAATTATTTTAAACTTTTTGTAATTTGTTTGGAGATCATTCACCAAGGAATAGGCTTGGGTCGCATCCAGTAGTCATTGCATGCCAACCCTGGCTCAGCTAAGGAGTACAACATCATCTGGGTAGAGACGATTTGACAGTTGAGTTGACCCCAGCTTAGGGGCATGCGAGTTGATGGAGGTCAGAGCTGTGGGAAAGTTGGCCAGAAAGAGGTTAAATAAGGTTGGTGCCAAGACGCATCATTGTTTGAGGCCTCTTGTTGTTGGAATCGGCCCTTCAGAGGTTAGATCCATTCCCTAGATTTATCTTTACCCAAGATCTACGGTGTCAATTTTCTATAGCTTTCAGAAGCTGCGGCTGGATATGCCAGTTCTTGAGTTTTCCACAAAGCTTACTTCGTTTGACACAGTCAAATGCAGCTTGAAAGTCGATATAGCAGAGGTAAAGTGGAAGTTTGGAGGATTTTGAAGACTCAAGTATTAATGATAAGGCCATAATGTTTGTATCGGTGCCTGACTTGCTTGTGAACCCAGTTTGGTTTAGTGGGATTATAGAGTTATGGGTGGCCCAATCGCAGAGCCACTCAAGAAGGACCCAGGCATAGTACTTTGCCACATTGTCTATCAGTGCTCTCAGCCAGTAGTTCCCCATGTCAGATTTATTTCCTCCTCTATGGATAAGTGTGATTATCAATCCTTTCCAGGAGTCCAGAATTGTATCATCTGCAAGAGCGCAGTTAAAATGTGGCACCACAGCTTCAGCTCATTTTGATGGATCAGTCCTGTAGATGGTCTGTGGCAAGCCATTTGGCCCTGGAGCCCCTGTGTTTGCCCCCTTTTTTTTATCTGTCAACACAACTGCAGCAGTGGTGCCGTTGCAAATACTACCAACCTCCGACTTCGTTTGGTGGATTGGCTCAAAGTCGTGTTCTGGCCCAGCTGGGTATTGATTGTGGACAGTTAGTTGTGCACCATAATGTGAGTAACAATGGGCTTTTAGGAAGGTGACCCAATATTCCTCGAATATGCATGAACCTGGCTTGATGCCGACGGGTATTTTTTTTTAAGAGCATTTACAGTTTTCCAGACCATGCTAGTGTTCTTATGCTTCACGTCCCAGATCAAATTTGCCCAGAATGAATCATGATTTTGCCTCCTGATGGTCCATATTGCTTGCTTGAAATCCCTTTTTGTTGACCTCAAATTGGAGACACAGCTTTTATTGGTTGGAGAGCGGTGGACAAGTCGAAGTGCTTGATTGACCTTATTCTTTAGTTGTCTTAGAGCCTCCGTGATGAACAATTTTTGGTTAAGCCCGGGGGAGGGGTGAATCTATGTCAAGGCAGCCCCTGGGTGGGCTGACATTTTTAGCAAACTGATCCGTGAAAGTTTTAATGAAAGCTTTGGCTGAGCCTACGGTTTGGAGGGTGATGACCAGTCTCCTGGTCCAGGATACTGATATGATCAAATGGACTTCTGACACTTTTTAGATGGCATGTGTAAGTCGATCTGGCTGGTTCGACTGCATGCTTATTCACCGTGGGGGCAAAATTGAATTCAACCTCCTGTGGGAGGTGGTCGCTTTCAGATATAAGCCCCATTTTAAAGGAAAGGATCATCTGTAGGAGAGTACGGATACTAGTGTGTAATCAATGAATGAGTCTCCATTTGTTAAATGGAACGAAAGTGAGGGTAGAATGTCCCCGCTGAAGCAGCCGTTTAGGACTCCTATTCCTAAGTGCTCTGCCATCTCCAGCAGGGTTAGGCCCGTAGATTCCTTCATCTCTGAACTGATTTGAAATTGTTTGGGGATAGACCACTGTTGTTCCTGGGCCTCGATGACTTCATTAATGTCAGCCTGACCAAGTAGGTTCATGTTGAAGTTCCCTGTTATTTTGAATGGCAAGTCTGGGTGTGCTCTTCCCAGTTGGAGGACGTGTGCCAGTGATTTTTTTGACAACTCCTCCCGCCTGTTCCTTCCACCTTGGTGGCACGTAGATGTTGGTTAGAATGATTCCCACCCCTTTCCTCAGATTGCAAAGGTTATGTGCAGTGTCAGAAACCTGTCATGTTCAGTTGTTAGCACCTTGCGACTAACCTTTAAGGCAGTTTACAGGTAAATACCTAAGCCTCAACCTAATTTCCCTTCCTTGACAGCGGGTAACAGGGAGTGCTAATAACCCAGGATAGGAATTGGTTCTAGAGCCCATATTTCCTGCAGAACGATCACTGTGAAGCTTTGAAGATAGTTTAATGTATCAGGGTTGTCAAACGTGCCTTTCTGTTCGTGTATATTCCTGGACAGAGCCTTAAATTCAGCAGCCTCTGGGGTGATTCTCTTTCCAAGCCAGAAGTTCACTTTGTTAGTTGCCGTTGATTGATTGTTTTGGCGATCCACCCCCAATTGTCACTCAGGTGGTCATCCCCCTGCTGGATTGTTAAACTGAAAAAGGATTCTGGCCTAAGGCATTAGATGTGTCTGTTGGAGTAGACCCTTTATCGCACCTAACACCCTAGTAGGGTTCAGATGGCAGCCATGGTTCTCGACCCGAGTGCCCTTGTGTTACTTCAGGGGTTAAGGATAGCCGAGGTCCGAGCAGGCCTCGGGTTCAGATGGCAGCCGTGGTTCTCGACCCGAATGCCTTTGTGTTACTTCAGGGGGTAAGGATAGCCTAGGTCCGAGTAGGCCTCCAAGATGATCCCCCAGGAATTAAATTGTTTACTTTCATTAAGAACCGCCTGGGCTATTTTAGAAGCTCTCCAGATGACTGGTTGATTCGCTGCCATGCCCAGGTGCTGGGTCGATGAACTCCACTGACTCGAACTCGGCTAAGGAAAATTCAGTTACGCCAGGGATCTGCCTTAGCAATCTAAGTATGTTCCCAGGGTTTAGGATGTCTTTGTTCCAAAGTGAGCAGTATTTCGGGTGAAACATGGTTACACGTGCCAGCCCATTTTTTAAGTTCTTCGTAGCACTGCTGTTGACCTGCCATCAAGTACGCTAGGGTTGTTCCGTTTGATGTTGTCGTCAGGAGGCCCTTTGACTGGACTGCTTGCAGTTACCTCTCTGCAAAAGGTGAGAGCGAAGACTGTCTTATAGAGGTCGATGTTACTCTGTTTAGAGGCAGGCTCGCTAGCAGATTGTTTGTGCTCCAAAACTAATAGATCACTGCAGCAAGGCCAGATAATTGTGGCGCTCCCAGACTGAAGATATCTGGTGTTGCTTGAGTTGTGCTGGGTTTTCAGCATTGGCCACCCATTACAGGCTCCGGGGGTTCCCTGCTCCCTAGAAATTGTGACGGAAGCACCTTGATTCCGGTTTAAGGTAGCCACTTTCCTCCCCTGACTGCAGTTTGGGTCTGGGAGCCAACTCTCAATCATAGGTGAGCCAGCTTCAGGGAAGTTGGTATAGTGAATCGTCAGGACGTGGTCAGAGGACTGATCCTTGGGCTGTGCTGGGGCTTCTATTGAGTGTGGCGCCTTGCAGGGATTGCTTGCTCTTGAACCAAGCTCGCCAAAATGGCATATGACTGCAACCACATTGTTTTTGACTCCTTTTAGATTTAGTTTTATTCTCTGTTGTTGCAGTATATATGTCATTCCCCTTTTTTGGCAGTTGACTTGGCACCGGCTCAGTACCTTTGCAGATGGCCCTTGTGTAAGTTGTATTTTGGGTATCAGCTGTGAGCCTACCTTTCCCCGCTGAAGGAAGAGCATCTCCCCGGGGCTAGACCGACTGGCGGTGGAAGGCTAATCAAGGCCACCCAAAGTAATACCACCTTGCTCAATTCCTGTGGATTTGCTGTGTGGATCACCGTTTCCTTTTCCCTGTTTTTTTTTTTTTTATGTGTGCATCAAATACACTCAAGATGGTGTCTCTTTGTTCGCTACCCGTGGACTTGACATACGAAGCTCCATTTTCTTCTCCCTGACTAGGTTCTTTGTTTGCAAGCGGTGTCTTATTGGCTTTCAAGTCCTCAAGCACCTCCCCCAGTACTTTTTGTAGAGAGCTTAGTTTTTCTTGGACTGGCAAACAGGTGCATCTTGGGATGAGTTCCTTAGTGTCCTCTTGAGCTCTCTTAATTAGAGTATTTAGTTCTGCCATTCTCTGGTCAATTTCGGCCATGTTGACTGCTGCAGTGTTCTGCACCTCAACTTCAACGTCCTTTCCTGTATTCTATACAGGAAGGCCATTAACAGAAGGAAAACAATGGTTAAAAACAAACGTCAAAAGGGTATCTTTACTGACGCTTTGCATGGCTGCCCGTCTGCAACGCATAGCAGCGATTTACCATACATTATAAAGACTTTCGAGCAAACTACAAATCTGCACAGCGCCACATGAGCACTCGTGCATGCGTCAGTAAATATGTATCCAAGGGTTTTTAGTTTTTCTTCAGAAAACAAAAGCAGTTAGTGTTTTGTCTCTGCTCTAGCAGTTGAATGCTTCATACACTTTCTCCATAACATCAAATGACAATCCTGATACTGTGGACTTCTTACCGTTGGGAGTGTACATGCTTCTCTCTCATCTGCTCATCTTGAGGTTCTACTAAGAAATTTGCATATGCTTTTGGGGATACCACTTCAAAGATTTATAAATTGGCTTGGTGGATTTCAAGAGTATTCATTGGTTAACATAGAGTCACTGTTACTTGTATGGAGTTGATGAAATATACCTTGGTTCTAAAATCCAACATCATTTAAGTGGACTTTATAATATTGTGTTAAAGGGACTCAAAGTTCTGTAATTTTCGTCACATTTCAAGAAGGGGTCACGCAGCTCTTTTATATGGTAGGCTTGGTTTCTTATATATTTCTTATTTTTCTGGTGAAACATGCTTAGAATAGAAGAGAGCTGACTAAGCGGATAAGAGCATGAAACTTATTTCACACAAAGGTGGGCTGTTGTGTTTAACACTCCTACCAATATATATTACAATTTTTACTGGTGAACATTTTACAACAGTAGGGAATATTTTAGGTAATGATTTTACTTCAGTGGTATGTTCAACTGTAGCCTCAATGTCTTGTATGACTCTAAATTAGTTTATCAAACTAGAACATGCTTTTTAATTCAAGCGGAAACATGTAGCAGTTTAGTATTTAAAATGTAATTCCTGTGCACGTCTGAATTCTCCCAGAACAATTTTATTGTGCACATTATCTGTTTTTTCTCCACCTGCATTGTAATTCAGATTTTAAGTTGCAAAATTCTGATCAGAAACAGTGATGTGATGGTCAGGGTTTCCTTTCTTTCCCATTTAATGGGTGTGAGGTTATTACTTAAATATAATAAAATGGAGTTGTAGGTTTAAATTCAAATCAGCCTAAACATGCTGCAGCATCTATAGATAGTCCAATGTTCCTTTCAATTACATTCTCTAGGTTCTGGTAGGTATGTTTGGCTTGGAAGCCTAGATGACATATAAAGATATGTTGCCTTGGGTGATTAGGTGATCCAAGCAATGTAGCTTCATAGGTGTAATTCAGTAGCCCTCATATTACTGAGCAGAACCAAGTTCAAAACATGGCCTGCTTTACAGCTACTATTCCTTATTGTGCATAACCGAAGACTTTCAAATGGTAAGCAATTTATTTCATGTCAGAATTGGTGTCATTCTCATCCCACAAGAAAAAAAAAGTCACTTATAATTCGCTTTTTATTACTAGTCTCGTTTATAAAATCTCAAAGTTTAAAAATGTCACAAAAAAAAAATATTTTGTTTTTAAGGTACAGTAAACTGAGAAACACAACTAATATTTTTTGCCTTTTAGCGCCTCTACTGACCCAAGTGATGTTATTTCCACGTTTCCATGGTATTTCAAAGTGACAACTCCTTAGATCCAGTTAGGTTTATCATGGAGAAATCAGAGGGAAGTATTAAAGATATATCAGGTAACAAATAATCCTTTAACCAGGTTTCATTGACAGTCACAAAAGGACTAATTACTCGTGGCTCCTGCTGGATGCCATAATTACAACATCAGATAAAATCCAACACCGAGTTATTCTGAATGTATTAATGTGATAATTCTATACCCCTTGTTAATATCCACTCTGTATTTACCAAAGGGAGAGACTTTTATCTTGCCTGTCAATTATCAGGAACAATAAAATCATCCCTCCAATAACTGTGATCTCTATGCAAACATGTTTGTGCAGTAGTCACAATTTAACAGTCACTAATAATTAAACAGCAGGTCTGAAGGATGCTTTCTTAATTGGTTAAATTGTGTGTAGGTTGCGCTACAGCAGGTCTAAATTGCTTTGGAGAGCATTTGAGAGTATTGTGCTTTAAAGTATTTCCTGGTACAAATACTTGACTATTTCAGATATTAACTAGCACCCTCATTCCCGGGAAAACAGCTCATTTATTGGTTTGGACCATCTGAGGAATAAACCTGCACTGTGTATAAGAAAGACCCTGAATTGTGTAGGTATCACATTCACATTTAGTTGGGATTCTCAAAATAGTTGCAGCATTGAACATTGGGAGTATTTGTCATCTATAAGAATTTGTGTTCAAAAAAGTGTCTAATACTCATACTAATGTTTGAAGGACATAATCAGCATGCAATTGTTTCATAAGGTGGAATACTGGAATATTTTACACTTTACATAGTTTAAAATCCTTCATCATCAATTACTCTTCCACAATATTTCTCCCATAAACTCCTAGTGGTACAGGAAGTGGGGCTTCAGTACTTGACTACTTAAACTGTCTATTTGGGATGATGGAAATGGTAAGCATCTGCTCTCTTACAAAGTTTTGGGCTTCATGATTATGTGAGCAAGTGTATGAACCCAAGCCCCTAAATCACATATATTGTCCATTTAGCACATGTGTCATGTACAATACACTAGTTTTGTACACTCAAAGACATACAGTAGGGGGGTACATAGTCCAGAGATGCACCATTAATTCTTCCTGTAGTTATAATCTTCCCTGGCCTCATACCTAAATTCAAATTATATGTAAGAAGGTGGAGACCAGGGGAGTAACTTAATTAATCACTAAGCAGATGAATTGTTTGGATTTGCTTTAAATGAGAGAACCTCACTTATGGTTTCATGTAGCTTATTTCATCCATAAAGTAACTGAAAGAAACAAATATTTAAAGCTCATAGCTGAAGTCGCCCATGAGTGCAAAAATTAAGACCCTTAAAAACTGAATAGCTATGAGTTTGAGAAGGGCTATACATTAGGTCAGTAGACTAAAAAAAACAATGCTTCACAAATTATTGTGTTTTATGAATTACCTAAATATCTGCAAGTGTACATAACCTTCTCAACTGTTGAGGCTGATATTCAGAAAGACACCGTTTCCACTACTGCATTCAAATGCCTAACCAGAGTAAGGCTATCTTGACTAGTCAATGGAACATCTGTGTTCAGAATACCATTTTGATAACTTAAGAGAGCATAGCACAGACAGGTACAAAGGAAATAACACTAGATGATCTTAAACGAGGTCATCCCAAATACAGTACTCGTAGCTGTTGTTCACTGAATGATGCTTTGATGCAATTGATTTGTTTCTCAGGGATTCCAATGTATCTAACTGGGGTACGGTCTAATTTTCACAGTTACAGTGGACACAAACAATGAACTCTTCTCAAAACAGATGTCTTACCGTCTCACTGACACACAAGGCTCTCTGATGAATCCGTCTGGAAGACAAATATTAATGAAATGTATGATACTGAAAAACATTACACAAACACATTATTTTATTTTTTCAGTGTCTCTTATGGAGGCATAAACAAAGCATGGAAGTGCTAGTGTTTGTAGAAATTAGGCTAAATATTCAGAACAAAGAGCTGGGTATCGAATGAATGGAAGATTGGTTTATGATTCCAACACAATTTCAACACATTGACATTAAGCCCGATCATGCTGAGAAACCAATTGGACCACCATTTCCAATAGAAAGTTGCCTCCTTGACCAAGCAGTCCAATTCCATGGTGTGAAAGGGAATCTCTCAGAGGTCTGATAGCCCACCTGGTCACACTGTCAGCCCACATGGTACACGTATCATTAGCACCCTCCTGGGTCGCTGGCGGTATATTGGTAACAACCAGAGTATAGTGGTGGATGGATTTAAGACAATTATCCTGCCCAAAACAAATAGTCAGTAGTACCAGAATCATTTACAGTACTGTCAGTCAGAACCAGCCCAGGCAGGACAAAGTATCAATAGTCGTAGGATATCCAAACACGTTATGTAATTATTGAAAATGTGAAACGTGCACTATACCTGGTTTGACAACAAAATCTCTCCTGAGAAAGCAAGTGCGGGTATGAAAACAATTATTGGTGGTTTCATTACTTCTGGCAGAAGCTCAGAGGAGGGAGAATTCCACTGTAAATAATACTGTATAAGCCAAAGGCTCATAGAGGATGGGTAAGAAACATGCTACCTGGTTACTCTTAAATACTTTCCTATACTCAGAACGTTACATCAGTCCCACTGCAACTCTCATATGCACCATGAACAGGAGGGACGACCTCTCGATGTATTTATTCTATGTGCACTCACAGTTACTTTTCATGACTTTCCACACCAGGAGTGTGCAGCCAAGAAGTGCACTGGCACTGGTGTGTCCAAACTTGGGCCCTGAAAAGAAGCATCCCTAACCCCAGAAATCTGTCCACGGAGCAGGGGGGCTAGATATTGTCCTTACCCGATACTGCATTACAGAAGGTAATTAACTTAGAGACATCTAGCCACAGTTACTTACTATTGAATAGATACTAGAAAGTCCTTCAGACCGGAACGGGTGGAATACCCATCCCTGCGGACCTGACTGTCCAGTCAGTGGTGTTTGGTAAACGTGTGCAGGGATGCCCACTTTGCTCCCTGACAGTTTACCAAGACAGGGTCTCCACGTGCTAACACAGTGGTCACAGATTTTGTTTTGGGTGGAATGGGCTCTCCCAAACCGTAGGAAATCTTTATATTGAGAATGCCCCAGCATGAAATGGCTCGCTTCTGTATTGCCTGACCTTTATTTGCCCTAACATACCCCACAAAGAGTTGGTCATCCATCTGGAACTCTTTTGTGCGATCAAGGTAGAACAACGACGCTCTGTTTGGGTCCAGGCAGTGGAGTCACTCCTCTTCTTTAGAGGGAAGTGGAGGAGCATGAAAGGTGTGCAAGGTGACTGACTGGCCCACATCACTATCAAGAGAAAAGTGGCCCTAGTGCAAAGCACCAATTTGTCTGGGAAAACAGACAGGAACAGAGGCTTGGATGAGAAAGTCTACAGTTCACCCACCTTCTGGGCAGATGTTATGACCATTAGAAAGGCTGTCATAATGGTAAGTATCCAGAGGGGACAATTATGCAGAGGCTCAAAAGGATCACACATTAGGTAGATGAGAACCGAATTGAAGTCCTAATCAGGCATAATGAATGGTGAAAGGGGAAACATATGTAAAAGTCCTTTTAGGAATCTATTTACAATAAGGGACTTTAAGAGAGAAGGTTGGTCAGGTTGTCGCGGGAAGGAAGACAGATTAGAAAGATAGCCCTTAAGAGTACCCAGAGCAGTGCCCTGTTGGGCAAGGGTAAGGGTAAGAATGAAAAGAAGAATATGAGAGAGATGCAGAAAGAGTGTAGATAGACAGTTCTGTACAATCATTTACAAATTTGTGCCATCAGCAGGCATACAGTCTTGGTGGAGGGATGCCTGGCTGACAGGATAACATTACAGACTTTGGGAGGAAGGTTGAAGGCTGTCAATTGTCACCGCTCAATCTCCATGCAAGAAGGCAGAGAGTTGACAGGTTCTGGTGGGGAACCCTCCCCTGCTGCTGGGACAGAAAATCCTCCTGAAGGGGCAGCCTGAACGGAGGATCAATGCATATGTTCAGAAGCTCAGGATACCAAACTCTGCATGCCCGGTCCAAAGCCACAAGGATTACTTTGTCCTGGTTGTTCTGAATGTTCTCGGGAACGATGGGGAGGAGTGGTATGGGGGAAAAGGCGCAGAAAAGGCCTGAGCTCCACTCGAGATGAAAAGCATCTCCGAGTGATAGCACCCTTGGAAACTCCAAAGTGCAAAACTGCTGACATTTCACGTTCTCTTCAGAGGTGAACAGATCTAACCAAGGCTCTTCCCACTGCTGAACGAGACCTTGCTTTACCTCCGGGTGGAGACACCATTCGTGAGCCGCTAGGCATTGACGGCTGAGTTTGTCCACATTGGCATTCAGAGAACCTGCCAGGTGTTGAACCACCAGGGTTATGCCATGCTGTTCCAGCCATGTCCAGAGGTGCAGAACCTCTTGACGAAGGGTCCAAGGCCCCACATTGCCCTGCTTGTTGCAGTACCACATGGCAGTGGTGTTGTCCATGAACACCTGCACTATCTTCCCTTTGATAGAGGGAAGAAATGCTTTTAATGGTAGCGGGGTCACTTAAAGTTCCAACAAGTTGATGTGGAGTCCAGATTCCACTGGAGATCAAAGTCCTCTGATATCCACCTCTCCCAGATGGCTGCCCCAACCCAGGAGTTGCGCATCTGTCACTACTGTGACATCTGTTTGGGAAAGGAAGAGGAGACTGCCTCTGACCCAATTGCAGTTCATTAGTCACCACCACAGGTCTTTTGCAGTTCCCTCCAAGATCTAGACGATCTCTGAAAGATTCCCCTGATGCTGCACCCACTGGAGCTTCAGGTCCTACTGCAGAGCCTGCATATGCCACCTGACATGTGTCACCAGCAGGAGGCAATGAGGTCCAGCAGACTCAGAGTCATTGTCACCGAAATCGAGGATAGAGGCTGAAACATCGTTATCACAGCCTGAATATCATCGACTCACTACTCGGGAGGATAAGCCCAAAACTGCACTGTCCAGAACAGTTCTGATGAAAAGGAGCATCTGAGAAGGGGTCAGGTTTGACTTTGGAACATTTATAGTGAACCCCGGCGAATGCATGAGGTCCACTGTAGTCTGGAGGTGGGAGTCGACAGCCTGGGGTGAGCCCGCCTTCAACAGGTAGTCGTTGAGATGGGGAAAAGACTGAAACCCATATTCCCGGCAGATAAACTGCGGCCCCCGCCATCACCTTTGCGAACACCTGAGGGGTACTGCTATGGCCAAAAGGGAAGCACGGTGAACTGAAAGTGCTCGAGGCGTACCTTGAACCACTAGTAACGCCTGTGGGCAGGCAAGCTGGGAATATGGAAATACGCATATTGTAGTTGTAACACTACCACCCAGACTCATTGGTCTAGGGCAGACAAGACCTGAGCCATAGTGAGCATCTGAGCTTCTCCTTTTGAGGAAAAGATTAAGGGTTCGGAGGTCTAGGCTAGGCTGAAGCCCCTTGTTCGTTTTGGGTATCAAAAAGTAGCGGGAATAGCAACCACTGCCTACTTCTGATATCTGAACCTTCTTTATGGCTCCCTTGGCCAAGAGAGCCGTGACTTCCTTGCGAAGCATCAAAAGATGATCCTCGACCATCCAATTGTTTGTTGGTGGTATAGGGGAGGGAGTATCCCCACCAAATGATCTGTAGGATTCACCTGTCAAATGTAATGGACTGCCAGTGGTGGAGAGGATGGCGGCTTTTCCCACCAACTAGACACCCATTATCTTTTAGGGTCAGATTAGGAGAGCTTAAAGGCTGCAGCTGCTGGGGGTTGGTGGCTGTGACCAACCTCTGGCTACCTGCCCCGTGAGGCCAGAATACATCACACCCACACAAAATTTGGAGACCTTGCACAGGACGGTGGCTGGCATAGGGTCGGCATGGCGGCACACCCCTTCCATATCCACAAAAGGGGTGAAAAGCAGACTGGGGACGGGTAGTCACTGAGAGACCCCAAGACTTAACCGTGGCCCGCGAATCCTTAAAGCGCGCCAGCAGAGAGTCTGCCTTCTATCCGAAAAGACAAGCACCATCGAAGGGCATAGCCAAAAGATTTGCCTGCACACTCCCTGAAAAGCCAGATGTCCTCAGCCAAGCATGAACTTGAAACACCACCATCAAAGAAGACGCTCTGCTCAGTGAGTTGGTTGTATCAAAACCACCTGATGGTAAACTTAGCTGTATCTCTCCAGTACTTAACTGCTTGGAAGAGAATGGCTCAGGCCTCCTCCGAGAACTGTTGCAGCACTTGCGCATCTATGTCCCACAGTGTGTGGGAGTAGCGGCCCAAAAGGCATGCAGTGTTCCAGGACCACAATGGTAGACTGGTGGAAGAAAAAATGTTCTTGCCTAATGTGTCCAGCCTCTTGAATTCCCTGTCCATGGGAGTGGCAGGGGATGCACCATGCGTAGTGGAAGTCTGAACCACCGAGCTTTCCGGGGTGGGGTGTTTGGTGAGGAAGGATGGGTCTCCTGTGGCAAGGTGATGGCGGCAAGCAATTGTCCTGTTCACAGTAGCCCCTGTGCTCGGCTTGGACCAGGTTCCCTGCAGGACATCTGTAAGTGCATCCTCAAAGGAGAGCAGATTTCAGAAGACGAAGCCCCGTGCTGAAGCACTTCCATGAAGATGTTAGTCTTAAAAGCCACCCAGGGTAGTTTGAGGTTGAGGACCTCTGCTGCCCTCTTCACCAATACTGCGTAAGAGGCTCCCTCAACCATAACCATGGTAGGGAGAGAAAGCAAGCCAGTATCTGGAGAGGTATCCAGTCCACTGGCATTACCCAGTTCCTCACACCAGTCCATTGACTCCTGTCCTTCCAACTGGTATTCGAAAGGGTCCAGTGACCCCTCCAACTCTTCCCCCAGGCCTAATCATTCAGAATAGGGCTCAGGCAGGAACCTAGCACCAAGGAGTCCTGTCGGCTGTGGGATCGGGGGTCGAGCAATTTTGTTCAGACTGAGTCCTCTGGGATCAAAATGGGGCCTGTGACGCCAGTGGATGCTGAGAGCATCGGTGTCGGGCCGACGTCCGGGAAGGTTGCATTGGCACGACTGGCGCTGTTCTGAGTTCCAGATCAAATCATCAGCTCAATAAAGGTTGGAGAAGCTGTTTGCAATGTGCAGGTCCTGGTGTGCCAAGGCAGAGCTTAATTATTTAGTGATGCACATGGTAGTCTAGTTAGCACTTGAACAGGGGAAGCTACAAAGTATCACTTTTGCTCTCAGATTCAACTTCCTCCTTCCCCAAGGGGAGTACTTTGGCCTCTCCAAAGGGAAAAAATACTGGAATATCAAGTCCGTACTTAAAGCAGGGCTAAAACTGCTGAGATGAAGGAAGCATGGTCCACATTAAACAAGACAAAACTGGCAATTCTAAGCAAGAAATGCTTTGTGAAATGTATTACACTCACTCAAAAGTACCACTGTAAACATGTTGCTTTGCCAACTACTTAGCTGCACTGGGACCAGGGAGGAATTTGCTCAACAGAATCTATAGGCATTAGGTCAGAAAAGGGGATGCTGGCTATTTGAACAGACCCGGTCAAGTATCATCTTTTGTTGGAAGGTATTCAATTGCTGGCTACCTATTTTAATAGGAAATGTGAACATGATACGATATTAAAACAAACTCACTCTTACTCACATTTGCAACATAATAACTGTGCAAAGGTGTGACCCAAGAATAATAAAGGGATGAGCCTCGAAACTTCTCCATTATACCACCTCAACCACTCACAAATAAAAGTAGGAGTATGTTTGAGAAAATAAACAAACACAAGTGAACAAAACAAAGAACTAGGCAACCAGAAAAAAAGAAACTAGCAATTTAACACATGTGAACAAAACAAAGAACCAGGAAAGGAGAAAAAAATAAACTAGTAATTTAAGTGGAGGTTACAAAAGTGTAACAGACCTTAGAGATACACAGATTTCATTCCTGGAAATACTGCCTGCGGTGTCTAGTTGACAGATATAAAAGAGGAAATATTCAAATAAATGTATTCAGGTGTTAATAAAAAACATATCAATGGCATGCAGGGTGTGGAATTTAATAAAATATCTACTTGTCCATAGGACACGTTCCTTCATAAATCTACTTGTCATGTAAAAAAATCTACTTGTCCCTTTGGTGCCATGTAGAGTGGCAACAAATTATGGCAGCAATCTCGTATATAAGAGTTCTGATAATAGCCTCTTTGGTTATGCCAGGGCTAATATTATATTTGGGCTTGAATACTAGCAATTTCCTTATTTTGCCATTTTTCCACAGATTTACATACTGGGGCTGGAGGTAGTGGTAAGCAAAAGTTCTAGGGTTGGAATGCTCTTTTGAATCTCTGCAAACCTACTAACTTGCATGTGTTATGGGTTTTCAGCAGCTCTTCTCTGATCTTTTCCCATATTGGGAAGGGTTGGATATTTACACCTGACAATGGCAGAAGTAAAACTTCTTCCAGGGGTGGGGAAAAAAGTGGTTGGAGGGAAAATGAACTAGTCAACACAACATATTTTCGCGTGAACAAACGTACACATGCAGATTTGCTAGTGCTAAAATACAGTTCACAAATATTTTCTAGGAGTACGATTTCCTGGTTTACTTCTGTAAATTCTTGTGAATTCATGAAATATGTAAATCTGCACAAATTAAAGGACATTTACCATGAGTGCACTTTTGTGACTTTCTTTAACAATTGGGACGTTAATTCAGTATGCTGTAAACGAAGACCTTTTGTTTTTATTAAAATTCTGTCTCTCTCTATCCATCTACTGGCTGGCTTTGCTGAGTGGTAGAAATCTGCTCTTCATAAGGAGCATATAGGTACACTAAGTAGTTTTGTTCAGGGCCAGAAGCTACTGTCCCAATGTGTGCTTTTTGAGCCGAAAAAAATATTTTTGCTTTTTGCCAAGGTTTGTTACAGTGGTGAGGGCCCAGCAGCTCCCACAACAGTAACGTTTTACAAAAGCCATATTTGAAAAAAAAAAAAAAAAGACACGAATTGACAAAACCACAAAACTGACCACCAAAGTTAGACCTATTAGCTTTGCCAATGCTTGTTTATTTTCATGTTTGCCATACTCTTGAAACTGGGTTAATTGATTTTCCATTATGACAATTTTTGGGGAAACACTTGCATGCTTCAAAACATTTTACTGAATGATGCTTCAAAGAAATGACACCTAAAAATTTACAGTAAGTTTTTTCCTAGTTGCATTTTTTTGTGAACATTTTATTTTGAAATCAAAGAATCATCACTCTTGTTTCAAGCATCTGCAAAAATGTGCATGTGATCAGAGAGTATTCTGGGAGCATTACATGTAGCCTCATATTGTTACACTTTGTTGACGTGTATACACTTTGTTTTTTACTGGAACCACTGTCACTAGTGTAGTCCAAGCTTACAACTTGTATTTAGAGAGCTTACCCTAATAATAAAGGCTTTGGACTAATGAACAATAAATACAAGCTCGAACAGAATATGCAAAAAAAACACAAATATTACCTCAGATACATACAATTCCCTTCTCTGCTTCATAATATGGTTCTGTAAACTGACAGCCAGAGGGTTTGTGCTGCAAGGGGTTGGGCCTACATGTCCCAAGGACAAAATAAAAATGCGAACTTGTTGTCCTTGACCCCAAACAATATGTCCTGGGCATCGCGCTATAGGAATTCTACACCCCAAGGTATGGTCTCATTAATTGGTCCAGTCAAAAAAAAATTATATGAAAATGCTACTGTTCCAGACCTCCCTGAAACTACAAAAAAAAGTGACAAATGCCCAGCTATAAAGACTGACCAAAAACTATTTACATAGTTACATTCAATAAACCATAACTGGTCTTTCATCTCGAATCTGCTAGGCAGCAACAGTCCTGGAAGTTTAGCCAACATCGCTTTGCATCCTGGTACTTGAAGTTTTACTGTCCAAATTCTAATTATGAGCTACACTTCCAAGCATGCCCGGTGCGGTTGTATTAAAATAAAAGACTGGTGGAAGGTTTCATAAAGGACATCTGGCCACTTGACAAGTGAGATACTGGCATTGGTTGTGAAGGGGTACAGGTTTGCTTGCACATGATAAAGGTGGCTACCTTATCAAGTGTAAGCACAACAATGGATACATAACGCTTTCTTTGCTTCGATATTGGTACTTTTACAAAGCAGATATAGGACTAGAGTCATGCAATGGTTTCTTTGCGCTACCTGGATAAGTCGCATATGACTAAGGTATAAATTAGGTATATTTTGGAGGTGGAAGCTCACTTCAGAAACAGTGTTTGAAGAAAGGGTATAGAGATATAAACTGTCCCTAACGGTTGGGCACCAAAACTTCCAGTAAAACATGGAAGATTTATTAAAATTTTGCATGCATTATTATGCAACAAAATCGTGGATGGATGATAAGAAAGCAACATTTGAGGATATCTCAATAGGCAAACGTTTTTTTCATAAAAAAGAAGCCTTATCCTGCATTTTCTATAGAGTTGTACTAATGTCGCCTAACAAACAAAAAGCAGATGGCTAATGACAGAGCAGGTTGCTATGCTGTCATTCAGGCTAAACTGTGGGAGTGCAACACAACATATTTGAATAAGAGGCCTAGTCATTCTTTTTTAGGTCGAGCTGCAAGACCTGTTGGATGGAGTATAGGACTTTGCTCCCGCCTACCACTAACCATAGGTTGAAGGCAGTGTCGCTCTTGTTTTGCTACCTCCTAACTGGTTTGGCAGCTATGTCACTTCCTATACTTGGCTGAGGAGCACCCGCCAAGTACAGTTTAATTATGCCCGGAATGTTTTTCTGTTGTTTGGACAGACTATTTTTCTTTGTTTCCTGCCCCTCGTATTTGCAAGTAAGCACTCGAGTCCACACGCGCAGTTCATTTTCTGCATTTGATCCTTACTTTACATAATCAGTAATTACAAGTAGTTGCGTCATGCATGTGTTTTGTACAATTTTTTGGTAGCTTTATATAGCATGAAATCAACCCAGAAATGAATCCTCAACAGCGGCTCTCCTTGCACAGCAGGAGGGCAGATAAAACAATATTCACTACACTTGGGGAAACTCTCCCCATAATGCTTTGCAGGCATTCCTTTTACAACACATTTGTACCCATAATTCAGCTTGTGGTGGCCCGAGGGCAATGGGACCACCACCAAAACAGTCAGAACAATGTGCTCTTTCTGTCCAGACCATCTTGTGTGTGACAGTAGGTTAGAGGGGGCCCAGAAATCATAACCTCTTCTACCAATCAATGCATATTTAAACTCTCTTATAGCTGGAACTTTTGTTTTTACATGTGAGAGGAGTTTATGTTCTAAGGGCCTTGTTTGAAATAATATTTTGACAGCCTTGCTCAGCCTGCAACTGTGTAATGCACCCTGCTCTCCAAGGGCTGAAGGATGATAATTGCCCCAAGGCACTACTAACTCAGTACGCTCCACAGGGACATCTAGCCATGCCCAGTGGTATTGCACCTTCTGCTAACGCACAAAAATATTTCAGCCATTTCCCTGAGGATCCTGTACTTCTCCAGCTGTTTCTGGGTTGGGGGACATTCTGAGCTTCTGAAGTCAGAAGAAGTTCTGGCAGTGTTCTGAGACACCATACTCTGAGTGCTTTTGGGTTCACTTGGACATCTAACCACAACCAGTGGTACCGCGCCTTCTGCTGTTGACTCTACGGGGACATCTAGCTATGTCAGGTGGTACTACAGGGACATCTAGTAACGGCCTGTGGCACTGCACCCTTGTGCTGCTGACTCCACAGTTAAATATTTAAAAGGCCTGCTAGGAACTGAAAATGTGTAATATACTATGCCCTCAAGGGCCTGATTATATGGTTACACTGCAATGTTCTCTGTCATTTTTTTCATGTGAGTATGCCCTCTAGAAGCTGACTATATGGTTACATGACCATGTTTCTTCTGAATGCTATTTGTAAAGTGGTGCTCTGTAGGGGCTGTTCAGACAATTACAGTCCACTGCCAAGTATATGAAAGAATGCACAAACAGTTTATTTCTGATAAAGGTTTAATGTGCTGCGTGGTTAAATATTTATAAAGGTCCCAAATGTGAGGTTGTCATTATCATTTACAATGTCAACAGCTCTAACTCTCGCCAATGCACGATCTATTGCACTGCAAATGCTTGCTTTCACTTGTATAAATCCTGCAAGTAAACAAGGTAATTTGGATATGTATTGGAGTCTTTAATGGTTCCATAGACTCTGCCCTTGACAGGATCAGAAAAAGTAATAAAATAAACAGATAACATATGATTAAAATTAAAAGGGTGATATCCCACACTGGGGTCATGTTAACCACGCTATACTTAAAAGTTTTCTCTGCCTCCATGCTATTGGATGGTATAGGATAAATTACCTTTCCAGTACACTGTGAGACCAATAAAATGCATTATGCCAAATTACAGTAGAAGTATAGATGAAAGTGAATTTTTACAGATTATCAGAAACAAAAAATCACGAGCTAAGGTTGACTACAATTTAGCAAATGAATAATGGGTTATACAAGTTTCTAGCCTCTAGGAGGTCCATCAGGCTACATACCCAGCAAAGGTGTGGAGGGCACATAGTAAAAAAATATAAAATTAAAAACTAATTGCATGCCTATTTTTGATCAAGCACGCATTGCTAGGTAGTTTGCAGCAGTTGCAGGGTATGGAATGACTGAGATGCAGGTAAGCGAGGCAAATGACGCTTCTAGATACCGTAACTGAGAGTGAATCAACAGGGTCTCTAAAATTCTGTGATGTAAATGGACCAGATTTACAGGATGTGAAGAACGTGCCACAAAGGCTCCTTGCAAAGAATACAGAGAAAAGAGCATCTCATTGGTCATGCTGAAAAAACAAGCATTTGCAATGCAATGGGAATCATATTTGCCTGAGTTAGAGCGATTGGCATTGTAAATTCATAACTGGACTTTTCTTGACACATAAATTAGTCAACCCTGCCTCATAATTTCGTCTTTTCCTGCCATATAATTCCAGTGGCCATGCAAATAATTAAATCACTTCCATTTACCTTCTTCCTCAATCTACAGCAAAAAATCTAAATGTTGCCTTTTAGCATCCTAATTTAAATTTGTCATGCTAATTCCAATAGGATACCAGTTTCAACACCCCACCATCAGAGTTTCTGGCTGGCTAACAAAGGTCTCCAAAAAAGACACAAGACAGCCACAGATAAGAAATAAACTAGGAGGGTCACCCAAACATATCAAGAGTGTTCAAACGGTCAGCGTGTTATAATGATGTTAATTTGGCCTGAATCATGGTCAGAATTGTAATATGGATAGATTATTAAAACATATACAATTATCATATAAACCTCTATCAGAAATAAACTTTTGGCATTAGACTGTAATGCTTGAAACAACTCCTACAGGGCACCATAACAAAACATCACTTGTATGAACCATGGTCATGTAACCATATTGTTAGCCCCTAGAGAGCATAACCCCATGAAAAGAAACAGGATAAAGTAATGCAGTGTAACCACATACTTAGCCTCTAGAAAACGTTTTAGGGCTAGCAGGTCTACTGCAATGATATTACATTACAAACAAGGCCTTTAAAACAAAACTTCTCCCAGTTGTAAAACAAACGTTCTAACCATGAGAAAGCTTAAAAGACACTGAATGGTGGGAGGGGTTATTATTTTGGGGTTCCCACTAACCTAGTGTGGGGACCCAGAGATGATGTAGACAGAAAGAGCGTGTTGAAGGTGTCACATTGCTCTAGAACTACCACATGCTGAGTTATGAACAAAAATGTTTTGTAAAAGTAATGCCCTGCAAAGCATTATATGGCGAGTTTTTGTGCCACAAATATTATAGTATATCGACTACAATGCTCAGTACAGCCCATAGAGGATAGCACAATAAAAATAGCATTGGGAAGAAACATGGTCATGCAACCATACAGTCAGCCCTCAGACAGCATAACCACAAAGAACGGGAGAAAGTAATGCAGTGTAACAATGTATTTAGCCCCTAGAGGACGTAGTGCATAACACATTGTCAAGGCGACCAGGTCTACTACAATGAGATTACAAACATGGCCCATGAAACATAACTTCACCCAGATGTAAAACAAAGTTTCAGTCATGAGAGAGCTTATAAAGATAATGAATGGTGGTAGGGGCTATTAACTTGAGTCCCCACTAACATACTGTGGGGACCCAGAGATGATGTACACAGAAAGCACATTGTGGTCAATGTTTTGAAGGTGGTCCCATTGTCCTAGGACCAAGACAGGCTGAATTGTGAGCAATAATGTTTTGTAAACGTAATGCCCTGCAAAGCATTATGGGTAAAGTTTCTTTGCCACAAATATCTTAATATGTTGATATGACTGGAATGCTTAGAACAGCCCCTAGAGAACACCATAATGAAAATAGCATTTGTAAGAAACATGGTCAATGTAACTATATAGTTAGCCCCTAGAGGGCATAACGACACAAAAAGGAAAATGGCAAAAAATAATGCAGTGTAACCATATATTTAGCCCCTAGAAGGCATAGTGCATTACAGCGGCAGCAAGCCTATAGCAATGATATTCCAAATGAGGCTCTTAAAACACAAGCTATTCCCAGCTGTAAAACAAACGTTCTAGCCATGAAAGTGCTTAAAAAAAATACTAAGTCCTGGGAGGGGTTATTATTCTGGAGTCCCCACTAGCCTAGACAGAAAGAGTGCACCGTGCTGAACGTTTTGGCGGTGGTCCCATTGTCCTAGGGCCTCTACAGTCTGAGTCATGAGCAAAAATATTTTGTAAAAGTAATGTCCTGCAAAGCATTATGGGGTGAGTTTCCAGAGTGCAGTGAATATTGTAGTATCGGCTCTTCCACTGTGCCGGGAGAGCTGCTTTCAGTTTGAGGATTTCTGTTTAATGTAAAGCATTTACCAATTGTAAGTGTTTTAAGGGGAGAGCCACAAGAAATGACTCTGCTTAGGTAACTTTGAACAATGTGACCAGCGCTCCAATATGGCAGATAGAGTTCCCACTGTTGTGCACGTTCGCGCTGTGAGCGCCATGGCCGCCATGCAGAACGAAGGAGTGAGAAAAAAAACTAGCTTGCCCACGCTGAAGTAAATCGGCAATCATGCTATAATCCATGTAACAGGAGCAGTCTGCAGGGCATGACAAAAAGAGCCTCAAGGCGGGACAAAAATAAAGCATTTGGCAATGACATCACGTGATTTTTTAAAGGCAAGCCCACAAACGAGTGTAAGTGATGGACGTGAGGCAGGTGTTGTTAAAAGCCCACAATACTTATAAACAGGTCAAAGCGCTTGCATGCTCGACATGAATAGGACCTCTGGCCATCTCTACGGAATATAATAAATCTGGCATCAGCGAGAAAACACACCTCTTCTAGCAGAACTCAGTAGCTGTCAAATGTTCTCAGGATGACAGGACCACTCTGTCACATCGGAATTCACAATCTATCTTTAAATGCAGCAGAAGAGCCTAACAATTTTCACATACAAGAAAGCCACATGGATTCCTCATTAATGACAGCACCTCCACAGGCTAGTACCACAATCTCTTTTCTCTTTCTTTAGCCACAGTCATCCTTCCTTAATCGCAAAGAGAAAAAGAATAAAGATAAAGTACACGGTTCTGCACTCAACTTTAATCACTGATGACTATAATGGAAAAAGATGAACCAAAACGTTCAGCATGTTACTAGGGCCCATAGAATAGTAATAGTAATAGAACAGTAAAAGCAACTCTTCAAAAAAAATGTATCCCACCTATTCATTCATCCTTGCTCTGAAAAGACTATAATTTCTGGAAATCATAGGAGCTTACAATCCATTAGCAATCAGTTACCTTTCATTGAAAAGTTTTGGTTTTTTATACATACAGTACCCAAGAACTACTTTAGGACTTTAGTCCAGCCTGGGTTAAATACCTCTCTAAATGCTGCCAGTGAGTCACCAAACAAGTAGTAAATTAATACACTCAAAGAAGTGGTCTCAAATTTGTCCTCTCCCGAGTCTCACCTCTTGAGCAGCTTTAAACAATCAGATGTGTCAGAACTCCTATGAATGTCAGTCTAGAATGGAAGTGTACTAATTGGCTTATGAATAAAGCCCTTAATAATTATTTCTGTATGGAGTCATGTCTCTACTGGTCACGTTTCAGTTATTTTAAGAATTTCAATTGTGCATTTCCTTATATTCAAAAAATGAATTGAGCGTGGTGTAGTCAGGCAGCGGGCTGGTAGCATATTAGGTCAATGAGCAAATACTATCATTTTCAGAGCTAATGATATTCTCTTCAGATCTTATTTCAACTCCGTGTGATTGCATTTTGTGTGATTGGTTGTAAAAGGTTGAGCAGGTTTCACTGTTGAGGTCTTCTTTAATGATTTGCAGATCTCCCTTAACCTTCAAGTTTTTAAGGCTATAGCTGCTCATTTTCTAGTGGAGGCTGTGGAGTACTGCTAAAGACAGCAGTTGCACGTCAAAGACGGACAACTACTCTGCATCAGATAGACTTAACAGGTGATCTTTGACATGGTGTTGGGCTAAAGAAAAAGAGAGGGTATCATGGACAGGCCTAAAAAAAACATAATTTTTTTTTACTAGACATGCAGGTCTAGTGACTTAAATAATCCACTCAAACTAATTGTAATGCTCTTGACCCATAAATTGGTTTCAGATTATGTTATCCTACGCAAACATTTTAATTCACCATGACACCAGTTTCATTATCACATATGATACACCTTTAAATATGTTAGTGCAGCACGTCTGCTGTACCAAAATTTCTTGTTTAATAGACTAAATATTTCCTCTGTATAGAAAACAAATCTAGCTGCATATAGGGTACACATGGCCCCGACTTGCCCATTAGTTAGGGTCACTGGAATTATGCAATTGTGTGGCTGCTGCTATTTTTGCATAATTAGAGATTTGCCGCATGTGCCACTTAATCCATCATCTGCTGCGTAACCTGCAGATTTTGACACCCAAAAAATGTTTCTTATTCAAACGGTTCAAAAGTTACTAAATATGCTATTAAATGTATTGCAGCACAGTGAAAGGTCCTTTGCAAAGTTAGACTGGTCAACTTTCTGTTGCTTATTGTTAGATTTGTGCACTAAATTGGTACAACTGGGGTGCACCCAATGGCCAGAGAGTGTTACCAACTTTAAAAATGACAAAATAATGAGGTAATATTGCAACACGTGCCACATTATGCTGCATAATTTGCCTTTTTTTGCTGCATAATTTACTCAACCCTGCTGCATAATTTGAACCTCTCTCGCTACATAATTCCAGTGGCCCTGCTCTTAGTTTATTAACAGCACTCTCATTAGGACAGGCAAGAATGTTTCTCTAATCATGGTTCAAAACAATCACTTTTAACGTATATGTAACTAAAGCTTGAAGTGGTATAGTACTGTCATTTCCAATCAGCACAATTTACATTGAAATAGCCACAAACTTTCCAAGTGACATGTGGTTCTACTGATAAACCTATGTAGAGTACAAACAGTAATATTTGGAAAAAATAGTTTCTGCAACAATTTGTCATTTGAACAATACCAAGAAAAGTGTTCTGATTTGTTTTGTTCCTATTTAAAATCATTGCATCACACTTCTGAATTACAAAAAAGTACGTTTGTAATTCCGGATATATTTTGAAATATGTGTACTATTTATTTATAAGCTATTTAAATGTGTTAGAAAAATAAACAATCATCCAACCGCCTTTTGTTTCACAATGATTGCCAGACAGCTCACTTCACAAAATCCTCTAACTGCAGTAAGAGAAAAAAGTAATCCTTATTTTTAGGATAAGATAAGCAGCACTTAGTAAAAAGACAAACATTTGAACTCTGTCCTTGAATGGACAGCAAGTGTGTCAAGATAAAACAAGATTTAAAGGCATGTTTATTGCTCATTCATTTTCTGAATGAAAAGAACCTGTTCCTTTCCAGCTCAAGTTCACTCCCCAGAAGGGACCAGTAGGTACTAAAAATAGCTCGACCTGATAAAATCTCACTCGCCAAATGGAGTGGAAGAGTAGATTTTTCTAGCCCTGAAGGAGATATAGGGATGCGACGCTGGACATATCTGGAGAGGCACGATGGAGAAGAAACAAACAGTAGGTGTGCCCTGACCCACTGCTGATACTCTGAGGTTCTGTATTTGTTTCCACTTGACCAAACCATGCTTTTGGAAGATGAATATGTGCATACACTAGCAGAAATGTGGTCACTGATGATACAGTGGAGAGAAAATGTCAAAGATGCAGAACCTTGCGGTTAAATGGCACAGAGAGAGGTGTGGCTAAGCCACCAAAGTTGGTGGTTGCTTTCTGCTGAGTTTCTGGTCTCACCCCGGTATCATGTGTCAAAAATCCGGAAACAGACTTCCAACTAACCTCAGAGATTGCTGTCCACAAAACTGAGCACACCTGCCCCACTTCACACAAAGTCAGAGGATGAGACACAGCAAACCGAAAAGGCACACCAAGGTCGGTCACTCCGGAGGTAATGGAAGGGAGGAGGGGTCTTCCTCCCCTTCCCAGTTGCTGCCCGAGTACAGCTGTGGGGAGCCTGGGGAAAGCCCTGAAGGTTTGGTTGGAACAGGACAACCCCGGCATTGGCCACAGCACCATGGAAGCAGTAGATACAAGGTATCCTGCCCATATTGAACTGCCCAGAGAGGATTGTGATCCTTGTGACGCAGAACATGCCCCAGTGCAGGGCAGGTCGCGAGTGGTGGGGATTAAGATCATGACCGATGTGCACGGGCAGGGCTTAGGCAGAGACACAGAGGAAAATCTGGGAGCTAAAAACAGAGTCCTCTCAGGAGGGCTGTGGAATGGGACCACATGGTGCAAAAGACATAGCATCGAAGGTCACAGTGAGTGATCCCATGGATTGGGCAGACTTGTTTTGGGACATGTGCCACCTGAGGTTTAGGGGGGGGGGGGGGGGAGGTTTCCCATTGGAATTATTGGGGGAATGGAGGAGTCCATGACTGCTCTGGCTACATTTAGGCTATATATGGGCTTGGTTCGTGCTCAGTTTATTTAACCTGCCATTTTATGTAGCAGGTCCCCATTTTGTCATAGGCGACACAATGACTGGCTGGCAGTAGGAGTAGAGAATAAATTCTAGCCAGGGATTTATTTCATATAGCAGAACTAAGGGTTAATATTAGTTAAGTAAGCGTTATTCACTCGAGCTGTATTATACGCACTCGAGAATGGCAGATGACCTAGTGCGACAGGCCTTGTCATTGCTGCAAGAGGTGGGCAGATTAGGTCTGATCACACCGGCACGTGGCCTCAAGCACAACCTGTGAGGAGTGCTGAGGTGGGCATGGCGGCGGCGGATTTAGCGTGCTTGCCGCCACTTGGTTCAGGCCCATCGCAGGAGGTGAGTTTGAGTGGGCGCTCGCGTACAAGTTGAGCGGCCCACGTTGGGAGAAGTGGGCAGCAGGGACCACATCCTGCATCTCTAAGCTGCATGTCAGTGAGCAGCACGATGCAGGCCAAAGGGGAATATTGTGGGGGTGGTGCGCTCAGGAGAGCGCCCTGCCCCTGTCAAAGCATGACGACTGGGAGGGAGGAAAGGAGACTGACCTCCTATAATGCTCGGGCCACGGAGCTGAAAGGAAAAGGAATGGGATGTGGGAGGGGGGAGAGGGGAGATGGGAGAAGGGAGGGAGCAAATTTTTGGTTCAGGGTTAGTTACCCTAAAGCGCAAAATGTGCGAAGAGGAAGATGATGATGAGATAGGTTTGGCCCCCTTTTTTGTCAGTCTGATTTTTTTGGGTCACAGGACGAAGAGGTGGATTTGTCTGGGGTGCAAGGAGAGGTTCAGAATGGAGAGCAGCAGAGTGACTTAGCCTGGGGTGGAGAGGTACAGAGGAAGCAGACCATCAACCTTAATATGGATATGGTGGGGGCTGCTGTAGGGGAGGAGGAGTTTGGAGTTAATAGTTTGGAAGTGGAGAAGGGCCCAACGTCAGTGCTAGTGGCGGCCCTCTTTGTTTGACTGGAGTGACGATGAAGAGGATGAGGTCAAGGAGAATGAATGGCACTGTAGGTCCCCTATGAAAGTTTATGCAAGAAGGAGTGGTGTAGGGCGTGAGTCCAGGGCGGTCTCTGGAAAGGCAGGAGTTGGGGGTATGGGCACATCGGTGAGTAGAATTTTGAGTAGGGTGGGTGAGAAAAGCTGGGGTGAGGAGTGGACGGATTTTGGCGGAGACAGTTTGGACGTTTTTAAGAAGATTAAGCCCAGTACACCGGGCCCCTTTTCTTTTCCCTTTGTACAGCCAGTGGTGCCCTGTACAACGTGGGTCTCGAGGGAGCTTAGGGTGGCTCAGGACCCTCAAGGAGAAGAGAAGGGGGAGCCCCAATAGGCCAGCTGGACCAACGAGGGATCGGAAAAGGCAGCAGTATTCCAGTGACGCTGGAAGGGTGCAGTAGGATGGCAGGTCTGGTGCACCTACCGGCGTCTCAAGGCAAAAGCAGACCACAGGTCTGGTGTCAAGGTGGGACAGCGGGTTTACAGAGACCCCTCGACGCCCAATGGCAGCTATCCAACATATACATCTAGAACCTTACAACTATTTAGACGAACAACCATGGCCGTCTGGAATAGCTTTTCAGGAGTTAAGTGAACACACGGTGCTTGACTGCAATAAGGAGAGTTTAGAGAAAGGGGAGGTGCAGGAGGAGTATGGGTCTCGAAGGGGAGAAGCGGAATGGTGGCAAAAAGAGAAGATGCTTGGACAAAAAGGGACGAGGGTGGGGTGGCAGTTGATACGGTTTCTCATTTCTTGCAGGGATCAAGTTCTGGGGGACAGAGTGGCTTGTGAAGTGCGGCAAGAAGGGACGAGCTGGCAAGGCGGAAGAGTCACAAGCGGCCACCGACCTTGGTGCCAGGTAAGAGGGCTAAGAAGCCTCATGCAATTTTGTCAGTAGCGGTGGAAGCCACTGAAACAGGCAGCAATGAGGCGTGACTACGGAAAGGGGTATACAGGACCGATATAGCTGTGGGCACAGATGGGGTTATTGGGTCAGAGGTAGACCCAGTTACTATGAAAAGCTTGAAGTGTCAGGGTCCGGAGGTAGAAGGAGCGGCAGCTCCTTTTGGGGGAGTAGAGGGAGAGCAAGTGGTTGTAGACAAAACAGAGAGTAAGATGGAGGGTTTGGAGAGCAAAGAGGGTAAAGTTAAGAAACTCCCATGTATGGGAACTTCTAAGCCTCTGGGTGCCCACTTAATGTTTGCCACAAAAGAGAAGTTATGGAAAGGGGAGTATGTTGAAATGCTGAAACTCCTCCATAGAGAATAACGAGCAAAAGAAAGGTCAAAGGAAGAGGAAACTGAATTGGCTAAACGCCATAAGGTCCCGGTAACAACTGGGAATTGGACGGCGGCCTTTTTGATATTTGCCAGTGTATACTATGTAAAGTACCCAGAGAGTTCAGAAGTGCTTCTTAAATACATGGACGTCATTAGGAAGGCGCAGTTGAATTACAGCGGTTATGCATGGGTGCAATATGATGAAGAGTTTTGGGCCCGCATTGCAATAGACCCGGAAGTTCAATGGGGAGAGATTGACTCCGATCTTGGGCCGCATACCATGGGCCCGGACAAGTTTGGGAATGTGGTATTTATGACCAGTGGTTTTCCTATATCTTATCGTCCCCGTCGGGATCGTCCCACTCGGGGCAGGGTAGGGTCTACAAGAGGACAAGCCAGTGGGTTTAGCACTGGACATGCTGGGACTTCAGTAAAGGTTTATGTACAAGACAGTATTGCAGTTTCAGGCACAAATGTTCCATGTGGGAAGGAAAGCACGCTTTGGTCAACTGCTGGGGTGGGTAAACATCTGCTGGGGATCAGGAGGTCGGCGGCAATAGCCTCAAGGAAGTGGGGGGGGGGGGTCCACAACAGTTCCACACGAACACAGCAAGAGGAGGAAGCGGGGCGCATGGCTCTGCGGGTAAGAGCTCCAACTCCGGTTAACCTGGAAAAACTTGATTTCTGGTTACTACAATAAGACAGACAGGATGATACTATTTTGTTAAGGGAAGGTTTTAAATGGGGTTTCAGACTAGGTTACATATGTCCTAGGGGGCGTAGGTGGGCAGAGAATCTGAAATCAGTATCATCACAAAAACAAGTAGTGCTGGAGAAGTTACATGGCAGGCCCTTTTCTTGATTGGCCGAAGCAGAACCTCATAATTTCTCCTATTGGAGTTGTCCCAAAGAAAGAGGCAGTACATTTTCGGTTGATTCATCATTTGTCTTGGCCGGAGGGAGCTTTGGTTAATGATTTCATTACGGAAGAACAAGTATCTGTGTCATACGCCTCAGTAGATGTGGCATTTGAGTTAGTGGAACAGGTCTGACAGGAGGCCTGGTTTCCTAAAAGCGACATTAAGTCAGCGTTTTGGCTGTTGCCTGTACACCCTGATGACTTTGAGCTTTTGGGGATCCAGTCTGAAGGGTGTTGGTATGTGGATAAAGCACTGCCAATGGGCTGCTCGATATTGTGCATGTTTTTTTTAATTCTTCAGCACATTCTTGCAATGGGTTTTCCAGCATAGCACAGGGCATACAGCAATAACGCACTACCTAGATGACTTTTTCTTAGTAGGGAAACCAGAGTCCAATCAATGCCGGGAAATGTTGGAGGCTTTTCAGGAGGTCATGAGGGAAGTGGGGGTGCAGTTGGCACCGGAGAAGACAGTAGGACCTGTCACATCATTGTCTTTTCTGCGTATTCAGATAGATTCAGTGAGCAGGGAGGCACGTCTTCCATTGGACAAGATGATTGCAATGGCTCAACTGTTACATCACATGCGGAATAAAGAAAAAGTGACAGCTAGAGAGATACAGATACTGTTGGGCCACTTGAATTTTGCATGCAAAGTAGTCAGAGCTGGAAGGAGTTTTTGTAGGCGTTTGGGGTTGTCCTTGGTGGGTAACCGTTTCATCACCATGTCCATTTGTCAGCGGGGGTGAAAGAAGACCTAAGGATGTGGCTTAAGTTTTTGGGGGATTTTAATGGAGTACCGTTGAGGGGATGGCAAGATGTGGAATGGGATGCTCAGATTTTCTTGGATGCAGCAGGTGGCATCGGTTTTGGAGTTTATTGGCAGGGTAAGTGGTGTGAAGAAGAGTGGCCTCAGGAGTGGAAGCAGGGAGGCAGAAGTATTGCCTTTTTGGAATTGTTTCCTCTGTTGGTAGCGATGACCTTATGGGGAGCTGAGCTGGCACACTAAAAAGTGGTTTTCAGAGTTGACAATATGGCAGTTGTTCACATTGTTAGCCGTCAATCTGCAAGGGATGTTCAGGTGTCAAAGTTGCTGCACGCTATGATGATGTTTTTAGAGCAAGGCATGTTCCTGGAGTAGACAATGACATTGTGGATGCTTTGTCTTGTTCACAGTGGGAGAGGTTCCTTGGGCTGATCACAAATGCGGAAATCAGAAAAGTGAAGATACTTCCGGAATTGTGGACAATGGGAGACAGAGGATGTTTCAGGTGGTTCTCAATTCTCTAGCACTATCCACGTGACGAGCGTACTTGCAGGCTTGGCGGGAGTTTGAGCAGAGTGGGGTCTGTAGGCAAAGGGAGCAGTGGGAAAGAGTTGAGGATGTAGTTCAGTTTATTTTAGGGCTCATCCAAAGAGGGCAATCTAGGGTCACTATTTTAGGCAAGCTCACCGGAATTGCATTTATGGGCAAGTTATTGTGGGGTTACGTTCCTTTGGCTGCAGAACTTGGTAAAAGGATGCTAGAAGGTTGGGCTAGAGAGGTATGTTCAAAAGGGACTGCAAGGAGACCAGTGACAATAGCAGTGATGGTGGCTTTGGTATCCAAGTTACCACAAATTTGTTTGGACAAGAGCGAGGTGCTGCTCTTTAGTACACTTATGGTATGGATGTTCTTCAGGGCCTTTAGAGTGTCTGAGCTATTAGGTGGTAGGGGACAATTAGGGATTCATTGGATGGGCATCAAGGAGGTGGGGAACACTGTTTGGATTTGGATTAGTAGGTAAAAAACAGACCAAAGACGTTGAGGGAGTAGGGTACAAATGAATGGTTACCCAGACAGGTGCATATGCCCAGTAGTATGGGGCCGTGCGTTACAAACAAGAGGGGGACTTCCTACTGAGCTAGTCTTTCTACATAAGTATAATCGGCCTGTGACAGCATTCCAATTGTTGTCAATGCTAAGGAAAGTGGCTCCATCTTTGGGCCTCACTCCTTCAGAATATGGTACTCATTCATTCAGAAAAGGCATAGCGACTGAGGCAGGCAAAAGAAGTTGGGATAAGGAACGGATTATGAAATTGGGGAGGTGGGGCTCTGATGCTTTTAAGAGGTATGTGTACACTGAACAAGGGAAATGTTGATAGTTTGTCTTAAGTTTTCTTGTGTTTGTTCTCTTTCAGGTTCGGTAGCCGGTCCAGCGAGCAATGCTTTGGCGATTTGGCTGGTTGGACATTCCTTTATCAAATGGGTGCGCCTGCAGGCTCATGGGGGGCAGTCATGGAGCTAATCTGGGGTTTAAATCAGCAGCATTCGAGTTACAGTGGCACGGAAAGGGGGGGGATGAAGTGGCTGGAATTGTTGTCATGTTTGTATAGGCTGGCTGTGCGAGGACAGTGTCTGGATGTTTTGCTAATTCACCTGGGCGAGAATGATTTATTTGAATCAAAAGGGTTGCAGGTTTTAAAAAGCATGAAAAGAGATATAAAGGAGATTCAGAAGCAATGGGCTGGTTGCCATGTTGAGTGGACGGCGTTTGTTCCGTGGAGGGCGTGGAGGGGGTGCAAGGCGGCCGGGAGAGGAAGAAAAATCAACATGATGAGGAATTTTTGTAGGGAACATAGTATTACATTTTTGGAACACTCAGATCTGAAGTTAAAGTACGACGTTTTCTTTAGAGGGGACGGTGTTCATTTGTCTTTCAGATGCACAGAATTTTATTTGTTGCATATCAAGGATGTTTTGCAGGACCTGTTTAGGCTGAGTTAAATAGGTCATGGGGGGGGGGGCAGAAAGTCCCCCTTTTAGAGGACTTTTTCGGAGTGGCGGGGGGAGGGCCAGTTGGCATGGTTTGCAGAGTTTTAGGCTCAAAAGTGGCAGTCCAGGTGGGAAAGGAGAGGGGAGACTGGACTTTGCATGGTCGAGCCACACTGTTAAAATGTTTGGCAGAAAGTTAGAGTTGTTATAGTTGCAGAGTAATAGCATCTTGAAAGGAGTTTTAAATAGCAATTGCAACAATAAAAGCTGAGGGTGACACTCTAGGTGACACTGATCTGAAAACATTTATGATGCTTTCCTGTAAGCAAGGGCACCTCAAAAACAAATGATGTCTGTGCCTCCAACTGATCCATGTGATGCGCGGGGAGTGCTTCGACAGGACAGAATCCACTTCATGTATCACTTTTTAGTTGGGGGTTGTGCTATGGGCGAGCATGTTTGTGTTCAGACAGAGGGAGACATTCCTGTAGCTCAGCTGACCTGATGGCACTTGTCCATTCAGCAATAGGTTGTTCCTGTTTTTGAACTACAGGCTGAGAAGTAGGCAGGGCATGTAGGACTGTTATGGTAAGGTTTATAAGGGGTAGATTCCTCTGGGGGCACGGTTCAGACTCATCATTTGCACACAGCTCCATGAATCTCATCATTTTCTTGTTAATTCTCCCCCATGGCTGAGCATGAATGATGCAAGGGCAAATCCTGGCCATTTTCGAGTTCTGACCTGGAATGTTATTGGCCTACTGGACAGGATAAAGAGGGAGAACCATTTTGAGGACAGCCCAACATCCCACAATGGACAACCTCTTCCTGCAGGGGACCCACCTGTGGCTAATAGGTGTCCCTTTGTTGCCTGATGGGATTTGATCCAGCTTTTTATGAAGGATTTACAAGGGGATCAAGGAGGTGGCCATTCTGATAAGTAGTCGTACCAGATTTAAAACAACACAAATTTGGCAAGTCAATTTAGGTTAATACAAATCAATAACAGGGTTACTGCAGGGAGAGACGCTGTCCCTGATTTGCAACTACACACCGCCTCTGTTATCTGCGGAGGTTCCTCAAGATCCTGGGCAATCTGTGGCTGAAACTTCCCGCAGGTCTATCGGTATTGGGGGGAGACTTTAATGGAGTGAGAGGTTGGTGAACAGACAGATCAAGTGGTGTAGGAGGTGGGCACAAGTGCCAACACCCCTGGCTAGATTCTTAGAAGCAAAGCAGCTCACTGATGTGTGGTAACTCTTTCATTCTGCGGAGCCGTGCTTTACATTCTACTCTGCAACTCATCGAATGTTCTCTCAGTTGGATTACTTCCTAATGCCCATCTTAGAAGTTCATAGGGTGGTGAAGTCCTGCATTTTGACCAATGGTCTATCGGATCATTCACCGGTAGAAATCTGCTTGAGGTGATGATAGAAACATGACAAGACAGTGGGGCGGCTCAGTGAATGGTTTCCGACAGACTACCTGAGCAGGGAATACAGCCCATTAGAAGCTAAGGTTCTTCTTGACAAACTGAAAGACCAACAATTCTCTAACCTAAACTGTTCTATCTTGGTTAATACACCAGGCTCTTCAGGCCTTCTATGGAATTCATGTGTGTGAGACCTGGGCCCACCTCAATGATGACTGGTATGAGGCACTGGGACCCTCTTGTGAAACCGCCATTGCAGCACAACTTCATTCCATTCAGTTAAGTTATCTACACTGGGCTTTGAAGGATGGGTCAGATCACCTCACCACTTTGATTGAGATGCTTGGCCCATCGGGAAGACCTATTGCATTCCATATGGAATTGTGAAAAGCCCATTCCATTTTGGAAGGCAGTGCTTCCCTCTCTGGGGAGGTGCTGAGTTGGAGACTTCCCATGAAACCTAAATTCACCTTACTCAATGTCACAACAGACACATAGTAATAGATACAAAAGGGTCTTGTTGCAGTTAGGTCTGGTTATAGCTGAAGGACACGTTGCCAAAATATGGTAAGATACAAAGCCCCTTTTATTGGAAGAGTGGCGGAAGGGGCTGGATAGTCGCATGAGCCTGGAGAGCTCCATCTATGCAGCTAGGGGATGCCCATACAAACATAATTGAATATGGCGAGACTGGGGTCAGCTCAGTGAGATACGGCTCAAGTCCTCTGACAAAAAGCCGTGGGCCCTGGACACAGATGTTCATTTATGAGACTCCAACGCTTTAGGTTGTGGTTGCTGTTTTGATTTGCTCATGTGCTGCTTATAAGGTGCAATTTAATTGATTATGACAGTTTGAATCACTTGAATGTAAAGCTTTTGTTAATTAAGTTCTTGAACATGATAATATATTAAATAAAATATTGGACACAGAAAATGAATATTGATGGGTCAGCACTGTGCAAATCTGTAGACAGGATTTGAAGAACTGTGTCCAAGATTATATAAACGATTAGGGGCAACAATGCTGACCCCCACTAATTTGGGATTGTATTGATATGTTGTGGAAACAGAAAATGAGAAATTTGAATCACAAATTCAACCTCACAGAACCATAAATAACAGAACTCATGAAACCATAATGATATAGGCCAAGTGATATACTCCATCTGCTATGATAGAAGCAAATACTTCGAACTTAAAACAGGGATCATATGTACCCTAGCCTCGGTACTAAACTGACATGGGCAGTCGATAATGGAAGATTGACTAATACTGTTAAAATTACAAGCTGGAGTCCCCAAGTTATCCTCCTGTCGCTGGCATTACTAATATAGTAGATAGAAAGTCTGGTAGAGTTAAAACCAACTATAACTGGCTAACATCATAATCAATAGGAAAATAGCTTTTGGTTGAAAATAAATGTGAAAAAAGAAACACAGGTTTAATATCCAGAGTAACCACTCTAACAGAGAGAAAAGAATTTAAAACCTTGAAATATATCAGACGCAAAATATGGAGGATATCCCAAAAGTAAAAGTACAAAGGTTTGAGGAAAAGAATGGAAACATCCAAGCTACACTGGATCCCAAAATGAATTGCCACTTTTTAAATGTCTACTTTATCTGTGGATGAAAGACATCACTTTTTTTTAATAAATGTATTACTCTACCTGGGTGAATGACCATTTTTAAGTTTTAACCTATATTACATTTATTGGACGAAGCAGATACAAATCTTAGAACCACCTAGAACAAGCTGCGGCGTTCAACTTAGAAAATAAAACATGTCTTAAACTGACCGACAGTTATATTAATGAGTTATTACGACTAAACAAGAAAAATGCCTGATAACCCTAGAAGAGATACAGGAAATACTCAAGTGATTCCGCAGGCCTTGGGCAAATTAAGCATCATCTGTGAAGGCTCTGACAAATACACTACTCTTTGCAAAAAGCTGATGAATTCATTGAAGATCATCTCTAGGGGATTATATGGCTAAAAAACGTCCATTGATGCTGTCTTTGCCCTGACTGCATGAGCACATTCACAATATAGAGGATGAAACATATAAAATCATGCAGCAGTCAAAGCTACATAAGACAACTAAACAAGACACCCACCCAGGCTTGGACTCCCTGCATCAGAATGGGCCACCTTACAACCCAGAGGAATTTGTTTGAGGACTGCAAAGACTGTCAGATTGGGACAGAATCTGAATGCCCTAAAAGAGCGTCATATCAAGGTATTTTGTAACCGGAGGCGTGACAGCTCTGACATAAAAGAACTATTAAGACATACTCATTTTAGGGTTCAACCATCATTTTAAGTTTATCGTTTTAACAGCATAGCTATCAAGAAGGTCTACTGCTAACTACACAGAGTAGCTTTGGGCCCACCCCTTTCAGTCACTGGCTTTCTTCAACCAGCTTATTTTTCTCATTGCCTTGCGACTCTGCCATTCATGTCTTGGCGCGACCCAGTAGTGTATTCATCTCTCACCTGATGGTACGGTCTGTTTGGATGCATCCTTCCAGCTTTACTCCAGTGCTTACATTAAACTGCATGAGAGACTATTGTAAAACTAAAGCCCTATCGGTACGCTTCTGATAGCTCCATTCTATGGGTCTCGCTTCAGTACGCTAATTTTGCACGTGATAACAAACCCAGATCTATTAGCTTTGTCAATGCTTGTTTACATCTCTGTCAGTGTTTGTTTAAATGTTGGCGGGAACATTTAATCACATAGGTGAGGTAAAAATGATTGAGGCCTTGTTAATAAAGCAACGTCAAATCTGCTGTGTGTATTGTGTTAATCCTTACATATTAACCAAAGCAACATGGAGACGTACAATCTTTTGAGTTCTAAACACATTCATAAAATATAAACATATCTCTCATTAATAACAAGTCGCAAAATATACACATTACTTAAGAACTTTAAACTGACATTCCTGATAACGACAATTCTATAACAGGAAAGTGAACAAGATTTAACTACAATAGTTGGGGATGTGATAACGATTACGTGGTGGGTACCCTTGCTTTTAAAAATATACCACATCCGTAGGAATCAGAAGGTAGCATTTCGGACTTATTGTAACATCAAAACATTACATTTGTATTATTTTAATAAGCATGCAGGCAACGTTTTGTCGAAGTACCTTCAGCTCCAATGACTTCCAGCCTTCCAGGGGCCTACAAAAACACAAACAAACGATTTGCAAAAAGCTTATTGACACGGAATGATCTAATCGTCAGTCATTGTTTCCGTCTTTCAAAGAATAAATGGTTATCACACAAAAAACACTGCAACTTGGAACGAATATGGTAACCTAGGTAGGAATCATGACTTCCATTGTTTATGTAGTTTTTGCATCATAACAGGAATCAGTTCTAGAACAATAGTTTCAGAAATAGAACATGCAGGCGACTTTTTGGTTGCGTGAAAAATAAAAAACAATGTCGCCACTTAATACTTTACCGAGCATTTGAAAAATGCAAGCTGCATCACGAAGTAGCCAGGGAGGGGGACATTGTACACTGCATATCGATACACTTAGACTTCACAGTAATATGCGCGGCAGTTCTACAAGTCGTACATGGGGCAATGAGGAAGTTGGAGTAGGGGATGCAGACCGCCTCACCTGTACGACTGTTCCCCGCACGGGTGTACCCCATACTTCCATCCTAGGAGAGAGCAGAAATGGGGGGCTTTAAGTGTTTGGTGCTCTGTATGCTCCAGCTGCCGTTCAAGCGTTGCGGTCGCTACCTGCCGAAGACCCTGGTTGGGCTAGTTGCTCGAGCCCGTCGCACCGGACAGCCGTTAAAGTCGAGCTGCAAAGGAGAACTGGCGAGTATGTATAGTGCGCCCTCTTAACCACCGTTTCCTACACCGGCTCCTCGTCTTGACCACCTCCAATCGCGCGCTGCGTGCTCTGAAGTCACACCGTCTCCATGGACACCGACACGCTCGTGCCTGCGCAGCAACTAAAGAGTGTCGTGTAGGAACACGTACACTGTAGCGAAAGGTCCCGGTGGAGGGACACGAGTCCTGTGAGCCTCCGCTTTGCCAGCGGTGTGTGACAACTGAAGCATTAGTTGTCGAGTTCACAAGTATCCTCAGTATTCAGTGCTTTAAATGGATGAAACAATCACCGACAAAGCCAATGGGTCTGGCGTTAATGTAAAATGTAAACACAGCCATTCACAAATGCTGTTGGCATGCTTTGTGCACACAATTGTAGGTCAGGACCGGAGGCTTGTGCTTCTCTTTCTTTACTGAGTAAAAACACAGCAGCCAGTAACATTTGAGAAAACTTTAAACTACATCTCCCATGAGCCCCAAGCCCAATGTCTCGTCCAACTATATAGCCTCCTCGGCGCGCGCGCTCCCCCCTCTCTCTATATAGATATAGTTATCACTATAGTCCTTCCTTTTTCTTTGCTGCTGCTGCAGCTAGATATGTGTTGCCCTTTTTTCTTATAAGCATTGTGTGCTTATCTGTGTTAATTAATTGAGAGCTTGTGGCGATTTAGCCACACCGCTCAAGGGGTTTCATTTGTTTAAACCCATCATGCTTGTCAGAGTGGGGCAGGAGCTGTACGCGGCTATTTGCCCCCTGTTTCAAGGACTGTGTCCTTGTTCAGCTGCGGTCTTTGTGTATATGCACATACCTGATCCGGACATTTTAAAGATCCAATCGGCTTTACGTGCATCGGGAAAGACCATCATGTAGCCTGGCCCATTAAAACGCCCAACAGGGCTGCATAAACGTTGTAGGGCTTTGCCCAGGGAATTGTAGGTGGCTTCCTCCACGTTCTATAGTCTGGCAGAGGCAGTAATTGCTGTCTTATTATAAATTATATACCCAGTTAACTCATTACCTGCAGGTGGGGCTGTTATTCCCCCCCTGAGCCTCTTCCACTCCTCATGATTTCTCTACAGACATGGTGTACTATGCCAACGAGGAACATACCTATCAAGATTTGACTGAGGTGCCTTATGAACATCAAACGGAAGAGAGATTGGTGGGAGCACTGGGTAACCACCTGCAGGATTCCGTGAACCGGGCTCTAATTGAGGCCCTCAAACATTTTACACTATCATTGGTCAGATATGACAAATGCAAAAAAATGGGGGCCCGCTTATGACAACTTGTCCCAGAATTTATCAGCCATTAATTCAGAATTCCCCCAGAGATCCTCATCGGGGTGCTCTTCCTCAGCAGAAATTTTGGCGGAATGGTGACCTGAGTACTCTGGGACCACACATACGGGAGCTCTGCTCCACAAGACCCTTCTGGAATCTTTTCCCAGTTCTCAAACGCAAGAGGCATCTAATGCATTGTTCTCTCCCTTTTCAATTTCAGATCAACCTCAAAGGGATTCGCAGGTGACGTCCAAATAGAAATGCAGAACTCATCATACTGCGGCTGAGATTCCTGGGCAAAGTAGCCTGAATCTGTTGTTCAACCCGGAGAATATTATCCACCGCGCTTCACTGAATGGGTCCCTTGTATGGAAATTGCACACTATGTTCAGGATAGACTCCGCGAAGGACTTGAATGCTAAGTATGTAACACCCTCAAACCGGTATGTCCTCGTCCTTCTCTCCTTGGCAAAGTTGTAGACACGCTTGAATAAGATCCCAACATGGAGGCTTTTCTTAAAAAGCTCGCAAAAGACCCCAAGAAGGGTCTGGATCGCACATGGCGTGGATGCCATGATAAACTCTTAGACCTTTCCAGTCTTGACAAAAGTTCTTGATCTGCAGCCCAGGCGAAGGAGTCCAATTCCCAATTGGATCCAGAAGTGATTCTTGAGTGGGCCAGAGAGCTCTATGCCTTTTCGTCAACGCTAATTGTGTGATGTCAATGGAGCTCTGCAAGACTTTCCTCATGTGCATTGACCCAAAGCTGGTAGAATTGGCTTCTACAGAGGCGGGATCCTTTGCAAATGGTATATTGTTTGACTATATATTTGTCAAATACCTTGGCAAGTACTTGGCCACCTTATTGGCCCTAGACAAGGCCCAAACATCAAAGAAGAAGGTGTATAACAGTTGCCTTTTTGCTAAGACCGGGTGCTTTTGAGGCTGAGTGCCAGGCCGTGGATTCAACTAGGCTTCAAGAGGTTTCTCACAGAGAGGCAGAAGAGCTTCCTATAATTCCTCCAAAGTCTACACCATGCGTTACAGAGGAGCTCATAGCTGCCCCCACCGCGATGACTACCGTGGAGGAATCAACATCTCTGATGCCACTTTTACAGGTAACTCTCATTCCCTCATCAGAGGTTATTTTTGGGGAAGAATACAGTTTTACCTAAGCAAATGGGAGACTGTTGCACAAGACCCTTGGCTGTTACAGACAGTCCAGGAGTTCCATCTGGAATTGTACTCCCCTCCATTTCAAGAGAATCCTCTCAGTCCTCTCCTTTTTTCCCCCAAACAAACAGCAGTTTTATAGACAACGAGATTCTGTCTTTGCTTCAGAAGGGGGCCACAGTAGAGACTCTGCCCCGTCCTCAGGGATTTATCAACATGATCTTCTTGAAACAGAGGAAAGGCAGGGCTACTGCCTGGCTCTGAACTTCAAGCTTTTCAACTCTTGGATTCTGTTTTGTTTTCCAAAATGGAAGGCATACACCTGCTCTGAGACCTTTTACAAGAGGGCGATTTGATGGTGCTTCTCAATCTCAAGGACGCCTATCTCACAGTCCCCATCTTTGTTCCCCATCAAGGTTTCTCCAGTTTCAAAGCCGTCTCCAGTGGTACAAATCTACTGCCCTTCCCTTTGGTCTTTCCTCAGCCTCTTGGTGTTTCACCAAGTTGCTTCGATCAGTCATTCAATATTTCATGGAGCGCGGGGTAAGATTGGTCATTTACCTCAACGTTATTCTTGTCATTGTTCAGAGCAAAGAGAGGGTTCTTATACATCTATTGTGGACTATCAAACTACTTCAAGATCTCAGCTTTGTCATCAACTCAGAGAAGTCGATCAGATTTCTTTCTCAGACTATCAACTTCGACTATATCTTTGAGAATATCGGCTCGCCTGGTAGGTCTGTTAGCTTTGTCCATCCAAGCCATTTTTCCAGGGACACTTCATTATCAGGCCCTTCAGCACCTGAAGCTCTAAAAAGGGTTATCATATTCAGAACGGATAGTGTTGTTAGAAGAATGGATGCTTGGATGGCAAGGCCATCTTCGCATCAGTCCCAGAGGTGATATATAGAGTCGGATGACAGTCTTTGGGGCTAGGGGGCTCGTTTGGCAGATGGTCCCAGGAGGTACTTCGTTATCACATCAACTATATCAAGTTTTTAGCTGGAGCTTTTGCAATTCGGTCCCTTTCCCCCCCCCCCAAGTGAATTGTTGTATTCTACTTAGAACAGACAATGTGTCAGCAGTACGCTACATAAACCATTTGGGGGAGGGACGTAATTCCATCAACTAGATAAGATTGTAAAACATTTCTGCCATTATTGTCTCAAGCACCAGATATCAGTAATGGAGGAGTATATTCTGGGTCGATCCAATGCAACAGCGATTTGGAACTTTCGCTTCCTATGTGATTGGAGACTTTATCCCCAAGTCTTCCATGCATTGAATCAGCATTGGGGTCCATACACAATAGATCTGTTTGCATCTCGTCTGAACACTCATCTTCCAATCTTTTTCAATTGGAGACAGGATCCCCTGGTGGCAAGTTCAGATGCCTTTCTCCAGTCTGGTTGATGAGGCTTCTCTATGTGTTTCCCCCCTTGTCTATGATCCAGAGAGTCCTCTCCCAAGTGCAACAACATACGGCAGAATTAGTCCTGGTGACCCTGTGTTGGAAGGCCCAGTCTGGTTTCCAGTAGCAATGTCATTGTTGTGCGACTCTCCAGTAGGAATCCATTCCTTCCCGAACATTCTCTCTGATGGGATGGGTTTTCCTCACCTGTTGATTGTTCAGGGCCTCTTGCCCCTCATGGTGTGGAGACTTTCAGGAGATGCTGGAAAGTGTAAGGAGTTTCAGAAAACACAATGTTCTTCCTGTCACAATCTTGGGCTCCCTCTACTCACAAATGATACAAGGCAGCCTGACAGAAATGGTTTCATTGCTGCAGCGAACAGAGTGTGCATTCCATGGGGGCAGGAATTCATGTGATTGTAAATTTCTTGTGCGACTTGGCTAGCCAAGTTTTGGGTTACAGATCGATTAATAATTTTCATTCAGCTTTTTCTGCAGGGCATCTACATCTGGATGGCAAACCAAGGGGGGAGCATCCTTTGGTTTGTAAACTTCTTCGTGGTATTAGAATGGTTCGACCCTCTCAACCCAAATATTCTGTGTTGTGGGATGTCAATGTGATGTTAACGATTTCCCTGGGCTAGGCCTGCAAATGAAGATCTTTCTTGTAAAAAACTGTTGACAAAGTTGGCACTTCTTCCATGTCTGATATCCTGCAGATGTGTTTCGGATGTGAAGGCACTGGATACTACAGGTAGAGTGCTCCCTCAGGAGTGTCTTTCATTACCTCAAGACATACTAACAGTTCATCCTGTTGTATCAGTTATCCAGGTTTTCCCCTAAATCAAACATTGCATGTGCTTCAATGCCCTAAAGCTTACGAGGTTTGTGCTCATGAGTTCTGTAGCAATTCAACAGGTCAAGTGCTAATTTCTTTGCAGAAACCTTTCAACCCCGTCTCTTATGCAACTTTGGCTCGCTGGGCTAAATGGTTGCTTGGGGAGGCTGGAATTGAAGTGTCCCTTTTTGAGGCCCACTTTGTGCGTAGAGCCATAGTCTTAAAAGTTTTTCCTACTGGATCCCATTTGAAAGATATTATGGTTGCAGTGGATTGGTCTTCTGATCCCACATTTAGAGTTTTATCGTAAAACGATTGTTTATGTGGCATCAAGGGTGTTGGCTCAAATTTAAACTAGCATAACCCAAAGCCTCCGGTCCTGACATAGAATAAAAGATTTTGTAGCTGGCGCATCAATAATTTTAGATTTTATTAGGGACATGGAGGCAAGGATTATCCCACCCACAAGAACTATAGGATGTATGAGTTCTTCATGTAATGTTAGATTATCATGAATGTATTTAATGCAAAATGAATCAACCTTGTTGTCACTGTGAAATTACCAGCCCGTAATTGGTACATCATTCTGCATTTCAATATTATTCTTAAACATATGTTGTTTCCATTAGGAGCAGATAATAAATGCATGTGAATCCAATCAAAGATCTGTTCACAGATGATGTGTTCAGGTTTCAAGGGAATTTCCTTTGTCAGCTGAGTTTGGATTCGCCGTCGTGGCCGACATGTTCATGTTCCAAGGAGTTTATGTTGGACTCAGGTTGTTGATGTTCGCAAAGAAAGAGGAAAGACTATTGTGACAACAAAATATATAGAGAAAGGAGGCTATATGATTGGATGAGATATTGGGTTTAGGGCTCATGGGCTATGTAGTTTAACGTTTTCTCAAAGGTTATTGGCTGCTGTGTTTTTACTCAGTAAAGAAAGAGAAGCATAATTCTTGCCTCCGAGTCCTTAATAGAATCTAAAATTCTTGATGCATCAGCTAGAAAACTTTTTAATGTTTGTCACATTGAAGCCCATCTTACTGATTTTGCTAATCCTGAGAAATAGTAGCAAATCATATTGCTTTTAGTGTAGAATGTATATAAAAGCAAAGTAATTGAATGTGACAAAAACCATAGTTAAGTTTATTTTTCAGATTTACAATAAATAATCCCTTGTGCATTCTAATGGAAGCTCTTCCTGGAAGGTGGATCATGTTGTCATGGAATATTACACATTCACCACAGACCAGTGTATTGTGACACTATATTAGGACAGGTCTGCAGTAAATCAACTTCATTAAACATCATACATGTGTGAGGAACGCAAGCCACAAAACAACATGTTACAAACCTGACAAACCCTCCCCCTTTAAGGTCCCCTCCCAAAATAACCAATTCCTACCCATATCTCTCACATACTCCTTTTCTTTTTTCACATCTCACGTCAATTCTTGCTACAGCCACCTCACCCACACTCACCTCATCCTAGCATGCCCCAAAACTTTTCCATCGCTCATGCTTAACTAGCTGCAAGAGCCCCCAAGGTTGTCCTTTAGGCCCTGCTCTGTACTCCCCGGCCCGAGAGGTGGGTAAGCCCACTCGTGACTCACCATCCCCAAACTACCACCTATAAGCAATAAAACTGTGCCTTTCTTACTGTGGCAAACTACCCCAAAAAACTACTTGACCTACCCTTCAAAATTTGAAACAGTCTTAGTCTGCCCACTACCTCTTCAAGCCAGACAAACCAGGTGGTTGGATCAAATTTTATTTCCCCACAGAAATTCTAAGGCCACTTACATTACATTCCACTGGATCAAGGGTCAGACAAAGAGGCTGGCCCTTGACCCTGAATCGTAATATAATCTCTCCAGAAGTCCTACCCTCCCTAACCTATCCTGATGCAGGCTTAGTGGCCAGTTCCACTTGCCAGAATCACCCTGGGGGGAGACCAGCCTGCAGGCCTGGGCTCCCCCACGATTCCTCATCGTTCAAGATCACACATTCACTACAGACTAGTGCAGGGTTCTGCAAAGTCGGACCTGGAGAGCCGGGTCCATGCCAGATTTTTAGCACATCCACATTTGGAAAAATGTAGAATTCTGAAACATCTTGTTTCTAAATGTGGCTATGCTAAAAATCTGGCATGGACCTGGCTCTCCAGGACCGACTTTGCAGAACCCTGGACTAGTGTATTATGAAAAAGGCCACTTTATTAGGACAGGTCTGCAGTAAATCAATTTCATTAAACATAATACAAGTATGACAGACCCAAGCCTCACTAATTCATGTTAACACACCTGAGAAAAATCCTCTTCCCCTAAGGTTTTCTCCCAACATAACCAATCCCTACCCAAGACTCCCACACACCCCTTTTCTTTTTCCCTTTTGCATATCACAGTTATTCATTCTACAGCCACTCATAACTCGTCCATCTCTCACACTTAACCAACTGCAAGAGTTCCCACAGTTGTCCCCCAGGCCCTGCTCTGTGCTCCCCTCCCCAAGGGGTGGATACGCCTGCACCTGACTCACTATTCCATCAACTACCGCCAACCAGGAGAACCCTGCTAAGGAGGTTTCTTGCCCCATCCAACCCCGAACATATTTCCTCTCAGACACAGTACTCAGCAAAAACTCAACCATAAAACAATGGACTTTCTCTCTCCACAACTCAGCCAAAAACTCACATAGCACCATTAATAAAAATGAGATACCACACTTTGGCAAATAAACTCCATCATCATGAATTAAAGCAGCATCTGCCTCTGAAAGATGATCATGTGCCAACATTTTTTCCTACCTCCCCAACAAAAAACTTACATGGCCCTGTCCAGTTTGTCCCTTGCTTTGTTCATGGCGGCGTGTTTTAGGGTCCCATGCCAATGTCTCTTAGGGATAAATGCAGCCCATACCAAACAGGTGCCTGCCCATATCTGGTGAATCCATGTTAAGTCTTCCTGCACAGCTTTTAACAGTTTAAAATCCAATAGCTGAACTAAATCTTTTTCATCCATGCAAACTAATAAACACAACACCCACTCCCCACAAAGAGCTCTACCAGGAAGGGCAATAATTTCCCCCATCTCATGCCGCTCTTACCCCACCAAATGACTGCAAGGCGACTGCTCAGAAGGCCCACAGAACTGCCACAAGGACAACCATCTGCAAACTTAGCAGCCCACCACACAAGACAATGTCACACAATCCATGTCACAATTTGTTCAGTCACTGGGCCTCTCATACAACCAATAAAAAAACTGAAAAGATGTTAATAAGAAATAAACAATACTAAACACAATAAAATCACAAAACCCCGCCCAACTGTATGTACTGCTCAGCACATCTGGAACACTGTCCCCCTATGCACCTAACATTGTTGCTCTGAAGGCCCAAACGAGCTGCTTCTGAGGCAGCACCTATGCAGAAAGAATAAGTCCAAAACACTGTGCATCCAGACCCAAATAAATTATGGCTTTCCTTAGAACACCTAACATCTGGGCCACAGTCACGTCTTGACCATTCACAGGAAGAAAAACTACTCGCCGTCTTCTAGGACAACCCATCATAAACCGGTGCCACGTCTACACTGGACATCACGCACACAGCGTCGCTGAAGCATTATCTACTGTCCTCACTTTGCCAGATTAGTTTTTGACCTTCGCAACCAAATCTTTAAAGTATCAAAGTATCAAATTCCATCACTGCCTCATTAAATTGCAAACCTTGCCCTCTTTTTACTCCCAATAACCCAAAGACCCTAAAGGCCCCAAAGAACATCCAAACCATACACAAACGGAAAACCCTCAACTTAAAATAATCGTAACAGCAAACTAACAGAGCTTGCTTCAAATTGGTTAGCAGAGACCATGAAACTGGCTCCCTCTGCAACCCTAGTACTACTGCATAATGTACCACCAAATTTACTACTCTTATTCCCCCAGTGCCCAGATGACAGGCAGCAACTCCGTCTTCTCTTCTGCACCAGGAGCCACTCACTGAAACTTCTGCTACTGCGAATGAGCTAACATGTCAGCTATATCAGTGCTCGCACCTGGGACATGACATGCCTCAGAAATGATGTTATGATATTATGAAACAAACAGACCAGCATAAACCTCCTCAATAGCCTCAGAACCCTCAAATCATGGGCTTTGTGTGAGGTAACAGTTCCAACACTGTGGTGTTGTCCACATGTTATAAAACCCTTCTACTGGGCACCTCCTTGCCCCATAACTCCAAAGCAACCAACAGTGCACATCATTTCAAGAAGGCAATGCTCCTGCCTTGTGCCAACCAATACTCAGGCCATCCCTCCGCACACCACCTACCACTGCAGAAAAGGCCAAAACCCATCGCTCTGGATGCATTACAGAAAATCTGAATATGCCAAGACATTTCTTCATCAACAAAAAACATACTAACTCCATTAGAACAATTTAAAAATACTGCCATACTCTCAAATCAGCTCTTAAGGCCACTGCGCCCCTCACTTTATGGGGCAGTAATATTGCTCCTGACATGGTTAAACCAATCCCCCTAGAAAATGTTCTCCCTACCCGCACTACCCTGCATGCAAAGTTAAGATGACCGAAAGACCAAGGTACTTTTCTCAGTTCCAATTTACGAGCCTTGCTCCCCTCATCTAACAGAACCAAGATGTCTTTAACCTTATCTGCTGGAAGTCTAGCCTTCATACTGGTATCCAGCACAATTCCCAGAAAAACCAATACCATACTAGGACCCACTGTCTTTTCTGGTACTAGGGGCACCACAAATTCACCTGCAACACCCTGATAAATCTGCAGCAATCATGCACACTCATCTGTAATTGTAATAGTTGTAAGTGTAATAGTATATAGATAGCGCTTACTACCCCTGATGAGGCGTTGAATCGCTTTTCGGTGAGTAGAACGCTACTCCGGAACCCAAGAGGAATTAGTGGTGGATTAGTAAAGGGAAATATGAGTACACTATTAGTATTATTATGAGTTCATTTGAGCAGAGGATATGTGAGTTTGTTAGTTGGATTGACTAGAGTAATGGAGGGATAAAGGAGAGAAGAATCCAGAAGTGTTAATTTGGAGTTTATAGTGATAGGATGAGGCTTGGGATGAGTAAAGGAGAGATGGAGGAGGGAAGAGTCTGTGGAATGGGTTAGGGAGATCATAGCAGCAGGAAGGGTTTTGGATGAGTCAAAGGTGAGATAAATGAGGGAGAATTTAGTAGGGTTGTTTGGGATATCATGGTAGTAAACTGAGGTGTGGTGTGAGCAGATGCGGTAGAGGATGGAAGAGCTTGGCAGGGTTATTTTGGAGATGAAAGAAGTAGAATGGGTTTGGGATGAGTCAGAGTAGGGATGGAGGATAGATTGATAGAGACATGACATAGGGTAATGGGTAGAGAAAGTAGAGAAAGTAAAGCTTACAAGAGAGTACATTTATATTATTTTTATTTATTTATAATGATATATAGTACATATATGTATATATATATATATATATATATACACATACATGTTTTTATCTTTTTTATGTTTCTTTCATTTATTTATTCAGTATTATTTTTTTACTTTAATTATTTTTATTAAATTTTTCTGTAGTACAGTAGGACTAGAGTAATAAATATATATGTGAATACATAGTAAAATAATATATGTTCAAGGAATATAACAATGGGTATAATAATACAAGAGGAAAAGTAGTATTCTACAAACACAGACTTTCAAGATTTGTAATATTTGAAGTTAATTAATAAGTGTAGTTTTCTAACATTTACTTATCTTTTCTCAGTTTTTGATAGTGAAATGCTTATGATAAGAAAACATTTGATCAGTGTGATATAAAAACAAGAGCAGGGATTAATAAGTATTTAATATATCAACTTATCCAGGAGCTATGCAATGACCTATGAACCTGTTAAGCATAGAATAACATTCACATATATATGTATATACACACACATATATACATACACACGCACACACACACATATACATACAAATGTGCCACATCTTCCCACAAACAAAGAATCATCAAGATAATGAGACATTGACTTGGAACTTGCCAGTTTCATTATCACCCACTGCAAAAAAGTGATAAACTCTTCAAAAAGAAAACAAATAATTGCACAGCCCAAAGGCAAAACCTTCTCCACATAGATTGCTCCCTCAAACAGCATGCCCAAAAGCTGAAAATCAACAGGGTGAACAGGCAAGATACGAAAAGCAGATTTCACATCACACTTAGCCAGCTCTGCTCCACTCCCACAAAGCCATACCAATCTGATGGCATCATCCACAAAGGTATATTGTACAGACATATCATCACCTTCAATAAAATCATTGCCTGCCTTTTTTAGGGACCACCCTAAAGGGAGACACCATCAGATTGGGAAGTGGAGCACTTTAAAACCATGTCTGGTATTCATCCCTCTTGTACTTCTTTGCTAATTTTTTCTCTCACCACATTAGGAAGATCCATTGCTGGTTTCAAATTATCTGCCCAACATTGTTGCCTTGGACCCTGAAAACCCAACTTGAAACCCAACTCATAATCCCCTCTCAACCTCTTGGCCGCATCTCTGACAGGATATATGCCCAACCATCAAACTATTTTGTAAACCTTAACAGACGAAGGTGCCTTGTTTACAGACAAGTTTTGTTGCCACCTGTTCCTAATATACCTGTCCTGGTCCCCAGGTGGCATTGGCCTGAAGCATTGGGTAAGCGTATGTCTCCCACCACAGCCTGAACATTTGTGTCTGTACCCAAACAACTGATTACATCACCCTACATTGTTGAGTCCTCAACATGCACCCCTTGGCAGTCGGGCCTGTTCTCTCCCCAAATACCACATCGCACCCCAGAGGGGGTGCCAGAGGCAGGGCCAATAATGCAGTGGTAGACCACTAGCCACATGTGTAACTGAAGTCGGACGGGTCAGGGACATTTACTGTAACCACAGCTCAGAGTCCACCTCAACTAAATTTTTTTCGAGCTTTATGCTCAAGCTGGCCCGGAATTCCTCATTATAACTACACTAGCCATGTCTCCCAAAATCCATTTGTGCCTTATGCACAGTATTTAAGCAAAGCCACTGCCTTTTCAGGATGACGTTATCAATAGTCACTGGCAAAAATTAAAAATGTTGATGTCCAATTGTCAATAGTAATGGGTACCCTAGGACTCTGAGCCACTTACCCCTCCTCTTCTTTTGAACCCCCTTTGCTTGAATTTCCTGGTGAAGCAATTTAAATACATATATTAAATCTCCTTTACAGATTTTCTCTTTTGCCTTTTTTGACAAATGGGCACCAAAGGCATAGATAAACCCCTAGAGGGTAACTTCTTATCTTTATCCAATACCTTGGTTTCCTCAGACCCTCTTTTATCATCTTTCTGCTGAAGTCTATCCTTGTCTGTTACCGAAGAAACTAAAGTAGATTTTTCATTCATCCCGTGCCCACCATGATCTCTGTACTTTCTTTAATATTACTTGCCTCAGTAACAGTGTGAACCACAGTGTTTCTGTCATTTCTTCTATCTCCCTCAGAATTCATTACCTTCTTACCCCCTACATAAGCCCCCACATCCTAGACCGACCACCAGTCCCAGACACTGTGTGGCAAGTAGAAATTCCCTCCTGAATGCCGTGCCCCTTGCTAGTCAGATCTGCTCTCAAACCTCATCATAGTAGGTGCCTCGTTCAGTCGTGACATCTGTAAGGCAGCAAAGCTCCCCCAAAAATAGCTTCCTCGCCCTTCCACATCCAATTGGACGCAATGACATTTCACACTGAACAATCTTGCCTTCTGCCAAGTCATAACATTCCTCCTCAAAATCCAAAGATGAGCTATCATCCTCATTCATCACATAACCACTTACTCCCGGCCGTTCACTATCCGCTCACTCCTCCCACCCCCCATCATATACCCTCCAATCACAAACAACACTCTGGTGACAGAAACTTTGGTGACAGAGTATCCTTCGGTGTTGGAGAGGCTGCCAACAGCCGTCTCCTCACATCTGGCTGGTGTAACCAGGCTGTAACAAACCCTGCCAGAGACTGTCCATCATCATCAGATCAGCCTCCGAGCAGGTGTTGCGTGGCCATAATCCTCAAGACCACTCCTGCCTGGAGGGGCCCTTCATCCAGACACCCCATGAGCCACACCAGCTCCCACTCCACTCACCACATCTAAAACCTTTGCAAGGATCCACACCCACTGGCCCAGCACACCTATCTCGCTTTGGACAACATCCCCTTCACATGGGCACAGGAAGTGTGGGGGATGCAGGGGATGTATCCCCCCAGATTTTGGAGTGTTGGGGACCCAGGGGACGAAGGTGGTGGAGACAAAGGGGCAAAAGAATTTCCCCTCTCACTTCAATGATTTGCAAGGCAATTAGCGTGCAAAAGTGCTACTTATAATGGCCCTGCTCTTGAACTGCTGACCTGCCCCCAGTTATCAGTGACCAATCTGATGGTCATGGAATGAAGATGTCTCAGGAGGACACCTACACCCTCTGCCCTTTTGATTGTCCTGTTTACAGCTGCCCCCAGTATGCGCCTGTGAGAACAAAGGGAGAGAGGAGGAGACAACAGTGTTTGCGGATTGCTACCATCCTCGGCCCTACCCCCACCTGCCGCCTTGAAGACCAGCCCTGCAGGACAATGAGAAAGAAGTAAAGAGGGAGCAGAGTCCCACTCACCCTGGGGCCTGCAGGCTAGAAAGAAGGCTCAGTATTTGTATTTGCCGAAGATCACACCATTTGGTGAAACAGGGAAGACAAGATTGAGGCCAGATTTTACCTTTTTACATTACACAATTGAACTAACATTTACACGTAATTTTTTTTATTGACTTAATGAAGGAATAGATTACAACGTGGGTAACATGGAGAAATCATGTTTCATTTTGGGCAGTTTTGCCTTACAATATATCTATGTTGTTATCATAAGCATATTGAAGTATATTGAAGCATATTATCTTTTCTGTTTTTAACATTCTTGTTTCACTTGTAATGTATTTTTTTAATTCATTTTCAAGTTTCATGAGTACAGAAAAACAATTGGCAAATAAAGAATAACAGTTACATGAGAATACATTAGGAATAGGTCCACCGAAATTATGCAGCAGTAGAGGGCTAAATTATGTGGAAGGGTTGACTAAATTATGCAGCAAGCAGAGGCAAATTGTGCAGCTTGTGATAGTATTTTATGATTTTGTCATTTTTGCACTTGTTAACACTCTGTGTGCTTAGGCTACACCTCACTAGTACCAGATAAACACCTAAATATAGCAATAAGAAAAAGAAGGTTCCCAGTCATCTTTTGCAAAGGGGCCTTCCACTGTGCAGCAACTCGTGTCACTGTGTTTTTAGGAACATTTGAACTGTCTTTGAATTATAATTTTGTTTGCTTCAATCTGCATATTATTCAGCAGATGATGTATTTTTGTGGCAAATCCATAATTATGTGACAAACACTGCAGCACACCAATGCATAATTCCAGTGGCCCTGTTAATAGCCAACCAAAGCATCAGCAATACGGTGTTCATATCATTGCATTAGCATAAATCTGCACACATTTCACAATGTTAGAGGAAAGTACACTGAGTGCAGACCATGCCCATAAAAGCACATGTAAAAGGCCCTAAATAGCAAGATGCAGTTTGACTATTGCAGTGGTTAGATGGCATATTGTATTATAGTCTGTCAGGTATCTGAGTAATGGCAGCATTTCATGGGCATAGAATCCTTATTTTGAAATGTGGTTTAGGCTAGAGGAGATTGATGCTTCTACATCGTCATCTTCAGAAGCTTGGAATAAAAAGGTATATAGCTGACCTGGAATATCTTTGTGTCTCAAGGAAGGGAGTGGTAGTTCAGCATATATTTTAATCTGTGCTAAAGAGGGCAGGGTATCTCACCCTATCTTCTGACATGTATCATAAATGATTCATAGTGAATCTTCCATTTCACACTGTGCCTATCCAAGTGATGTAGGGGTGGAGGAAGGTATACAGGTCCGGAAGATAGGGGTATGGGGGTTCAGTGTGCAGGTTCACCCAGCCTTGGATGAGGTTATAACATTCAGTACACAGTTCTTAATATAAGGGATAAACTACCCCCTGTCGTACATTATAAGGAGTTCCATAACCATATAGAGGAACAAGGCCAAAGACTGAGTTCATTAGGTTGAAGCCTACCAGACCGCACAGCTGTCTGGTTTGCTAAAGGCATTTAGGGGACTTTTGGAAAGCTTCCCTGGCAATGCATTCTGCCAATTGCTTACCATTGGTTTTGTGGTTTGTAACTCACATTTGCTTTGTTTCTATTTGCTAGCTGAGTTTGTCCCTCCCTTAGAGCATCTCTTGTTTATTGTATCCTTCCACCAGTGTTCGATTTCTGTAAACAGGCCTTTAAATCTTGTTCTTATCTTGTCACATTTGAAGTGTGTTCAAAGACCAAGGTCAAATGACATTCTCTGTCTTCCCAAGGAGCTTGGTGTGTATCTGTCTTTCTCTGGTTTCAAAGGGAAAGGATTTATATGATAATCTTCCTGGCTACAGGGTGTGTGCTGCAGGAAGGCTGGAGAATGCTATTTTCTCATCCACACAACAAAATGTAAATATCTGTAAATGAAATGTGCAGATTTTTAAGAATAAAAATGTGGTGGAAACAAATATTATAATATGAAACAAATCAATACACTAGGTAATGACATTTCCCCACATTAACATTTATGTGCTATGTACTTTTAGCAATAAAACTGTATGCCCATACAAATGTAATGGTCATTTCAATTGACGATGTGTTGTCTGTAATGGTAGTGCGCTACCACACCATGCATACTCTACTCCAGAGGTTTTCAAACTGGGGGGCTCCCTTAGGGGGGCCCCAAATGATCCCGGGGGGGCCCAGACACTGGCTAAAATAATCATTATGCAGATAACAGGCTTTTGTTTTATACAGAAGCATGTTATTGCATTCTTAAAAAGTAACAGTACTTAACTGCAATGTTTAAATATGTCTAGACATATTTAAACATTGTCATCTTTATAAAATAAGTGTGAAACATTCTGACGGGGAGCCCCAATGATTTTTATTTTTCAACTGGGGGGGCGCGTCATTAAAAGGTTTGGAGACCACTGCTCTACTGTATACCACTCGAATCCACTCTACGCCACTCCATGCCATTGCATTCTATCCTACACCACTCCACTCTGCGCCACTTCACTCTACTCCGCAACAATCTACTCCAGGCCACTGCACTCTGCGTCACTATTCTCAACTCTGTGCTATTCTATCACACTGCGCTCTACGCCAATGCAATCTATGCTGTACAACTCCACTCTATTCCACTTTACTCTGCAGCACTCCACACTATGCCACTGCAATCTACGCTATCCCACTCTAACCAATGCACACTACACCACTGCACTCTATGCCAATGCACTCTTAACCACTTTAATCGAAACTAATGCACTCTACCCCACTGCACTCTATGGCAGTCTACTCTGCACCACTGCACTCTTCACCACTCTACTATACTTCATTCTACTCTGCAACTCTAATCTACAACTCTGCACTCTCCACCACTGAACTCTATGCGACTACTCTGCACCACCGCACTCTATGCCACTCTAATCTACTTTACACCACTCCATTCTAGGGCACTTCACTCTACTCTGGAACCATCTATTGTACACCATTACATTCTACACAATTCCAGTTTATGCCACTCCACTCCAAACTACCCTGCACCACTGCAGTCTACCCTGCGACACTCCAATCTTCTTTGCAGCAATCTACTCTGCACCACTCTATGCCACTGCACTCTACATCACTATACTCTCCTCTGCTCCACTCTACTCGTCACCACTATACTCTACTCTGTAGCACTCAACTCTACGCCACTGCACTCTATGCCACTTTATTCTACTCTACACCACTGCATTCTATGCCCCTGCTTTCTACATCACTCTACACCACTGCACTCTACGGCCCTCTACTCTACAACACTGCCCACTATGCCACTCTATTCTGCTCTGCACCATTCTACGCAACTGCACTCTACACCAATGCATTCTATGCCACTCCACTCTATACTACTGCCCTTTACGGCACTCTACCCTGCAATACTGCACTCTTTGCCACTGAACTCAATGCCATTCTACTCTCTACCACTGCAAAAACTGGTTTGGACACTAGTCTCACCTCTCTGTCCCTGTCACTAGCCCATCTACTTGAACAAAGGGCAGCCCCTCAGTAGTTTGATCGCCATTTTCCCACTAATGGCAGCTTCCCTTTTGAAGCTCACCTTTTAGGCTAACACCCAAACGTCCTTCCTGCGAAGGGGAGGTAACACCTCGCCTTGCAGCAGGCTGATATTGTTACTACTACTCCCCAGGTGGGCAGAAAGCTGTCTGTTGGCCAGTGCCCCTGTAAGGCTACTGGACCAGCTGGGTCACAGACAGGCAACTTTCTAAAAGTTGCATTACTTTAATAGTGACATTAAATTCGACTTCGGCATCAGGTCGGGTTTAATGTCACGATTAATTTGATACCTTATAGTACCCAGTTAGGTAGTCCCATTCAGAGATTAGCCAGGCTGGGAGGGCTATTAACTCTTCCACAGCAAAACTACAATTTAGAGAGGTGTTCCTGTCAAGACATAAAAAATATATGGCCTACTTATTAATATACAGCTCCCTGCCATAGGGCTCTGTAGGCCTTCCTTACGGGAGACTTACATATTTAGTTAAGGGAAGGGGTGGCTTTGCCATTAGTTTCAAAGGCAAAGTCGAGTTAGCAGTGTGACCACTGCTCTTACAGCCTGCAGTGGCAGGCTGGGAGCCATTTTGTACTTTTTCACACACAGAGTTGCACAATCAGTGCTGCAGCCCTGGGTGGAAACTCTGACTTAAATGCAGTTGATACCCTGGGTACCATATACCAGGGACTTCTAAGTAAGTCAGTACTTGTCAAATGTTGCCAATTCAACATACACTTTTTAATAGGTTAAAACACTGGCACTAAGGTCTGGTTAGCAGGCCTCAGTGTGCACTCAGTCACAAAACCAGTAGCATCAGTCCACAAATGTGGGGGTGAACATGCAAAAAGAGGAGGTTCTTTACATTTACCATACTGACAGGCCAGTGGGCCAAGGGTTCAACTTCCTTCCCTGCAATCCCCAGGGACAACTTCCACCACCATCCCTACTCTGGCAAATACCCTTAGGATTGTCACCAGGGGTGGCTTTGTGGTAGATGCAGAATCTTCCCTCTTGTCCCTGGCAGTTTACAGTCATAGCACACCTCAGTCTTTGTTGGGTCATAATTCTTTCCCAGGTGCCCCCAACCCTTTGAATGGAATGTGGCTCTAGGATCCCCTCCTTGGGCATCTTTCGGGGTCCCTTTGTGCTTGTCTGGCTTTTTATGCTTGGCCTCATCTTTCCCCTGAAGGGGGAATGTCATCTTTACTTGTGGTCACCACTTTGGGACATCTTGGGCACCCTAGTGTATACCCATTCATCAGCTATTTTACCCAGCTCTCTAGGGCTAGATAGCTTAGAATCTACCAGATGCTGATGTAACTTCTCTGAGGTATAATTTTTAAGTATTTGCTTTTTTACCTCCAAATTGTAAGGCCCTTCATGGGTATCTACACTATTTCCTTTAATCTAGCCTTCCAGTGACAATACAGAGGCATCCACAAAGTCCACCCATGTCTGTTTTGACCCCTTATGTGTGTTCCTGAACTTTTGTTTGTACTCCTCTGAGGTGAGACCAAGTAGCTCGATGAGTGCCTCCTTCATGTGGGTGTATGACTCTGCCAGCTCAGCCTCCAATTTTAGCAGTCTATCTCTCCCTACTGTTGGAACCCATTCCGACACTAGGAACCTCAATGTTGGGTACCCATCCTTCTCATCCTACAAGCTCTCTCATAGGATGCCAGCCATTTGTCTATGTCATCCCCTATACATATTTAGGAACAATATCTTTAGGCAACCTGGGATCATAGGTACCCTCTGCGTTCACCTCTGGTTCCTTGTTGCTGCCACCATGTCATTGGGGTTTCATCCCAAGCTTGATCTTCTTCTCATTTATGATCAATCTCCTTTCTTCTAGAGTCAGCTTCCTCTCCTATATCTCGGACAGCTGAGCTGGACTGCCAGGTCCTTTGGTCTCCTCAAAGAAGTGGAACTCCTTTCACTCCTAGACAGGGAGTTATGCCTTGAACAAATTGTGGGTGGCACAATCTTAAAGTCCCCCTCTATTTTAAAGGAAACTCTGCCATACTCCTCATCCCCACTGTCAGGGGTGATCTCCTCCTCCAGCTGAGCTTGACCTATCCTGTATCTTTCTCAGGCTCTGCAGGCTTTCTTGAGATCCTCCTTTTTGGCAGTGATCCCTAGGCTGATTTTTCTGTCCCTGCACAGAATCCTCAGGTCATTGATCCTCAGTGTGGCCAGGATGGACAAGTTGATTCCCTTGTTCTCCATCCTTAAAGACTTTGCAAACCTTTTTGCCACGTTTTACCTTCTAGAAAATGGTGCCTTAAAAATACAGAACTCGGCAACTTGTGAAACGTTTTGCTCAATGTCAACTTGGCAGGTTCTCTTGTTGGTTGCTAATTATTAATTGTCTGATACAGCTAAACACAAGTTCTGGATCCCACAGCTAGACACCAACTTAAGGATTTGGATGTATTATAGTATTCCATGGAATACACTCACAAAAACTGTCTTGGGTCCATTCAGGCTCATTTGAACAACCTTAAGCTCAACCCTGGGTAGCTATGGCTTTGAGCAGCAAGGCATGTTCAAAGCGACTTTGTTTAAAGCATTTAACATACAAAACAAAAAAATAAGAAAGCTACACAACATGAAAGAAATACAACACAATTAATAAAAATTGATAATATTTTTATGAATGTTTATAGGCCAAGATCAGCAAAATCCACTGGATTTATCACTTTTAATTCAACGGCAAACAAGCACTGGTCAATTTAAAGTTTACTACCTTTTGAAAAGTTTGTAAAACGTTAGTTTGGCTACTCTGGCATTGTTTGGATGACCACATCCCTCAGGACGGAGGTCTAAGGGGCTATTGGGGTAGATTTGGACAGCTGCCTGATTACCAGAGCATTTTCTAATCTAGTTCCAAACTTTACAACACAATTGCCACAGACTTTAATGAAGGGGGCCTGATGCTAGGGGATACAGGATAAAAAGATGCTCAAAGATACTCTGGTTTCTGTATAGTCAATGGGGGTGCCTTTGTGATGATTCTTTGGTCCACGAGTAGGGTGGGGTGGCTTTGGCCATAGAGGTTGGGGTACACAAAGTCCTCTGCGAGACAATGAAAGGCCAGCTGCTGTTGGGCTACCAGTCTCTGAAAATAGTGGTCACAGTGAAATCCTTTGGTGGAGGCTAGTGTCCCTCTTGGGCAACCAATCTTGACTCTGACAACAGTCATGGGTCCGGCTGAGTCAGGTGCAACTTTTGGCTGTTGAGGATCAGTTTCTTGGGGCACCCACTGGCAGTTAGTGGGGATTCTTCTGAAGTGGCTATTGACTTGACGGTTTGGGCGACTTCAGCTATTTTGATCTTGGAGATGGTTCCACAAGGAATGCCAACTGATCCTTGGAGTCACTGTTTTTATCTGAGGCATGACTTTCTCCCAAGCTCGGAGCCACAGGCACCGTCCCAACTTCACTAGTTCAAGGTGCAGCTGGTGCAGTCCAGCAGAAGGTGCAGCCTCTCTTTGTGTGGTCCAGGGGTCTGCAGGGCAGTCCTCCTTCAGTCCTTGTTCTAGCTCTGACGTGATCTGAGGTTCAGGGTGGCAGGGGTGCCATATTTACCACAGGAAAGTGCCCTTTGGGGACAACACAGTCACTAGCCATTGGGCTACCAGGTCCCCTGCCTCTTGGTGATGACTTTCCAGTAAGGTGTGGCACTTAACACTCCAAGAGTGCACTATCCTGCCTACTCCTAAGATGTCTGCACCCCTAGAGGTGTGGCTACATGGGGACTACACCTTTGAGCACTGGTCTACCCTCTGTGTCCCTGTTGCCAGCCCATCTGCCCGAACAGGAGTGTGATGGTCATTTGCCCACCAAAGGCTGCTTCCCCTTTAAGGCCGCCTTTTAGGCTAACACCCTAAGTAGCTTCCTGCGAAGAGGAGTTATCACCTCATCCTGCACCAGGCTGCTATTTTTCCTAAGCCTGGGAGTCAATCACATGACTCTCCAGGCAAGGCAGAAAGCTGTCTGGTGGCCAGTGACCGTGTGAGGCTACTGGACCATCTGGGTCACAGAGTGGCAACCGTCTAAACGTTGCATTACCTGAATACATTAAATTCACCCTGGGCATCAGGCCGGGTTTAATGCCACTATTAATTTGATACTTTACAGTACCAAGTAAAGTAGTCCCATTCAGAAGTTAGCTAGACTGGGGTGCCAGCCGTTAACCGTGTATTAGCTAGATGGGTCTACTAACTCTTCCACAGCAAAACGACAATTTAAGGTGTTGCTGCTAAGACATATAAAATATATGTCCTACTTGATAATATATGGCTCCATGCCTTAGGGCTCTATGGTGCTTTCTTTGGGGTGACTTAGATACATGGGTAAGGGAAGTGGTGGCTTGGCCATTAGCCTGAATGGCAAAGTTGAACTGGCAGTGTGACCACTCCTCTTCCAATCTGCAGTGGCAAGCTGGGATCCATTTTGTACTTTCTCACACACAGGGTGGCACAATCAATGGTGCAGCCCTGGGTGGACAGTCTGCCTTACATACCATTGGACACTCTGCCTTACATACCCTGGGTACCATATATTAGGGACTTATAATTAAGTCTGTAATTGCCAATTGGGGATAGCCAATTTGGCATATACTTTGTAATGGGTTGGAATACTAGCATTGAGGTCTGGTTAGCAGGTCTCAGTGCGCTCTCAGAGTCGAAAAACCAATAGCATCAGTCCAAAAATGTAGGGGTAAACATGCAAAAAGAAGCATTTCCTTACAAATAGCGTTAAGGGGGTAGAAAGAAGTTTTGAGGGTTCAGGAAAGATTGGTGTTAAGAGGAAGTAAGGGTTTCTAGGGTTCAGGTATGCATAGTGTTAAAGGGTAGGATGGGGTTTCCGGGGTTCAAGGAAGGTAGCATTAAGGGGTAGTTAGGTTTTTCAGGGTACCAATAGGGGTAGCATTAAGAGTAATAAGGGGTAGGGGTAGTAAGGGTTTTTTAGGGTTCAGGTAAAAGTAACGTTAAGTGGTATTAAAGAGTTTTTAGGGTTTCACAAAGGTGAGCATTAAGGAGTAGTAAGTGTTTTTACAGTTCAGGAATGGGTAGCATTAAAGAGTATTATGGATTTTAAGGTTCATGGAAGGGTAGCATTAAGGGGTAGTAAGGGATTTTAGGGTACAGAAATGGATAGCTGTAAGGGGTGCTAAGTGTTTTTACGGTTCAGGGGCAGTTAGAGTTAAGAGGTAGTAAGAACTTTTAGGGTTGATGGAAGGGTAGCGCTAAGGGACCAGAAGGGTGTTTTAGGGTTCAGGAATAGGAGCACGGAGATGCTCTCCTGCAAACAATCCCACAGAGCCACTCTCTGCCTGCTACCAAGGTGGTGAGACCTTTCTCCCTTTGTGCAGAGCCTGTTTGCCCACCTCAGAAGCATGGTCAGGAAAATGAGCACATACTCATCTGCGATCACTTCAAATCATTTCTGGGGACAGCTCCTCTCCCACTGGGATTGGTGCCTGACTGGCTGGTGAAACAAAGAAGGGCCCTGCCCATGTGCCAGTTAAAATTTGCACGTGACACAGTAGGCCTCTTTGAAGTTAACCTAGTTCCTGGGTACAACCCAGATGGTCATCCTGCCAGAGGAACAAAAATATCTACCCACAGTCAAGCATTTGTCCTGCTCTCCGAGCAGTTTTCATACCTCATCAAGGTGGCTATTCAGAAGCTTTGGGCAGCAAAAACGGTAACTCTGTAAAAGTATCTTTTCCAAAATATTTATTAGAAATCTGACTTCACCATCGAATTGAACTTGTAATAAATATTTCAAATAGTCAAAGAATGAAATTTGTAGCTGTTTCCTAGCCGGAGATAACATTATTAAATTTAATATTGTATCCCAATGGTTTGCAAGGGAAAAGTCAACCCTGCTACAGTGAAAATAGATTTTGGGACATTTTCACTGTAACAACATGCTTAACATTTCATATAATTTTTTTATGTCCTACTTTTAAATACCATGCACCCAGCTTTATGAGCAGTAAGGCCATCTAAGGACTGATATAGCAATATTTTTTTTTAAACGTTTAGGCCTGCCAATGGGGATTATATTGACAGGTCAAGTTGGCAATTTTAAAACTGTACAGCTAGGCTGCAACAGTAGGCCTGCAGTCACGTTTGCTCTGCCACTGTAGTGGCTGGCACAATGGATGCTGCAGTCCACAAGTGACATTTAACTGGGAGGCCTTGGGGATACTTTGTAACAAATACTAGGGACTTATATGTAAGTTAAATTTGTCAATTAGGAGCATACCAATTTCAACATGATTTTAGGGGTTAGAGCACATGCACTGGAGCTTGGTTACCAGAGTCCCAGTGCACAGAGTAAAAAAAAAAACAGCATTGGTCCAAAACAAAAAATAGGGGTGAGCATGCACAGTGAGGCATTGTCCTACAGTCTATATCTATAATATTATCAGCTGCATATTTATTGTATTAGCTGAAGTATTAGTATTTTACTTATTTCATGCCAAGCCATGAACTATCTCTACATATCGTAGAAAGCTTTCAGGAACCCTGTCAGACAGTATCTGTCTGGCATTCCACCCCCCACGTCTGCCTCTCTTAGATTCTTAGGTCTTTTTATACTTTTCTCCCCAACAATTTTCTCTGGAGAGAGTTAGAAGAGTTGGGCAGGATCTCAGGCCAACTTTTTGCTGGAGATTTGTACTGCACTTACTTGAGCATCTCCTCCACTTTTACAAAGCATTACAGACTCATGCATTCTGCCTGTAAAGCTATTTGTGGTTCCAGAGTTCTTTCTAGTATGAAGTAATAGTCAAGATTAGTTTCATTTAGTTAAATCAAATCAAATCAGGGTTTATACAGCGCAACTACTCACCCAGCAGTGTGGCCCTCCTGACCTTCAAGCAACCCTTAAAGTGACCTCCCTCCTTCTTCCAAGGGTGCCTTTGCACACATTTCGTGGCTCATCTATCTGCTCTGCACCTGGCCTCCTTGGGCCCTGCCCTGGAGAACCATCTGCACTCTAAGGGTCACCCACCTCTTGCAACCTGTACACTCCAAGGAAACCCACCAGACTTACCTTAAAGTCCGCCTGTGCATTGCTTTTCCAAGTGGTCATCATGCAGCTGTGAAACTCGTACTGATCAGTGTCCAGCACATGCATATAAAATGGCTGCTCTGTTCACTCACTATGCCCCAGGTTTGGTAGGACACAGTAGAGGCATATTGCTCAAGCATCTATGCCCACACATGCAGTATAGTGCACCGTGCCTTAGGGCTTGAAGGCCTGCCAGTGGGGTGACTTACCTATATTACATGCGGTGTGTAGTGGACAGGGCACGCAGGCTGTGTGCCATGTCAGTTTTGCATTTTAGAATTGCTCCAGGACACTCAGCCTGCAATGTTAGTGGATGCATGGTCCCTGAGGGTGGCACAATCTGTGCTGCTGCCATCAGGGGCCTGCCCATAGTACCCCATGCCCTGGGTACCTAAGTACCATTTACTAGAGACTTATAGTGTCAGCAAAAGGTGTTGCTAATTGTGCCAATATGTTTGCAATTTTAGGGAAAGAACACTGGCACTGGAGTCCTGGTTAGCTGGCTCCCAGTGAACTCCAGTCCAAGTTGCATCCAGAGACCAGGCAAAATGTGTGTGGAGGAGGTACCGCAACAGGGTGCCAGTTTACCTTATTAGTGTCAACTGAAACAAGGAAAGGGATGAAGATGTAACACTTAAATTACCAGTAATTCCATTACTCTGAGTACAGTATTCCTCGTTTCAGTCATTGGGACTGATTCACAAGGTAAACTTACCCTTTTCTCCAACTTTACTACTTTTCAGTATTTACCAACTATGTGCAGAGTTTTACGACTTCACCCTGCCTATACTTATGTGTGCGTAGTTTTCTGCTCATAGGTTGCAGGTATGTTCTAAGAAGGATCTGCTTCCTTTGCTTGTTTTACGGAATTTAGGAATTATCAGCAGTAGGTCCATTCTTGATTTGAGGGTTCTCTTTGGATTGTATGTCCTGTTTCCACTGGAAGAAGCCAAGTTCCATCCCATGGATCACTGAACTGCAATGCAGAGGGCTTTGAAAAATATTCTTCTGCCTCTAGTAGCCACTTTTCTGCTTTGAGTGCAAGGTTAAGATGGCCCTACCTGTTTAGGCTGAGGATTTGTCTGGAGTATACTGTATTTTTTTTGTAGCTTGGGAAGGCAGTGTTTAGTCAGGCAGATATAGAATATATTTTCATAGTCTAGTCTTGATATCACTAGAGGTAGAAATGTCTCTATCCTATATCTGAGAAATACATTTGTGTAGGGTTTTCATTGTCTAAAATGAGACTCTGCTCACTTTGTTAACTTTGGATAGACACAAGAAATTAGAGAGTGCACTCACTTCAAATATTTTCACTTTGTGAAAGAAGGGGTGATTGTGCCATTTCAGTGGTCCAACATGATATGAGTTCGCAGTTCTGCCTTAACTCACACCTGAGTATTACTCATGTTTTTGAGTATTTGCATTTGAAAACGTTTACCAGCATCCATTGTTGCTCAGCACTTAGAGGAGTTCAGGTTTGAAGCTCATCAAAGAATGTGAATTTCAGTGGTTGCAAGAATCTGGATTGGAACCATAAAGTTCTTACGTCTTGGCTACTTACTGCTTTAACTGTCTGTTGTTGAAAACCGACACCCCTTGCTTATGATTGGATTGCTTAATTGTTCTCCTCAATTTTTTGTTCCTTATTCAAGGATTAATCTCTCTATTTATGTGTTTGCCCCACCCCTAGGGCTTTTTTTGTTCGTGTTAGAAAACTAATTTCAAGATGTTCATCTATGCATTCACATACTTTGTTACACTCTGGTGTTTTTTTTTTTAATTACCTTATGCCAATGCAAAAAAGCATTGTCAATGCCAGTAGATCAGCCTTTCAAGGACATGACTTGTTGACTTTGTCAATGCTTGTTTTTTTTTATTGATGATAATTATTCCCCTATGTCAGGCTTATCTAATGAGTAGCTTGCAAGGTACTGGTAACTCTCCAGCTGCCTAGAAGTAGAACTCCTGTGTCCAGTTGAGCCTACTAAATTAGGCGCTTTTGCTTGACTGAATTAATATATGTATACTAAACTTGAATTAGATATGAGAATGTCTGCGTTTTCAAAACTGATCTTGGAGATGTAGTGTCTTGTGAGTTTTATGATGGAACCCTTTTAGCTCCGAATATACTCCGTAGAAGTGTGACGTAGTTGTTAGGGTGGAATGCCATGGAAACTTGGTTTAGAATGTTCAGTTCGCAGTTACGCACAGAAGAATAAATAAGTGTAATATTCAGTTCTGTGTGTTGCATAATCATTTTCAGGTCCCTAGGCTGGGGAGGATGCTATAACAGGTGACGTTAAAGGGGATAAGTAACCCGAAGAATGACTGTGCTCTCCCAGAGAGTTTGCCTTAGTTGTGGCAAACTGCTTGTGCGTGCCACGTGTGTCACTGTCAAAGTACAAAATCAATCCTTCATGCATGTGGAGTCAAAGCGCAGCTCCAGCCACTGTGAAGCAGTTGAAGATAACAAAAGCATTGTAAAGAAACTACATGTTGTTGGCCCTGAACCTGCTGGTCAGGCCATACATAAAGGTACAGCGTTACCAAGCAAGATACAATTGTGCATGATACGGAGCATTAACGCTGAAGGTGGATACAACCAGGTTTACAAAGCGCAGCCAAAGATAATCCTAACTTGCCAAATAATGCTGCGAACAGAAGTGCTGCAAGGCAGAGATCAACCAGGTGTCAGGAAGTGCAAACTGGTGCTTACAAAAGAAGAAATAAATGACTTACCAAATCCACTAAAGAGAGTTATACTACCACAGCACTTGGTGAAGTGGCTCAAGGAGAAGTGCCCAGGGTTGTGCATACTGAACGATCCATGCCTGAATCGGTTTGCCCACAAAGTTGTAGAGTGGGGCTCAGAACAGCTTCATAAGTCTTCAAAGAATAAAGAAACGGAAGCAACTTTCGGATTAGTGAATCAAAGGACCTTACGGAAGGTTTGCATAAACATGATTACCAAACAGCGTCAGACAGCATACTACCCTCAACATCAGTAAGTTCCACAATGGTCTACAGTGTTGCTGCCTTCCTGAAACTACCATCACCTTTTGCTACTGCCAAAAAGCAAATTATCGGCGATAGATGGACTGCTTTTATATAGACATTTGATGATGTTATTGATGCACTTGAAGAGACAGATAACAGAAAGATTGTTCAATATCTCAAAAATCTTGCTGGTGATGGTGTGAAAGAAGTAATAAAGAAAATGCAGACAACTGAGGAAGAAGTCACATACAGTCAGAATAAACCAGCATTGAATCTCAAATTCAATCCAATACCAAACGTTGATTATGCAAGATACATTTTCAATCAAGAACGCTAAAAAGTTGGTGAAACTATCAATTAATTTGTGCAGAGACCCAATACACTCATCAAACACTGTAAGTTCAATTAATTTAATGATAAAGAAACTATACGTCTTACAGATATTGATGGATGTTTGTCAGATCCATTCAGACGACGAATGCTGCATGAATCTCTTAGTCTGGAGCGAGTGTTAATGGCTGCCAGAGATGAAGAGTGTGCTGAAAGACAAGCTGCTGACATGGAGGCCAGAGGTGCCCAGAATTAATCAGTCATGAGTGTGAAAAGTAAGCCAAAGCAAAAGACTGAAAGACACAAAGTGGTCTACATGTGAAAAGAAGTTATGTTTTAGGTGTGGATTTGTGTTTCCACACGAAGGTAAATGTCCTGCCATTGGACAGATATGAAAAGGCTGTGGGACAGAGATCCGTTTTGTGATGGTGTGTAAAGTGTTGAGGAAAGTAAGTGCATCAGGGTGCGAAGACAATATGGCCGCCAGAGCATTCCAGAAGTAATGTTCGACGCACACCCACAAGGCCAAGCGGCGACATCATTTGAGGCAAATCAACACTGAACAAAGTCTATTGTCATGTAGATCTTTGTCAAACAGTCAGTTCTTCTGCCTCAATATCAAGTGTAAGTGAGAAAGATGGTTGTGCCATGTTGATGTTTACCTCAGAGAAACGTGTGCATGTTGGACTGGCCACATGTGAAGAAAAATGTCAGTCAAAGAAAAGTCAAGTCGACATCCCAAAGCATCAAAATCAGACAAACACTGTCCAAAGATTACATTGAAAATAAATGGTGGTTCGATACCTTCAATTATTGACAGTGGGGCATCGATAGACATAATGCTTGAAGAGAAATACAATGAACTATCTCCACTACCACGGTTTACGCCATCGAAAACCAAAGTGTATACATGGGCTGCATCAATGACCATTTAATGTCAAGGTTCATTTGTAGCGACACCAAAACACAAGAAAGCGAAGGTGCAAGCACCTATTCATGTACTTCAAGGTACAGCGTCAAGTGCTTGTCTACTCAGTTTCAGATCAGCCGTTCATATGAGACTGCTTTCTCTGAATTACAACATAAATGCTTATCATGAAATAATAAGTCAATTCAATTTGTTGCTTCATAGTGTAGGAAAATTTAGGATTATGAAAGTAAAGCTGCATAATAATGATGATGTCCATCCTGTTGCTCATATACATAGGCTAACTGCTTTTCACTTACATGAAGCTGTTGAAAAAGAACTTGAATAGTTACTCAGCATAACATTAATTAGTGTTCTTCTGGTTCAACGCCCTGGGTTTCTCCCATAGTGGTAGTGCCAAAAAAGGACAGTGAAGGAGCTGTACGCATTTGTGTTGAGATGTGTCAGGCAAACAAGGCAGATGAACAAGAACGACATCCAGGTCCACACATTGCTGACATGATAACGCAATTAAATGAGGCAAAAGTCTTCTTTTGCTTTGATTTACATAAAGGTTATCATCAGTTGGAACTCAAAAAAATCTGCAGGTGCATTACAACCTTTTCTACACATGTTGGTTTGATTTGATACAAAAGACATAGTTTTGGTGTGTCATCGGCTGAAGAGCTTATCCAAGACGTCATTCGACATATTATATAGCCTTTTGTGAATGCATTCAATTATAGTGATGACATATTAATTTTCGGAGCTACATCTGAGCATGTGTCATTTACTTACTGATGCAGGTTTGACTTTAAATGCAGACAAGTGTGAGTTCCACAAGACAAAGCTAAAATTATTTGGCCATATCTATTCTGATGGGAGTACGACACCGGATCCTGCAAAAGTACAGGCACTACCAAGTGCTGATCCCCCACAAGATTTTTCTACGGTACGTTTACTTCTTGGCATGGCCACTTAGTGTTCAAGATATATACAAGTCTCTGACACTATAAGTGCTTCATTACGAGAGTTGACGAAGAAAAATATTTAATTTCAATGGTCACTAGAATGTGACAAAAAAATTCAAGAGAATCAAACAGGCCAATGACAATGCTGCATACAGAAGCTTCAATCCGAAGCTTCATACAGAGGTTGTTATTACGCTAGCCCAGTCGGATTAGGCACTATCCTTGCACAGCACAGTGGACACCAAAATGCTTGAAGACCTATTGTGTCAGTTGCTAGTAGAAGTCTGCCCCAAAAAGAACATTCTTACTCACAACCTGAAAACAAAGTTTAGCCACGGCATAGGCTTGTGAATATTTCCATGTATTTCTGTATGGAAAACCTTTTACAGTGGTAACTGATCATCAAGCTTTACTGATTCTCTTTGACAATCCAAAAAGCCAAAATGACTCCTTGCATTGAACGAGGGAGACTACGATTGCAAGAGTACAAGTACACCATTGTGCATCGTTCAGGGAAGAATCAAAACCCTACTGACTACTTTATAGATTGCCTATACAAAGTAAAGGTACTCCATCCAAGACGGGTGAAACCTACATAAATTTTCTGGTCAAATCAAATTTGCCAGCTGCTGTCTAATTAGCCCAGATTATCACTGCCATGAGCCATGTTAGTGACATGCTGAAGTTAAAAAACATAATTACACATCAGTCATGGAACCAACACACTTGACCTCTCACCAATGATGGTGAATATTAAAAATACAGAAATGTCAAATATGAACTATCCATATCTCAGGAGGAGGTTATACTGTGAGGGTTGAGAATCCTGATTCTGGAGAGTCTGCAATAGAAAATAATTGAAGTAGCTCACAAAGAACATCATGGTATAATTGATAAAAGAGCTCTCCCTGACCAAGTTTGATTTCCAAATTTAGATGAGAGGGTTTATAAGGAAATCAAAACATGTCATCTATGCAACTGCCTTTCTGCAAATTTTACTCAACGTACTCTGAACATGTCAGAACCCTCTAAGCATGCATGGGAGAGAATATCCATCTACTTTTTTGGTCCACTTGATAATGAACATTATTTGATGGTGATTGTGGACGAATACTCATGATTTCCATTTGTCGAAGATCTCTCTTCCACAACTTTCGAATGAGTCATTGAGAGACTTAATAACATTTTTGTGACATGGGGCATTCTAGCCATTGTGAAGTCTGATAATGACCCGCCTTTCAACAGTCGAAGAAGTCAAAGAATTCCTGGAGCATCTGAATATAAAGCATCAAAAAAGTACACCTTTGTGGCATCAGGCCAACAAACTCATTAAGAGTTTTATGAGTACACTAAAGAAAGCAGTGCAGAATGCAACTCTTGTGAAGCTGAGTTTGAAACTGTATTAAACTCTACCCTACGAGCTTATTGTTCACCTCCTCACTTGATGACATTCTAAATTTCTGTGACTTTGATGGCAGTTCGGGCTGGACTGTTCCCATGGGAAACAGGGTCAAGACTGATTTGCATATGGCTGGGTCAAACTGGAATGGCATGGTGAGCAAAAAAACTGATGGATTAAACCCAGGTCTGTGACTGGGGGTGAATGTTTGATTTTTTTCTGCATTCCGTCCATCAACTGTTCTTTTTGCATTTGTCGCCCCAAGTGGGAAGGGTATGCCCAGACACGGGTCCCGTATACATTATGCCACCGGATTCAAGCTAGCCTGGCTGAAGAGGGGTGATACCCCGAAACCGGTCCCAGGATGCTTGTTTCAGGTCCAGGGAGGACCTGGTCTGGCAGTTCGGGCTGGACTGTTCCCATGGGAAACAGGGTCAAGACTAATTTGCATATGGCTGGGTCCAAACTGGAATGGCATGGTGAGCAAAAAAACTGATGGATTAAACCCAGATCTGTGACTGGGGGGTGAATGTTTGATTTTTTTCTGCATTCTGTCCATCAACTGTTCTTTTTGCATTTGTCGCCCCAAGTGGGAAGGGTATCCCCAGACATGGGTCCCGTGCTCACTATGCCACCAGATTCAAGCTAGCCTGGCTGAAGAGGGGTGATACCCTGAAACCGGTCCCAGGATGCTTCTTTCTGGTCCAGGGAGGACCTGGTCTGGCAGTTTGGGCTGGACTGTTCCCATGGGAAACAGGGTCAAGACTGATTTGCATATGGCTGGGTCCAAACTGGAATGGAATGGTGAGCAAAAAAACTGATGGATTAAACCCAGATTTGTGACTGGGGGTGAATGTTTGATTTTTTCTGCATTCCGACCATCAACTGTTCTTTTTGCATTTGATGTTCAGGAGAGCAATGACAACCAAGTTACCTGAATGGACCAACAAGAGAGAAAGAAGTGAGAAAATGCTTCTTATAAGGGCTTGATTAACAAGCAGAAGATAAAAGCCTATGCAGACAAGAGGTGAGATGCAAAGAATATTCTCTTTTAAGAGATGAGAATTAGTGATTGTCTGATAGATTCGAAGAAGGAAAGCTGGTGCTCCATATGATGCTGAACCTTTGTACGTGGTGTCTACCAAAGGACGCATGGTGGCTGCCCAGCGTCCTGGGAACTCTGTTACCATAGACTCTCCTCACTTTAGAACTTTGAGTCACTGGTATTCAAATCAAGATGGTGACGGAAAGACTGAACCTGAGAACTCAGTGACTGCTGTTACCTCTTCACCAACCTCAAATTTCTCTGACACTGAAGAGGACAGCCACCAGCTTCCAATAAGCAGATTAAGTTGACTGATCAAAGTGGCAAGAAGGTTGATTGAAGACATGCTTACATATATTTGTATCCAGATTTTGTAAAAAAAAAAATATTCAACAGAGGGGGAGATGTAGTGTCTTGAAAGTTTTATGACGGAACCCTTTTGGCTCCGAGCAAACTCCATAGAAGTGCAATTTAGTTGTTAGAGCACAATGAACTGAACATTTGATTTAGAATGTTGAGTTCACAGTTACCCACAGAAGAATAAAGACATGTACTTTTCAGCTCTGTGTGTGCCATAGTCATTGGCGGGTACCCAGGTTGGGGAGGACACTACAGGAGAGATGAATTGTTTATGAAGGATGAAGTGCAAACGTGAGCTAAGGGAGGCTCAACTATATGGTGCCTCTAAGCTGTGTTGGATGCATTTGCATTATTTTGTAGTTTGTGATTGTTTAATATGAGGACTGGAATTGTTGTAAGTTTGATAATACCAAACGTTGTCCCTCATTATCAAGTACATCTGGATTCTAGTGCAGTAATTTCACAGCAAAGTTGCTGGTACGACAGGGGTGGATAGCTGTGATAGTCACCTTTCAGAGTTTCTCCTATGGAATGAGAAATAAATAGGGAAATCTGTGCTACTGCACAGATTTACTCAAGTATTTCCCAAATTACGAACTACTTAACCCCACTAGCTTTGATCTGACTAAATCTGTCCTGTGAAATGTGGGTGTGGCAATACTGCATTGTGAATTACTGCATTACTAATATCGCTGATTTGAGCAGAAACCGGTTTCCTCTCAAATCAGTGTGACAGTGTTACTCGGAATGAAGCCCTCAGTGGGCTACTCGAGCTGTGTTGCAATGGGGCACACTGCTGTGTGTAACATATTAAACAGAACTGAACTGTAGCTTTGAGTACACAGCAACTTCAAATTACCAGTCGCGTATGCACAGCTCTCCACTCCCAAGTGCGGCTCTGGCAGGTGTGTCCAGTGCGTGTATTTTAATATCATGCATCAGTTTGTAAGCTCATTGACATCAGGCTAAATTGAATGTTTGTGCTGTCCCGTGTGGCTGTTGAGGGTACTTTCTAATGTGTTGAGTGTTTGCTTGTTTCTTGTTGGTAGCAAGGAAGTGCTACAGGGAGCACATTCATAACCACTTACCTGCTGTATCCGTGTTGTGTTTGATGTGTGCAAAGTGCTATGTCTTATGCCTCGTGTTGGATGCGGGGTATCGGTGCCTAGCAAGTCTGCCATCCCAGATTTCCTGGTTACATAATACCCCACTGCAAGCTCCAACCACCACAATTGTTAGTTACATCCATAACACTATTTCTTTCATCATGACTTCTACTGCCCATGCTTCTCGCTCGCAGATGGGTGTTTTGGTGTTAGGAAAAAAGCATGAGAAGAGGCAATGGGATTTTCTATTCTTTGCTATTGAATTACCAAGAACAATTTGGGCCAAGTACAACTGGAGCCTGTTAACTGGGCTTTGGGAGAGTTTGGTGGGGCAAAACAGACAAACATAGTCTAGTGCATGGGAAAGTCACCAGGGGTGCGGCTGATTCGGGCTTCACTTAACTGACTGCATACGCTATATAACCATATTTCTGTTTTATACCAAGCTAAAAACGTCATGCTTGTTTTACACCCAATTGAGCAGACAATTTAGTTTCAATCAGAAAACATGTATATAGTCCACCATTACTGACGTGGTGAATAAGGAAAAGCAGACCTCTCGTGTTTCTCCTTTTACCTGACCAGTTCCTCACAAACCGGAAGTGAAGAGGTTAGGGACGGAGTAGGTAAGTGAGTGACAAATCTTCGATAATATGAGACCAGTAAGTAAGTGAGTGACACGTCTTTGATAATATGAGACCAGAACTTAACTCAAAATAATGTGATATTGGTTTCACCAGTCTTGGGCAGTGGCAGATGAGGCAGTCATTATCTGTTGGCTACAATCCCTTACCACTTGAAAATAATCCATGCACATTATCTGTCAGCTATATTTTTTAGCCAGGAAAATATGACAAAAAAATCAGAATCATATGTGAAGAAAAAACACAGCGGGCGTCCTCTCAGGGAACATGTAGCTGGTGTTTATTTACTGTGCTGAGTCTGTTTTCAGTTTCTAATGCAATGGAAGATAAGGGGGGGGGGAGACATAATATATCCCAGAACAATCAATCTGGACATGTCTGTTTTCTGTTGAGCACTGTGTAATGTCTGTTGAGTATCAATCCAGTTTTATAATAATCTCACTTTGTAGCAGCATTTAGCAAAAATTCTGAGAACGCCCATTCTTTGCAAAACAGGAGCAGTGGAAAATGTTCAAGTGGATTTACCCAAGAAGACAAAATTTGGTAACATGGTAGTGGGTGGACACAAAAGGCCATTTTGTTCCAGTTTCCATCCCAATCTGGAGCACAACTGTGGTGGGTGGTTCTGATGTGATCCCATGGCACTGTTGACCTATCCTCCCCTGCACTTGGAAAATACCACTGTTGTGGTCTTTACTCAGGTCTCATGATACAGTGTTCAATACAGGCATGTTTTGTTAACGAAGCACAACACAGATAAGAATGTCAAGCCTCTGAGGATTAACCATGGCCGTGCAAAGTTGCTTCCCCACTGTTTGCAGAATAGGAAATAAAGGATTTCACAACACTGCCCTAGTGTCCTGAGGCTGCCTGTTGGTGGTTAATCAGTGGTATCAGTGGTGGATGCCATTCTTTACCATTGGTGTCACTCTTCCTTCTACATTTCACAATACCTTTTGGTCGGGTTGAGAAGTGTTGTTCTCTGGTGTCGAAGAATACTGGAGGTATACTCTTAGGGAGCCATTTAGTCCCCAGTAGGCAATCCTCCTAGGCTGTTGCTTCCTCCGACCACCCATGGCAGACTGTCTCCTGTATTACCTTAAACAGGGTGGCCCATGATCCAATGCACTAAAAGAGAGCCCAGTGATAGATGGGCTGCCGCCAACATCTAACCACGAGCAGACTCCTCTTGTAGTCAATCAGCGGCTCCTCCCTTAATGTTTGCAATCAGTGCTAAAATTGTGTTCTAATGTTTGGGCCTGTAAACCTGTCACCCCATAACCGTGCCTGGAGTTAGGCCTATTACAAAGAGATTGCACTATCCCTGTTTGTGCTGCAGCGCACCTTCCAATTGGTGCACTAGGTGCAAACAGGAGGAGGGCATTCTATTACTGATACTGTGCTGCCCCCTAAGCAGATATGAACTCCTGGATGCCCTAGGGTCAGTAAATTAGTGAAAGACAGAATGGTTGCTTGAAGCAGCCATTCTGTCTTCCACTGCACTGGTGGCACCCACCTGCACTTCAAAAGTGGGGGAGCAGGGATACCTCTGCAGGAAGCTGCAGGAAGAGCAAAGGCCGCCCCCCGAAGGGGGCATAACGGGCCAGTGCCGTAACGGCCGCCTTGGACCTGGAAGGGACTGGTTAAACCAGTTTTGGGCAGGGTGCGCCAGCTCAACTGTGGCGCCCTCTCCCCGGAACAGCAAGTTGGTGAGAAGGTGCAAAATGCAGAAAGGCCAATGAGGGGGGTTTGAGTCATTCAAACCCCCCAATGGCGAAACAAGGATATTCCAGTAAGGGGCCAAGGGGGGGCATTTAAGGAGCGTGCTGTCCGCTGGGGGGACAGACAGATGACCCAGGACTGTGCGACAAGACTGAAGAAAATACCACCCTCCCACCCCGACAATAAAGCATCCAGTCGCAATGCCAGACAAACACAAGGGGCAAGCGGAAATTAAAGGAGGTTTTACCAAAATGGACGGTAAGCACACCTAGTAAGGTGGTGTGCAAATGGAAGGCCACACACCTGACCAGATGCCTTACGGCAGGGTGAAAGGAGCCCAACTAAGGGGAGTAAGCGGAACACGGCACTTGCAGCCCAGACCCTCCAGGTCGGATGGCAGGGCACAGGTACACGCCAGGTAGCGAGTTGGGCCTTATCCAAAGAATTAGAGGCTGCACCCTTGGAAAAATGCAGTAAAACGAACACTATGGGCTGAGCCCCCTCCAAAACAAAATGTGGGATTGCCTACAAACATAATGGGGCAAAGAGACATGACAAACAGAGGCCAGGACTCTAAGGCCGATCAGTCACTGCTAGTTATGCATTTCAGATTTTAAATTCATTGTAAATGTATTGTTCTTGACCTATGACTAAGTTTGATGACTGTACTGACAGAATTGTGATTTAAATAGCAGTGAAATTAATGCTTGCCGAATCAAAGGAATTTTATTCTTACAGGCAATTACACATTTGTCCATGTCAATAAAAGCGGCCAAGTTATATCCACTGTTAAGTGTCGCACATTACCTGGTTTGTTGCACAACGCCGTTGGCAGGTCAATATTGGAAATACAAATTACTGGAGTGAGACAAATGGGGGTGTTAGTGCCTGTGCCAACCTGCCGGGAGTGTCTGCTGGGTCCATGGGACCCCTTCTGCCTCCAGACAGTTGCCCTCAGGGGTGCACTGAGTTTGCACTACCTTTTTGTGGCACACAAGCAGTGTGCCTCGTGGCAGACTCTGCTACTGCACGCACATTCACCAGAGTGCCCGCTTGAGGTAGGACTGGTGCTGTATCTGCGTTAGCACCACCTGGATAGCCACATAAGCGTCTACGCCCCTTCTATACTACAGTAACGTGGTGGCGCAACAAACAGGTGCTCACTCCCATGGCACATTGTATTATATTGCCCCGGCTGTAACATGAAGTTCTCACTCTGGAAACCAAAAGGCCACCCACTCAACTGAGCTCCACAGCCTCTCCATGCCCACCTCACTGCAGTAAACGGACTCAAGCGGGCTTGACACGCGAGGTTTGCTCAGGGGCTACATTTTCTCATGACATGGAACAAGGATGTGAAGAGGGAGCACCCCCAGGCCCCCAAAACCAGACGGGACTGGCATCTACCTCTTTTTAACTATAGGGCTCTAGGGGTATTTGCTGGGGAGATGGTATTGCACCAGTGTAGCTCAGTCACTAGTACACAGACACTAGTACACAGTGGTTTCTGTGCTAGTTCCGGGTGGACTTGACCAGCACTTTGAACAGATGCAAAACACAGGTCTCTGCATAGCCAGGCGTGCAAGTATTTTTGAGCCGCGTCTATCTCGAAATGAAATAATAGATAAATAAAATCCACAGGAGTGAGGGGAAATCTCAGAGTTCAATAAACTGGTGTGAGGTGACTGGGCACCCTATTTGTTTACCAATACTGAGGTGTGGTGCTTCACTGACGCAGGGGAAAGACATGTCTTTGCAACATTGGTGGCTTTAGGTACATTCGAACTTAGCTCGCACTGCAATCTCTTCCTCCATTCCCTTCAGTCACCTGTTAGAATATCCATAGCGGTGCATCTATCCTTAACCATGTGTCTAAATAGTGTGAAATGTGCAGTTTAAAAAAACCGACAAATGAACACATATTTGCCTACTTGCAGATTGGCACCCTGTATTAGTTTTAAACGCACAAGACGTGTCTGAAACAGCTATCGCCCACGCCCCTTCAACCAAATTCATCAATCAACCCATAGCCAACTCTTACGACCTTACCTGTTGGTCATCCACACCCTGAATCTTAACCTCCTTATCTACATCTTTTCTTCAGCCCCTTGATTATGTCTCTCGTATTCATCCACCTGCACAAGAAGTCCCTCTCCTCCGGCTCAACAAAGTACCTGATGCCGATGAAAAACCACACCTGCTCATTGCATACCTGTCTAGCTTCACCCCCCCCACCACCACCTACGCCCAACATCCCTTTCACCCCACCCAAAATTAATGAGGGCGTAAATAAGGTTAAGATGGTATACTTACACAGTGCCAGATTACCAAATAGGCAAAGTAGGCACCCCCTATGTGCCCATTCCTTTTAGGGGCCCCGTGACAAGGGATCAAAATATTATTGATTCAATCTTGAAAGAAAATTACTATCAAGCTTTCTTAAATTGTTTCCAAAAACTAGAAATAAATGAATCAACTCAAAGAAACTGAAACTTTACATTAAAGACTCTGTGGAGAAAATACTGTATTAATGTAATGTATCCATTAACAACTTAAAGTACATAAGGCATACACATCAGATTCACATAAATTTGTTTCTTAAAAGCTCACCTTCTGTCAGCTGTCAGTTTGTAAAACAATGTGGTGCCAACTAGTACCTGTAACGTTAGGTTTTTTGTAATAAAATTGGTTTACTAAAATTGTTGGTTGTTAAAATTAAAAACGTACTCGGAGATAATTTCTGAGGAGGGTTCCCGAAAATTCCTCTGCCCAGGGGCCTCCACAGGGTTTAATCTGGCACTGCTTTTACATTTTTTATTTCAGGTCTTTTGTTGGAGTTTGTGATGCAGCCACTAAGACACCACTGTTCGCTTTAACTTTACATTTTTCGGGAATTTCACTGTGATCTACGAACGTATGGCTCTTGAAGGCAAGAATTAGATCTATCTTTTTTGGTTGCTACAAGTTTGCTAAGACCACAGTGTTTTGCGATACTTGTTCTCTTCTTATACAGTATACCTATTTAGTGTTCACACAAATGTATTTGGTGATCTGCTTAGAAACTGACATATAATAACATGAACGAATCGAAGTTCGTAAAAGTCTGTGTTTGGTCTGTCGGTGTGTTTTGAATGATGTTTATGGACACTGGAGTGTGTTTCATTTTTAAACCACAGATATATTGTGGCTATGCGTGGACAGCATGACAACCCCACCACAGTGATGGCTTCGCTAACACTCACTTTGTGTGTCTTGATAGAGTTTAGCACTCAGTGAAATTAGTTTGATGTTAGAAAAACCACACATAACTTGTGGCCGGCATGTGCACGAGTAAGGAATGATAGTTTGGCCCACCAGGGTGAGGGCATCAACGCGCCGAATTTGTTCATGCGTTTTATTTGATGCCCATGAACAACTTCATGTTTTTTTTGTCAAAACCCAACGTGACTCATTTTACGCGGCAGATGTGGCAGCTTCAAGTGCCAGTGTATGGATTCCGTTACCGTGTTTTGTATGATGTTCCTTACTACTGCAGTACTTTTAGACCCCTGTGAAACTTGTGGGCTCTATCTGTAGTAAGTCTGACAATCAGCATAACACAGCAATAACTTAGCCCACACCAAGTTCATGTGTTTAGTTTCATATTATTGCCTGATTTGTGAATTTATCATAGTTTGTGGCATCTATATGTGATGTAGGTCAAAGACTTGAGCCTGCCAGGGCATGGAATTCCCCCATTACAAGTTTTAGCGTGGCTTTGATGGTAAATTGTGCACGCCCTGATGTCCTCAACCATCTGTGATTCGTGTGAAAACGAGCGAGTGCTGACTCAGCACATGGGATTAATTTATGAAGGGTTATCTTGTGATTGTGAACTTTTGTAAGGACATTTATAGCACTTGCACATGCTTAAGGGATGTTTAGTTGTTTTCTTGAGAACTCAAACTTCACCAAACTAAGACAAGGTTTTGAAGAGAGTTCAGCATTACATACCAGCAAAATAAGGTGTATGGCTCAGTTCTGAAGGCCATTCCTCTCAAGGTTGGTTTATTTTGGCTAATAGCATACAAAGTTAGTAAGGATGCAACATAAATATTTCCTATTGAGTGAGATATCCACCTTAACTGAAGACTGGACAGGACTTCTACAGCCTGTGCTGTGTTGCACGTATGTGAGACACTTGTGGGTGGGTGAGAAAGATTCTTCTAAGTAGTAATGCTAATGGGAGCACCAAGACTACAGACTAAGAAGTCCATAGTCAGATTGAGCAGTATCCCAAGGGTATACCGCCTCACCTGATTACACGTTTTAGGGTGTGGGAACACACCTGGTCAAACATAATGTTCTAGCTGGAAGCAGGAGGAATATGAGGCAGAAACTGTTGCGGAATCAGGAACTTCTGGGGGTGTCTAAACCAGTAATAGTAGGACCCATTGTGTTACTCCCCTTCTAGCAGCCAAAAATTAATGAAGTTTCTTAATTTTGAAGACAGGGGAGATTATAGGCTGGAAGTAGAGGTGCAGGGTGCTGTGTGGCCCCTTCTGTAATCCAGACCTGATCATGCTGTGGTTCAGAAGGTGAATGAACAATAAAGATGCCTTTACATTTTGCTTTTATATTGTTACATTTGCTGCCCTTTTAAAGAGGGCTATATCACCTTTATAATTGCTGTTTATTTGGAAACTGCTGTGTACATTTATTTCTTCCCCTTCAAAGTGAGAGGTTTTTTATCAAAATGATCTATTTGACATTCCTACTGGGGTACGGGAGGTGATAGAAAAAAATTAACATTCTACAGCCTTTCCTAACACACATTTAAATATACGCTTATTTCAAATTGTCAGCACTTGGGGGAAGCTCATTTTTAGTAATTCTGAAGTGTGATGGTAACAGATTTTAATAGGATCAAATCAAGGCACTTTACTTGGTGATGCTTAAATCCTAAATATTAGCTGACACCTGATTTCTACACATAGGAGCTGTGACCTCTTCAGCCCAGCAAAGTTCAGCTCAGGCAGCCAGGAGTCTCCGCAAATTGTGCATGTCTCGCTCCTGGCTGTCTGACCTGAACATGAAGAGTGTCTGTCAGGCTGACCTTTGCTCAGCCTGACAGGTACTCTTCATGAGGGGCAAAAGGTGGGGGGGGGCATGGACCCTCCGCCCTAAAGGACGGGCTGCAGCTGTCACATTTGATACCCTTGTTTATTTTTGTGTGATGCCTGTTTTTTCACAATCCCTGTGACTTCAGTGTTTAATCATTATTGGCAGCACCCCCACTCTAAAAGTTGTTCCAGCACCACTGGGGTAGACATTAGCTGAGATCCTTTACTCCAACCTCAATACCACTCTTCTAAGAAGTGGACATCTCCTAAAGAGCCAATAAATTGCATATTTTAGATGTATAGGATATACGTGAGGCGATGTGTTTGTTTTGTTTAGCTGCCAACTGCTGATGTGAGCCATGTGACTTTCATGAGCTGTGTGAGATATATGTGACTTGACTTGTCACATCCAAGGTGTACTTGTGTATGCCTACCAGTTCTGTGGTAAATTCACAAACCGTGCCAAAACTGCATATGAATGGTCTTGCTTCAACCTTGAGCTTTGTTAAAATTCTTCTATAACATCGAAAACGCAGTAAACACATTGTGCATAAAATTAAGAGAATTGCCTGTGTACCTACACCTTGTTTGAAGCATTTCCCAATGATGTAGGCTTCCACTTCAATTAATGGTCTCAATACAATGATGCTATCTAGCTTGGTTTTCATCTTGTTTGTGTTTGTGCAAAATGTTGAGCTCTTGATCCTTTCTTACCTAAATACTGTTTGAAGTATTTAGTTAAGTGAAGTTGTTTTTTTTTTTTGGGGGGGGGGGTTTACAACTAAGGTTGGTTTGGTTATTCAAATTCTTTATTTTTTTAACCGTATTGTCGTTTGGCTGTCATTACACATAATGGCTGAGATATTTTCTCTGAAGGCTGTCTTGTTGTTCTGGCCTAGATATCAAAGGTGAGCAAAAGAGCCAAAAGAAAACGTGTTTGCCTTATTGAACAGTACTGTAGGCCTCTGCCTGGCATGTCAGCTTCTTACAATAACATAGATTTAGCTGCGGTGGATGTGTGTGAGGGGCTCTGCCCAAAATGTACCCTTAGTCCTACTTGAACAAGGAAAACAATTAAGTATATTTTCCGAATCTCTCCTAAAGTGTTAGCCATTTTTAATGACATTAATTAGGATAACGTGTTTCATATACATCGCTTTAAATGGGCATGTGTTGTCTGGTACATAATACCTGCACTTCTGTAATTTGAAAGAGCGTACCCACACTTCTCAGCCCTGCTGCAATACAGTTAGCCCCATATGTATCAACGCATTTCTCCATAGACACAGAATGAGGAAAACCCCTTTGTACATCGAGCCCTTAATGCGAGAGTACCCGCACTTTCAGGCGCAAACAGGTACTCTAAAGAGTGGGTACCTGCTCTTCTATATTTTAATTTTAAAGCACTGTTTATATATCGCTTTAGACCACACATCTGCCATTTCTAAGCGCTGTCAATAATAGATGCTATTATTGGCCAACTTACACTACTTAATTTACTGATCGCAGAAGAAAGCCATAGTTTGCCTTCTGGGACTCAAACTGATGACCGCCATTATTGTCATGTCTGTTGGTGTTCGTAGTTAGAAAGTAAGACCTTGTGTGACCATTTTAGATATCATGAATGATGGCATTCAGTAGTAGATCAATGTGTGAGGCTGTGTTGTTTCAGTAGGAAGCCTCAGGTGTGTTAAAACGATTTTGTAAAGCATTTTTAATGATAAACTGCCAAGTATTGGGAGCACCTAGCTTAAATAACTGTGTGCAGCCCGTGCAACCCTGTTAACAACTGTGGTGTTGTGCGGAATTTTTATTTTGGATATCCCTGTTTGCTTGTTGGCAGCTGCCAGGCAAGGCAAGGCTACATGTGCGGGGGTGTCATCCACTGGCAGTCGGAGGTGTTTCTATCGGCTTCTCTTGAGATCTGTCTTACTCGACACATAAGTGAATGTTCCATGAGAGCATCTGAGACATTCACTTAGACCAACTAAGCTCTTCTCCACCTCCACTCGAGGGCAGAAGAAAACAGAGTAACAGACACAGTAAGACCTTGCTGCTGGCTTGTAAAGCAATACTGCAGAAGAGAGCAACACTTCAGGCTCTGTAACTGCACGTTTTACCCTTTCTGCCCACAACCTGTTACTTGGTAGATTGTTTGAGGAACTACCTGGAGGTTCGCGGACAAACAATTTTCAAATACTTTTGCTATGATGGGGAGAAAGGCTACTACAAATAATCCTCTGTTGTCAGCTCTTCTGTTTTTGAAGGGGGGAGGGTGGGTGCGGTGCCAAAAGGGGACCAGGGAAAGTGCCTACAGCACTCCATATATTAGCATATACTTTCCGGCTGACCCCGAGATCAAGATGAAATGTATATTTGGCACATTCAGCATATATTTTGCATTTTCTCACTCTTTAAAAATCGATTCTAATATTGACAGGTGCCTTATTTTTACTATTTGAGAGCGAAGCAGTTGTGCATGCAACACATTAACTGCCGGCAAGCTCATATGTCCTACTACCACAAGTCAGGTAAAAGTTTATATTACTACGACAGACAACTGCACTCTTAGAATATGGAAAAAAAGTTGGCATGAGCTTCAAACCTTGCTTAAGTTACATGCCCAAAAAAGAGTGTGAGGGTTCCTACTCATCCCTGTGCCTCATCTGTAAAAATATTTAACATTAAAATTCTGCACTCTCAACAGTGACTGTTTAACACGTTGCCTAGTGGTATCAAAATAATGTGTTGCTATCCCAGACTTCACATTTCGGCGTTTCTAGTGTGGTTTTTAATCACACCACATATACACAACACTGTTGCACACTGGCTCAAGTTTGAAGTTCTCATGCGGACATAAAAGCGTTTTGTGTAAAACCTTCCACTGCTCCAACAATAATGCTAAATCAAATATCTAACAGAAAAAGTGATGCTAAAACACACACACGTGGTGGGTATGGAGGAACTGAGAATCCAGCACACACCAATTCATAACAGAGCTGATCCGTGAGTGTTCTAAGGATGTGTCAATAATGGGAAGCTACTGCATTCAGGAAATCGGGCAAGATTTACATCATGAGAGCCCTGCAATTCTTTAACAGTGAGATGGTGGTGCATGGTGCAGGCTACCAGAAAGGTGAATCTTAAGAGCTGCGTCAATAACGCATAGTTGAATTTCAGGGCAGGGTACATGTCGAGAGAGGCATCTGAGAATCCTTAGAATATCTAAGTACAGGATAACACAGCACCATGAAAGGCAGAGAGAGTAACTTTGTGTAAGAGATCTATGGCTCTCAGCAATAGAATAAGTGCACGCTACACGTCAGACTATCTTTGTGTTTTAGGAGCTGAGCTCTCCAATGGCCAACCAGTGCCATATCATTGTATGGTGGTTAACAAAACTGAGGGTCACAGGCAATCAAATCAATTAATTGAAGTTGTTTAGTATCAATTTCGTAGTATGCAGTCTCCTAGTATCTGTATGGGGCCTCTCGTGGTACTGTCTGGATCTCAATAATAACATGCTGGTGGCTTACGGTTGTATATATTAATGACAACTAGAATGTTGTTTACTTTAGAGATGATCGCCCACTCATAACCCCCTCCACCTTTCTGTTCCCTCAATGCACAACTATTGTAGATCGGTAGTACTCTCCCATGATATCAGGAATTATCAGGTTCCACGCCCTCCCCTCCATTCTCACGGATTACACCTGTCCGTGCATTAGCTAAACAAACAGAAAAGTTAATTTCCAACAGTTTGGAACAGTAACAAAATAACACAGACAAGCAGCTAGTCAAAACGTGTCTTTAAAAAAAAAAAAAACATACATGGTATCTACAATTTATATATACATGCCGAAAGAGGAAAATGTATCCCTCCAAATCTGATGTAGTTGAAAACATGAAATATACACACACAACCTCACGGCGGTTATAAAGGGACCCCTACATGCTTCCCATGGCTACTCACACAACCGCTCTGCTAGTCTGAAAGGCCTTGCAGAAAAAATAACATGTGTGGTTAAGCATGCACCATGCATGCTTGTTCTATGGTGGTGGGCGTAGCGTTCGGCCCGTTGGGCAGAAAACATACGATTTTCGATAGACAGAAGCTTCCATCCGACGTGAAAACAATTGACTAAATTTGCTTCAATTATGGCAGAATTTAAGAAAAAACGCGAATGTCACACAAAAACGTGTCCGGCGTCATTTCGTGCTTGTTCCTCCAGTACTGGAAATTGGAAGATATTTAACCCATCAACAGCTATGTGCAAAACAATATTTTCAGACTCTTACGAATTCTCAGAATAAAGGATGAACCTCTTCGTATAAGATGCGTTTCCATAGAGTGTAACTGATACAGCTGGTAAGCGGAGCCGAAAATGAACATATTGGGGCCAGAATCGAGGTTTGCGGCGAATTGTGCGGAAACGATCACAGCAGGAGTTCAGCTGAGTTGGCATTAGTTAAAACGTTTCTCTTCTGTTATTTTAGGCAACTTTCGGTGAGCTTTTCGCGGAGCAGGCCTCGCTTGTGTAGGCTACAGAGCACATTCAATTCATCAAGGAATCTCAATGAGCTGTACTCGTTTTCCCTCTCTGGGAGTGCAGTCCCACTGGCTTGTGGAAAAGCCATGTCTTACCTCTGAAGTCACAGAACTTCCAGTTCACGTTTTTTCGCGATTAGTGCTCAAACAGATCTAAAACTTCACCTGTGGCTGGGCACTTCTTTCCGCCTGTGGTGCCAGCGTGTGTGTGTGGTTGCAACTAGTTACTGTATCCGATGCCAGTGGTCAATTTTTTCGTTATCAAGCCCCACCCCCTTGAGTCAATATCATTTCTTTCAAGCCCTCCTACAACTTTTCTTATGTGTGTTTTTGGACGCCAATAGGATATGGAGAAAGGAAATGTTTTCAAAGTAATATTACCAACAGCTTCATTCAGTTGTCTTTTCCGTTGATTAAATATTAGCACAAACAGTTAAGGAATATCCTAAAATGAGGTCGGTGTTTGAGAGAAGCGTATACTTCTGTTGCCAATGCTTTACATACGGTTTGTATTTTTTAGGTGGGGGAGGGGGCCTGTAAAGTGTGTGTGTTTAGCCGCACTTCTGACATTGCTATGTTTGGATTCTCAATCTGCTTCATCTTGCACCATACCTGTATTATGTCTGCGGGAAGCGTGCTCCTGTGAAACTGCTTTTATCTGTTCCGTGTGAGAAAAGCTGTCCCTGCTGTATCTGTATTGCATGAATGAAGTGGGCATTGTTGCTGTCAATGCAGCACGTTCTTGCAAATGTCCTGCTTTTCAGTGAATGCCACCGGTTACCGTCCCAGTGTTTGTGGGAAGCTTGCACGGCGCTGTCTGTTTACATCACAGCAAAGCTTGCTGTGTATGTAGTTGTCTGGCGGGTGCGCGCCCCCTCCCCGGAGTACACCCCAAACTTTGAAGATCACGACCTCATAACTCTGACTGGAAGTTAGTGCTGTGTGTCTTCAGAAGACTGTGCAGTTAGGGCTGGGGCATCTCTAGCGGTCCAAGGGCAGCTGCTTGCTCACATTGCGCCATGCGAAGCCGAGGTGACCAAGGCTTGTGTTGGGTAACTTGGTCGATGTGCAGATGCCCGCTCCCGTTGCACCAGGCGAGGCTGAGGCAGTAACAGAGTAGCCCTAGTGGTCGATGGACAGCTGCCTGCTCACACTGTGGCTGATGAAGCCGAGGATGTTACTTATTCTTGTATTCAGTAACAGAGCACCCACGTGGTCGATCTGAAGCTGCCTGCTCACGCTGCACCACGTGAAGCCAGGGGTGTTACTTGTGCTTGGAGTGGCACACATGCACCTCCTGCTTTAACAATGCAATGGATGGGAATAAAACATGGATCTCCCTATTCAATTCTCCTCTCTAATTGCATGCACTTGGAAGGCAGTGGACGGCAAAGGATTCTGTCTACAGACGAAGGTGGCAAGTAAGTGTTATGGTTGCAGTCACGTGCAGGCCAGTGTCTAGTGCCCCCTCAGAGGCTCCTGCTTCACCGCCCGCTCCCCACCCTTCCCTTTCTTGCTTTGGTGGGTCTTCACATGCTTGGCCAAGTGGTCACTCCTCATAAATCGTTTTCCACACTCCGCACACACAAAGCGCTTCTCTCCAGTGTGAGTCCTCAAGTGCCTCTGGAGCTCGTCAGAGCGGGTGAAGCTCTTGCCGCAGAACAGCCAGTTGCAGATGAAGGGCCGCTCACCGGAATGCCACCGTAGGTGTGCCTTAAGGTGCGAGGTCTTGCCATACACCTTAGCACAGCCGGGGATGTGGCAGATGTGTTGCTTCTTCCGCCCTGGCTCCTCAACCCCACTGGAGGCCTGGCAGTTGGGACACCGACATCTCCGGCATCTCCGGGCCGTCGCCACAGGAGCCTTAGAGTGCAGTAAGGCGGCAATCTGAGTCTGGTATTGTGCAAAGTCTGAGGGCCCAAGCACCAGGCTGCTCTGCAGGGGGAAGTGGTGGTGGGCCATGGAGGGATGCGGGCTCATTGAGCTGGCTTGCTGAATGCTCCACCAGGACATGTCATCAGTTGTCTGAGGGGATAGCTGTCTGGGCTGTTGGTGGATGAGGTTTGAATGTCCGGGCACATAGCTATGGATGGCAGAAGCTGCAGCATAAGATACAGCGGGCACATAGGTGGCAGAGCAACCCGACTGCAAAGCTGGTATAGCAGAAGACAGCATCTTAACTGGAGAAAACTCATATGGATAGGAGGGATCCGCTGGGGGCGTCAAAGGAAGCTCATGAGAGCTGAATGAAGCCTGGTGATGGCCAGTTCGCTGGGCTTTCTGTGAAACAAATCCCAGATTGTTGTGGGGAGGAAGTCTCCCCGGAGAATGAGACGACACCTCACTAGACCAGGGGTGGAAGATCCTCGATGGCGATCCCAGAGATGGGTCGAAGGTGACCTGGAAGAATTCTGGAGGCATGGCACCGGTCTGCCCAATGCGGCTGCAGGTTGCTGCCAGGAGAGCCAGTGGCGAGTGCTGGGCCCCGTCTGGGGACGTGCTGGGGGTGCGGTCCTATGGAGATAAAAAATACACTGTTATGTATGGCTCTCAAAGGAGTCAGAAACTGATAATTATCACAGCTGTACAAAAACACCTTTTTTTCACAAGAAATAAAAATGACCCTACCCCACCAAAGCAAGAATCTAGACAACCAACATAAATACAAAATTGTCATGGCAAAGCAATCCACAGGAGCACTTGAGTTGATGAATATTCACGAGTAACTGAATCTAGAAGTGATGTCCTGAACTAGTAAATGCAGTTCCACCAAAGGGACAAAGTCAAACAACTATATAGTTTGGTCAACTTTTAACGAACACGGGATTCTAGAACCTGTAACATCTGAAAAAGTACAGCAAAACATGAATGTTGTAGGGAGAGATTGATGTTAGCCCTCTTCTTCATTTCAGCCCAATAAGGGCTAACATCTTCTCTGCCTTTGCTTCCACCTTCTATAGATCTATCCTCCACTGACACATTCACTTTATGGAATCATTTGGCTTTATATCTTAATTGTAATCTCAAGCAAAATAAACTCACATTTGTTCATTTGTGCCCTCAATTTACATTGCAGAATACCAAACATATCACACTCGCAAAGACTTTTGAACTGTCATCCAAATATTTGAATGCATGAAGGCTGAAAACCCGTTTACAACTTACATGCAGTAACGAGCAACAAGATTCAGTTTCAAGTCGGGGGCTCGTACAGATCACCAAGTTTCTCAAATAACATGCAGTTTCCATTAACTCACTTTGATGTAAGCAAAAAATACATGTAAAAGCAGATCCATTTGTCTTTAGGGCTGTGAAATTAAATTACCTCATCACAATTTAGATGGGAGTGGGGGCGGCTGAGGACAACCTTTCCAATTTACTGGGAGGTTTTCCACCAGAAGCGAAGATCCACTTACTATGGGTAAAGTTAGGTTTAAGAAAGCAAGTGCATCTACTCAAGCTAATGTGTTTCAGACATGGACCCTTCTGACAGACCGCATTTGTCTACTATAAGGTTTTATCACTTTTTCATTGTTTTTATAAAGCCTTTGCATTAATTTTCCTGCACGCAGCTCTGTGGTCCTCTAGGAAAAGACCTTTTTGATGAATGAAACTTTTGCTACATTATTCTTTTCACAGCTCTTGTGCTTTCTCCTTTTAACATTTGTAATGATTTATCCTAATCTAAGGTTTACCCTTTGAATTCTGCATTATTTTGCATGGCTACTTGGGAGTTTAATTGACATTATTGATGTTTAAGCCTAGGGTATTTGTGTACGGGAATTAATTCACTGCTCTTCTGTCTATAAGGATGTTTACTGTCTCACAACTATATAAAGTCATACTTTTGTTAAATCCAGCTAGTTTAAAAACATAAAACTTCATAACAGGAGCTACAGTTTTCATTCTGCCAAATGTATTTCTTGTGGATGTTCTGAGCAGGACGGTGAGCCATTTCAACAAAAGCAAAGATCGAGGTCCCTGAAGTAAGCTACTTTAGAGGTAGTAATCTAGAATTCCGCACGGTATATTAAAGAGCTCTACAGTTCACTCCTACCCAATTTCAAAAAGCAAACAAGACTAGTGATTCACGAAGGTTTAAAATAACCGCGCGGCTACTTCTTCGTTCTACGCACTATTCTGCAGGTTACATCAAATATTTCAGGCGCTATCCTGGAAATATATGACAGTCGCAGATTTCTATGAATACTTAAATGCAGATTTCTGAGCATTCGGATACAACTCCAGCGGTGGAAATACAATGCAAATGTGCATTTGGCATTACAATTTATTTCACCAGTGGAACCTTCCTTATGCTCCCATCAGGGTATTTATCAAGTCCCAGTCCTAAACCAAAAACATACAAACGCCTGCCCACGCCAGTTGTAAATTTGTATGCATTTCCGGCGTAGAAACAAAACATGCACTTGTAACGCATTTGTATTTGTAGCTGTTCACCAAGTTTTACAGGTGGACTTACGAGAGGAACACACATAGAACTCTCCTCTAATGCGAAATTTGCAAAAGTGAAAATTGCATCATGTTGACAGAATATCCAGTTACTCGTCTCGTAAGACACGCGTGCAGGGGCGCGGGCGACAAGTTTAGGAGCGCATACACTTCTGACGCAAGCTTAAGTGGAAACAAGGAGCACGGCAAGTGAGTCAAGGTGGCCGGACAGCTCCACGTTTAGGCTCGTGCTGCCACCACTGTTCGGCGCAGCAGCAGTGGGCGATCTTCCCGTTCAAATACGTCACAAACTCGGCAAAAGTTCAGGTACTTTTCAAGCCGTGCCGTGCAGGGAGAGAGAACCATTGTAGGATACCTGCGGGGTCGCCGTTACCTTGCTTCACGCCATTTAAACTCTAAGAGCGGGGGTCTGGAGCGGGAGTGCGCGGGTCAGAGGCAGGAAGGAGATCCAGTCAACCTTGCGGGCGTTGGTGATTTGGGGCTGCTAAAAATCAAGGGCAGCGTGGAGCGGGTAGGACCCACCGTCCCCTCTAAGTAGAGGCTCCTTGGGCGCTCCCGCCGGGGGTGGGCGGAGTGCGCGGCTGGGCGGGGGACGCACCTACCTGTAAGAAGGCGTGGAGAGGGTCCCCGCGCAGCAGCGCCACCGCTGCCATGACTAGCGCTCCTGGGGACGGGGTGGGCAGCGGAGGTGAGGCATGGACTGGCTGCTGAGGTCCGGGGTGGACTTCGCCTCTACCTGATAGAAAACGGTTAGCTTCTCCTCTGCCCCAGCTCCGGGCGGATCCTCTCCGCCGTCCCCGGCTCTGAGCGGGATAGAGGTGCTCTAGCTGGGCTGAGCCTAACACTCTGCCTGACAGAGCTGAGGCGCTCCCCGCCCGGCCCGGGATCACCCCCGGGAGGTGCTAAGCCTCCCCGGGCCGCAGCCAGTCAGAGTCGCGCTCGGCCCTTTGAAGTCCGCGCCGCCCAATCATCAAAGCGGCGGCCCCTGTGAAGTGCTGAGACCGCGCACTGTTTGCGGGGCTGCATGAAAGAAGGGCTGCTAATCAGTGGGCCGACCGGGGAGGGGGAGAGGCGGGACAATTAATGAAGTAATCACTGTGTGAGAAATGTATATACACAAATAATTGGATTCCCCTGATCAAAGGGCTCCTAGCAGCCTGGAGACCCCAGCTATTGGATGCCTGGGCGCTGGATCCCACCCTCCCTCGTTTTTAGTGTGAACAGGGCTTTGCAACAAAGCCCAAAGTGACAACGTGTCTTTGTTATCTGGAGGGAGGTCTTCCTGCCGCATCCGGGCTGGCCCTGAGGGAGGACACATCCAGTCACTCACTTCTGCAACTAATAAAACCCACTCCTAGGGTCGGAAAGAAAGCCACAGAGATTACGCCCTTCTTCGCACCTGCTAAGGAGGACACCCTATCATGAAAACAACATAAGACCAGCCAGCGAATCTTGACGTTTGATGTGTATAAAAGCCTGGTCTGTGATCGCCCCGTTGACACTGTTGCTCTTCAGGCTATATAATAATACAATAGCATCAGATAGCGCCGAACCTTTTTTTACTTTTTAATAATAAAAAGTTTTAATCTTCATATACTTATTGATGTGCACCGTGTCTGTGACTACAGAAGTTTCGATAATCCACAGACCAACACTTAAATATTGATAACGAAGCTATTGAAAAACGCGTGGTAATCACCTTCCGCACATTGTTCGCTCCTCTAAAGCTTTGTTAGCTAAAAAGCACTGGCAGTACCCTCGGAGGCTTCAGTACTGTCTTTTGTATAATTTGTCTTTTGAAAGGTCTAGAAAACGGTCCTCGAGGCATGTGTTGGACGCAAACGCCTATTTTATAATAATGTGGTTAAATTAGCACACGTGGGATTTGTGGGCTGCAACAGCTGGCAGCTCACAGAGAAAATGGGTTACTTTCACAACATACTGGTAATTTTGCGTACGTTAGTAGTTAAAAGCAGAGCCACTGGACCATGTTCAGGGCCGGACAGGCACAGAAAGTAGGCCTGGGCATCAAAATAAGTGACCTCCATTAGTGAATAGGATAGCTAAAAATTGGCATGTGTTTGCAAACTGGGTCACTCTTAAACTTATAAAGACACTCTGTATAAGTGTTTTGCAAAGGTAGGGAAGACTGGATTTCAGCTTGCTGCAGGCAATGTTTATTTTAATCTCGGGAAAATCAACAGTAAAAATCGACCCAGAAGACCAAAAAGAGACATACAAACAGCCAAAAAACAGTCCACCCACTGACCTGTCAGACCAGCCCTTCAGGCACTGCCTGATTCCTTGTAGGCCTGTCCAACACTGACCATGTTAAAACACTGCCCCTGTGTTTAAAAATAAAACAAATCTATATTGCTTGCGTGACTACTGGGTATTGGGTAATAGCAACAAATGCTATTTGCAACATGTAGGCCTTGAATGCAATATTGAAATAAACTTAGACATATTTAAACATTGCCAATTTATTAGAATAATTGTGAAATATTCTGAGGGGAGTCAGATGATTTTTTATTTTTCCCCCCACCCTTTGGGGGTGCAGCATTCAAAAGTTTGAAAAGGGGATGTGGACAAGATGGCAGTCGGATAGGATGCGTCTTCCCGTCCCTCTGCTTCCCTGCCACTATAAGCCCAGCCACTGGCCCTTTGGGGTGTCCAAGTGCACACTCACCTGACAGTTCTGCCTTGGGGCACCTGCCAGACGAGTGATGAGCTGTGATCGGCAGCTGTGAGGTGGGGCTGATCAGTCGTTGTCTGGGGTCAAGGAGTGCTGGTGCTCAACAAGATGGTGGCGCCTATCGGACGGTAGCAGCCGTTCCAACCTGAGGTGCGGAGTAGGTTGACCACCTGATATGGAGGCAAATTCTGAGCAGGACTGTAAAACATTCAGGACAAAGGGACAACATTCAGGACAAGAATTCAGGACAAAAGTCAATTGCACAGACACATCCAAGGTCCAGACTACTTTATCAGTGCATTTATTTACTATTTCTAAATAGCACTATTTATTCACTATGGTCTTTATGTGATTGCCCATAGGAATGCTGTATTCAAGTGGCACATTGTCTTTATTCAGTAGTAAATGAAAACCCTTGAGTAGGTTGTCGAGGGCATCTGCATTATCCAAATTAACCCAATCTTTCTTGGAAAGAAAGCAACGGCATCATTTTGATTATGTTTCTAAACATTTTAAAACCTATGGCACACAGTTTGGGAAACATTAGTAACTTGGAGATGACCTGGACAAATCTCTACACAATGCGGACTGGGCTAAAATATTTGGATATCCCCATAAAGTATCCTGCGGCTTCTGTTTTTAAGTATATTCAGTTTAATTTTCTGAACTGAGCCTACCTTACAACTGCCTGCATTACCAAAACATATCAGGGAGCTGCAACTGCATTTGTCCTTGCTGTATGCAGTTAGATGTCAATTTGCGTCATATGCTTTGATCTTGCCCCACACTCTTTCATACTGGCAGAGAGTTGTTGAGGTGCTGTCAACCATGATGGGCCGTGTACTAATGAATTCCCCAGAAATTGTCCTATTCGGCATATTCCCCCGCCCTATGTTTGAGAAACTCTTCCTTGATGTGGTTTTTCCAGTAAACCCAACATTACACTGCATTGGAAGGATCCATTTCCTCCAACTAGTGTAAGTTCGACAAAGGGCTTGCTCTCTTGGTTTTGATCTGAGAGCACCCTGTGACACAGGAATGAATGAGTGATCTGAGAAAATATTTTATTGCAGAGATGTGGGATATTTTGGTGGAGGTCTTTACAGACTGCACCAAGGATGATACACTTCCCCTGTATTCCACCCAACACGTACACTCTTGGTTTCTATGCACTTGTTGTTCTTGCCAAATTTAAGTAACTACAAAAGGCATTGGTGTAAGGGCACCTATCTCTGATACACTGTTGGATTTTCCCACTTGAACACTTTCTTTTAAGCACCACAGGGTTCATTGCTCTGCTTCCCTTGTCGTAGTTGGACTCTCGCTCCTAGGCGAGACTGATGGTTTAGGGATGACAGCGCTTTTTATTTGTAGATGACTAAGCAAATCCTACAACAAGTCATAACTGCCGGCCCAACCCTCCCACCTCACAAGCATACCTCACCAAAAACCCAAACAGTAAAAGGTGATTTCTGGCAGCCTTACACATGGACTCTAGATTGTGACATCTCAGGGGAGTAATGGTTGAACGGAAGTTACCCTTTTCTCTCGTTAGTAATAAGTCTCAGTCACACACAGGCAATGAAGGAGATGCAGGAGAGTTTTCAATAGGTTTATTTAAAAGACTGCAATCTACAGTAAAATGTATGAGCTGCAATGATTAGGATAATGGACAATAAAGAAAGCATAATTGTGAAGATGAGTTATTAATACGTTAATATCTTGCAATGACCATGAAATGTAAAATCCTTAGCCTGGAGAACCTGGGGCCATATGTACAAACACATTTTCCCATAGACACAGAATGGGCAAAACTGCTTGCTACATCTGGCCCCTAATCTCTAACCTAATGAGAGCTAGGTGTGATAAACTTAATCTGCCAGTACCATGTCCATGAGAAGCATCCCCCAACCCACGTTACCTTGGAATGAGGTCTCTAGGTCAGACCCCGTGGTGACATGAAGGCTGAGTTCTGTAGCAAGGTGACGTGCAGCATAGATGGCATCTGGAAGGAATCTCTCTGATAACCTTGTCTGTGTAAGATGTACTTATACAGATCATGTAGGACCCCTGACACAGGTCTGTTACCAAACAATAGAAAAGGGGGCAGACTTGTGGTGGCAATTATGTAAACAATTCCCAACAAGTGTACATTATGTTACTGTCACACTTAAGTGAGAAAGGGACATGATGTGGATGCCTGCGTACATCACTTGATTATGATGCTGATAGTGATGCCTTCACAGAGTAGCACTGATAATGAAAATCAAAACATTTCCCTAACTATAAAGAATAGCAGCCATCTTAAAATAAATAATAAAGTAAATTGGCTAAGACAGAGAAAGCTAAGTAAGTAAAAAATCATTAGGTGACTGGGCACAGGCCTGCAAGCCAAAAGGCTAAGCTAACCTTCTGAGTCCCAATAAAAGCTAGATTGGATTCAATACACCTTCCCTTTTTACACAAAAAGGATGCTAATACGCTATTGAAGGTGCATGAGTCCAGGCTAAATGCTCTGAGCTAAAATCATGCTAAAATCTATTTAGAAACTAGGCTAAAAATCATACAAAGAGATAAAATGTCAACCATGACAAGCACAGCAAGCCGAATGCGAATTGGCAATAAGGCAGTTCGGCATGAACTTTTAAACTTTAGAATAAGGCCAATGGTCAAATCATTTAACAATAGCCGTGATCTTGAAGAATGTCGGAGCGCATCAAGGAATGACTCCACATCGTCGGATCTATGACAGGATTGGCAGACAGTTCCACAGAGCACAAGTGTGCAGAAGCCCCAAACGCAGGGTCACCCGCTTAGGCAGCATCATCCATAGTGCCTGGTGGAGCCAAATACTTCACAAGCGGTAGCTCATAGGTGGCCTTGCGAATCAGCCTCAGTTTCATGGGCATGACCATGAATGAACCCTCACCGGGAACATCATCAGTTTCCTGTCCTTAGGAGTCACTGGCAGAACAGCAAGGCACACCAAAGGTAGGCACTCGAAGAGGCACTAGGTGCAATTAAAGATAGGTTGCATGCATCATAGGACTGGTCGGAATGACAATGATCAACCATGCTCCAATACTTCCAGCAGTGGAGCACCAAACAACTGCACCATGCGATCACGGCTCAGCTAGGCTGGTGAGTAGCTCCATCACTCCTCTTAGCTAAGAAGGCACAACCACTGCGTGTTAGGAATAGCAGCAGCAGTATCCTGCCAGTCAGTGCCAAAGTCACTGGAAAGCCACCAAACACACTTGAGAAAAGCGAATGGATAGCTGAAGGAATGACTACGAACACAGCCTGGAAGATGGAAACAAATCCAAACCCAACAGCCTTAAAGAAATCTACAATGCCAGTAGTGCTCGAGGTGTTGAATATTCTGAAGACCAGCTCTCCAAAGTGCTTGGAGAAGTTGGTATTTAATAGGGATTATATCTCGGCTGACTTTTTCACTATCTGGAGAGTATACGTCTCTCTGGCCGAAGTCTGCTCAGCTTGTCATATTTTATATTAGTAGTAGCAATGTGAGGCCACATTTCTGCTACTCTTATCTCTTATCTGGGGGGAATAGAACATGTCCAAAGCAAGTTACAGTTCGAGAGACTGAAATTGCATAGATAATTCCTGGCCTCATTCAGTAGCAACTCTGATCGCCCAGGACCACATAACTTCCATTTGAAAGTATATGAAATGCTGGACAAATCAAAGGGACTGGAGTACCCTTAAGAAAGCACGGCATGTTCGCGACCCCCACATTGCAAAAGCCGTGAAGTGACACCTGTTTGCAGCTCACTGAATGACCAACAGTAGTCTCACATTCGCTTCCTCTCAGAAAGACCACTGTTTTGCCGTTCAGACATTTGAACTCGAAAGGCAACTCCCACTCTTCTTTAATATAGCTATCTCCTAGCTGCTTGTATCTGCCCACAGCAAAATGTTTCAAACATTTTGTGAAACGAAAGGTGAAAATTGGCAGATTTAAAACGCCATGTATGAGCCATACTGTTGAAGGACTTTCTGCTACAGTGAAAGGCAGCTCTTTTAACTTCTCAATATTGAGCATGGTGTAACTTGCTTCCTTTTTAGCCATTATCTGTTACTTTGACAAGTTAAAAGAAAAGCAGCCAACAAGTCACTACTGTTAATGTATTTCCATGGAACGTGGCCATCTTTTAGAATCTGTAATGTCCACTCTAACTGCATGATGAAGCGCAGCTGACTTTGCCCATGATGTAAAAGGGACGTTATTCTGTATGATATCAATCACAGAAGACACTATGGTGGTCATTATGACATTGGTGGTAAATTCCAAATACCGCTGCGGTGACTGCCGCCAACATACCACCGCAGAGGCGAACATCCGCCTGCCAAATTATGACATATACACACAAAACCAACAAAAACCAGCCACAACCACAAATCCGCCAGACCCACTGAACACGATAAACTCACACCCATATCTTTACGCCACCAAAACACCACCCTCCAAATAATGACCTACAAATCACCACAGCAGACATACAACGGCGCTAAACCACTGGCAGTGCAAACCGCCAAGGCAGAAGTGGCCACCCAAATGCAAAACAATACAAGGTTGGCCAGAACAAAAATAACCAAACCTGACACAAATACACACACCCCACACACCTACCAACAGCACTATAAAACACCCCCCACTACACCCACAAACCTTTGCAAACACAAGACCACTACATCTTGCCACGTCAATCCCAGAGACAACTTCACACACGTACCACAACTACCCATACATCCGTCACGTACTGCACACCCCACCACATCACACATCACCCTTTGCACAACACCTACACCACACAACACCCATGTCCCCACAAAGGCACCCCCCCTTTCACTAATAAGGTGTTGCGGGCCATGGTGGAGGAAATAGGGTACAGCCACAGCTGTTTGGAGCACAGATACAGCAGATCTCCATTACCAGGAAGATGGAGCTATGGTGGAGAATCGTGGTCAGGGTGAATGCTGTGGGGCAACATCCACGCTCAAGGGACGACATAAGGAAGAGGTTGAACGACCTACGGGGAATGTGCGTTCCATTGCAGCAAGGCACCAGCTCGCCATCAGCAGGACTGGTGGTGGACCCCGCCTCCTCCTCCACAGCTGGCAGCATGGGAGGAGCAAGTTTTGGCAGTACTGCATCCTGAGGGACTCACTGGAGTAGTCGAAGGACTGAACACTGGTGAGTCACCATTAACAACCTACCACCCCCCCATACCTGCATGCCATCTCACCCCCTCACCTTGACTTCCTTCACCCCCTCCATCCCACAGAGTGCTCTATCCCAATTACTACACCTAAATGTCAACTCCTGCATGCCATACCCACAGCAAGCATATCCCTTCCAGCTCTGCATGCACACCCACTACCAATGCATGCACAGCATGGAGAACTACCAATCCCACAATACATCACCTTACGCTACCAAAGGTGGGAGGACAACACCAATAACATTGGGAAAGCAAGAAATGCGGAATATGTCACAAGCAAGTACCCTAACACTTCACTTACACCCCCACAGGTGTCCCAGCCAATGTCAGTGGCGAGGAGATGCCATGGCTACCCAGCCCCCCACCAGAAGATGCCCCCAGTGATGACAGCAACTCTAGAGGGCTCGATCTGGATGAACTCCCTGGACCATCTGGCACCACTGGTCAGTCGGCTACTCCATCCCACAGCCAGTCCACCACAGGGCCCCCTCCTCCAGTAGGTGTGCAGATGGTAGTGTTTGGGTCCGACCTGCTATAATACCTAGCCAATGGTATGCTACTGTGGTCTAACTGCCCATTGTAAGTCACAATGAGTGATAGTGATGTGTATGCCATCTGTGCTGTTGGTGCTGTAATTGACCCAGTGCACCTTTTCTTTCTACCCCTCTCTCCTTTTCTCATCCTGTCCATATGTGCATTAGCATCATCTGGCGAAGGAGTAGGGGCACCGGCGAGTGAGGGAGCTGCAGCCTACGGGACCCAGGAGGCAGAGTCCAACCACACCGAGGGGGACCAGTGGAACAAGAGGGCGAGGGGAGCACCACGGGAGAGACAGGAGCTGATATGATTCCTCCGTGATGGAAGCTCCCTGGTGGTGGCAGACCCTTCTGGAACTACCCCAGCAACTCCATCTTCCGACACCCCCTGTACCAGCACTGCCCTCCCAGTAGCCCCCACCGAGTTGCCTATGCCCGCTCACCCCGGAGGGTGGGCATCTCCTTCGCCCCAGGCACCTCAGGCCCTGTCCCAGTAGGCCCTGCTGCTCTCAGTGAGGAGGCTATTGACCTCCTGAGATCCATCTCAGTAGGGCAGTCAACCATAGTGATTGCCATCCAGGGGCTGGCATTCCAGATGCAGCATTTCAGTGCCTTCCTGGAGGGCATTCACGGTGGCTTGGTGGCCCTACAGAGATCGTTTCAGGCTCTGGCCTCCTCTCTGATGACAGACAGTGTCCCTGTTTCTTCTGTTCCCCCTCCAACTACCTCTTCCCAGTTCCTGTCTCCTCTCCTCTCACCAACCCATCCCACGCACATATTCTGTCAAGCATGCACCCAAAACAACAGACAGGACTTGCACAGACAAACACAGGTATTACACTTCAGTCCACAAGCACACACACAGCCAACACACAGATGCACACACATCAGACACTGCCCCCACTGTCTCCCCCTCCCTCACAGTCACATCAGCACCCACACCTGCATGCACAGCTTCAACAGTCCCAGATCCTGCCACCTGCACAGCTTTGCCCACAGTCACCACAACAGCAGACCCGCAGACATGCATCCCCTAAGTGTACTCCTGCCACTAACGTGAAGAAGGGTGGCCCTCCGGCCCCCCTTCCCAAGGCCACTCATCTACCCCCAAAAGAGAAGGGCAAGGACCCGCCCCCTCCCAAGCCCAAGGACCCCCCTGCAAAGAAGAAACCCCAATCCACCCCCACCCACCTGCTCCCTGTGGTGCCTGCCTACTGTTACCATGATGCCTCCGCCCAGTGGAGTGACTGGACTGTCGGGAGTCAAGTTGGGCCTTGGACGTTGCCCTGTGGCTAATGGCTGACATTGGACTGTACAATGGCCCTTTGTACTTAGTTGCCTCAATTGCTGCGGGCGCAGGTCCAGTGAAATACAGAGGGTGGACCTAAGGTATGTGTCCTGGCTTTCTTTACTTCTGGCTGATGTTGCTGTTGTTTATTCTACAGATTGTTCTGGGTGTGTGGTGTGTGTTGATGTTGTTTATTCTACGGATTGTTTTGGGTGTGTGGTGTGTGTTGTGTGTGTGTGTGTGTGTGTGTCACTCTCCCCTCCCTCCCTTGTGTGCTAGGTAGCTGTACTCACTGTTGTCGTCTTCGTTGGCATTGGTGCTCCTGGACGACCATGGCACGGTTTAGCATTGGGAAGACTTCCAGTCCATGTCGGCCGCGGACTCCTCTGTGTCCCTGGAGGTGAGGGTCTCCTTTTATATGTTGTGTTTCCGCCAGGCTTTTGGTGATGTTGCTAACTCCCTGTAAATCCTGGCGGTATGCTATGTCATAATATGATCCTTGTCTTCCGCCTGCCTGGAGATGGCTACTGCTGTGTTCAGTGGTTGTACCACACTGGCGGTTGGGGTAGTACATTGGCTGTCTATGGAAAGGATCACCGCCATGGTCATAATTTGGCAGTCATTACTGCTGGCCTGGCAGCGGTACTACCGCCAGCGCTTGCATGACGGACAGATGACCATCAATATACTAATAAGGGCCTATATTATTAAGGGTGTATATTCTATTGGACAGAGTATTCATGCCTTTATTGACAACAGCTAAAGCCTTTTCCATATTTTCCTTATCTATCTGCTTTAAACATGCAGCTGCTTCCATATTTCATTGTATATGGCATACAGGAATAATTTAGAGTGTTGTTTTCTTGGACCCAGCAAGAAATCTTGCAAGTCTGTTTACTCTGAAAGGAGACTGAGATGTTCCTTAACTGCTGGTAAGGTGTTAGTGCGTAACAGTTTTTGGCACAGTTTACCCACAATGTATGTGGTAACTATACAGAGTGTTGACCCGAGACACTTCAAGGGTTCGGCTGGCTAATCTTGAACGCCCCACTGAGGAATTCACAAAGTGCACCTGACACCCATTTGTGTCTATTGGCCATAGTAACCACCCGACAGGACTTGAGAGCGTGGAATTATAGGTACCATCCTGAACCCAAGCATTCAGTTCTTCCTCAGTGACATTTAGGAATGTTTGTCAATTGGTTAATTTGGCTGGTTTGGGGATACTGGGCACATTCATTTCTTTTATTTTTGCTAACCTTAGGCAAGATGTTTGTTGAACGGTGCCATTTAAAAATATAATTTGAACAGTAATAAGACTTACACTGAACAAAGCTTCCCTACCCTGAATTTGCCAATTTTGTGCTTCCCATACTGTTTTCACATCTATAGTGCTCTTGCAGTATCCATAACCTTCAACAGCAAGTTGGGAAACAAATGAATCTGACTAGATTATTTTGGTGTCAGTTAGCAAAATCTTTCGCACTTTGGATGATGGCGATTTGAAGTAATATGACTGTGCATTTGTAGTGTCATGCCCAGAAAGTATGCACATTTGTCAACATGTTTTTTGGGGCTCCCCAAAGGTGGAGTTGAACAGTGTTCCCACTGTTTGTATTGAACTAATGATCTATGTCTAGTTGCTCGGTGCAGATAGTAATGTCCCCAATGATTATAACACAACGCTGTGTTCATGTACACATCATCACTTTCAAATACAGTGTAATTCTGCAGCTCAGGAAGCATCAAATCAACCGTGTGAACATCCCAGTCATCAGAAACAACACCAGGTGTAATTACATTAGTCATAGAAATTTTGAAAATATAGGGAATTTGAATAACCTCATTAGGCCCATAAATATTAAATGGAACTTTATCCCACACAATCCCATCTGAAATTGGTACTGCTAAAATGTTCACAAGGGACAAGGCTCTTCATACCTTATGTGAAGAAAGATAGGGTGTTAGACCTTCATCCAATGGTTCGACAGAAGAGCGTTCAGGAAGATATTGACCATTCATCAAGAGAAAGAAAACAGTCACAAAACCAATTAATGACAGAAAGGCAAGCAATGTCAGAAATATCCACAGATAATACCATGGATAAACTAAATAGTTATTTTTAAGCCATATGTATAGCTTACGTGTCTTTGAAACAGTTTCAGTTGCAGATGTAGATGAAGTTGTAGAGAAATCATCTTGGTTGATGAAGTAACCAGCAGCAGTCTCTGCAAATACAGGAGCAGGTACATTACTGGTGGGTGGATCCACTTCGTGTGGAGGTTCATGGTAGACGGTGTCGTCAGTTTGTGTTGCATTGGAGTAGAAAACAGCCACATCTTGGACAGTTCTTGTTGGTGACGTGAAAACAGAAATATGCAGAAGCTCATTCTCTGCCCTCCCCATGCTCAAGGAGGCATTTGTAGCATCTTTGTACATGCTGATATATTCAGAAGTGTTGTTGTTTATTCTTTGAAGAGGTATGTCCTATTGAGGAGTGAGAGGGGACCCGAAACTACCCAAGGGACCTCTGGGTCTACTGTGCAGGATCAGCCACATGATGCAATTTTACATTGTCCATGGAGACAAATCTATTTGCTTTGGAACCTGGCAGCGGTGGTAGAATGACTGTTATGGTGCTTTTTATTCCCAGGACTAGAACCAGTGCTCTGTAAGATGGGCTGAATTCTTTTGTCACAGCATTCTTCTCACAAACCAGATCCCCAACTTTAGGAATTCAGCCTGCAGAAGTTGTTGGCAAATCCCTTATTCCTAAAGTGGCAGCACAGGGGGTTGAATTATCATCATGAAATTGCTGAAGCTCTAGTAAGACAGTGAGATATTCATTTATGTCAAAAGATGTGTCTGCTGCCATCATACCAGGGCCATTTAGATCTGGGACACACATAGAAATCCCAAAGAGGACCTCCTAAGGAGTGCGTCCCCCCAAGGACAGTCTGCAAATTACTCAGTGCTCTCTGAACCCCATATAGGTGATGAAGCCAACTGCGGCCTGAACCTAATACTATAGCTGCTAAGGACTGCTTTAGGTCACGATTCCTCCTCTCCACAACACTATTATCCTCAGGATGATACAGAGCAGAATAATGGAGTTCAACATCCATCGTCCTTATGGTGTCCCTGAGTGCCCTAGAGGCAAAATCAGGGCCCTGGCATGAGTGGAACGCTGCAACAGCATATGTACCGATAAAGACCAGCAAGTCTGTTATAACAGTTCGAACGTCGGCTGACTGCTGTGGCCATACCCACAAGAATCTTGAATAATAATCTACAGCAACTAAGATGTATTTGTATGCACCATCAGGTTGTAAAGGACCACAATGGTCCAGGTACACACATTGTAGTGGCCTATCGGATACTAAGAGGAATGTCTGCGGTGCGCATTTGATGTTTGAGCCCTTGATTTGCTGGCAAATGTCACAACAAATTACATATTGCTTGGTCTGCTTATATAGACCTGTTCACCAGAGGCGTTTCTGTAAGAGTGATATTGTGGCCGCGACACCAGCATGAGCCGATGCAACACCGTCATGCGCTGCTTTAATGAGATCTAATCTCTGGTCTTGGTTGGGGATCACTTGAGCTCCAACCTCAGAAATTGTCTCAAAGGCAACATTTTGTGCACTGATATGGTATGAATATTTAGTAGGGTACGCTTTTGGAAGGGGCATACCTTCAGCCGAAGCTTTCATGGCAGCCTGAATTTCGTTATCCAAACTTGTGTGAGAACGAGTCACTGCAGCAACGGAAGCCGTAGCTACTGTGGATTTGACTGCTTCATCAGCTAAAGTGTTTCCAATAACAAGTACTCCTAAACATTGGTGGCCCAATGTATGTACTACATGAGCATCTAGTAGCTTATCCTTAAGATCAACCACCCTCCCTCACAGAGTTCTGTGTTTAATGATGTTCTCCTTTGAGTCTCTGAACCCGTTCAACCACCAATGATTAAGATAATCATTATAGGAATGGAAACAATTGTACGAATCACACACAATCAATGTGAGCTCTTCTAAATCCCTATGTTCCAGTGCCAAGATAAGATCTTTAAGCTCAGCCAAATGTGCTGTGTAGTCCTTAAAGAAGGTATGTTGAGGGTGGAAGACACCATCCTTCATCACTCCGCTCACGGCTGCGCAAGTGGCTGAATATTGATGTTTTGTACCTACAGCTGGTTGTGCTGAACCATCAGTGTAAATGACAATATGGCATCTGTCAAGTGGCAAGATGTGAAGAGGTGCGGGGTACTCCTGTTCGTATTGGAGAAATTCTTGTGTATGAAGTTTTGGGTCAAAGATGTGTTCAGCATCAGTGGTAGTCAGGGACTTTGCCCATTGAATCCAACAAGGATGTAATGCTTTAGCGTTAGGAACGCTTGCTTTCATGACAGCTTCTAAGGCTGTCACTGGGGTAACAGCATTAATGCGTTTCCCTTGGGCAAGTGGCCTCTCCTTGATGACAGCCATCTGTACAGCAGTTAGAATTGTTTCTGTGGGTGCAAAGCATTGTTCTGAATTGGAGTATAAATGTGATTTATATGTTATGGGCACTGTGTCGTCCTTATTAAGGATGACATAGGTGAACCCAGTGGCACTAGCAGTTATTCTGATGACCAAATTAGTTTTGTTGTCACCAGTGTGTAAGTGTTTTGCTTCTGGCATGTCTTGGTGCAATCCTCTAAGGATGCACATGTGTTCAATTGTCCAGTGTCAGCTTGAGAAATCTGGACAAATTAAATCATAGAATGGTTTGATGCGTTGTGCATAGTCAGGAATGTATGTTCTGTCAAAGTTAAAGAAACCAAGTAAAGACTGTAGTTTCTTGATGGTATTTGGTGGTTGAAGTTAAGCACATTTTTCTAAAAAGTGCTGGGCCAGGCTCTTGCCTTCATTTGATAGCTCGTATCCCAGGAACAATACACTGAGAAAGGCTACTTTAGTTTTCCTAAAATTGAATTTGTAGTCAAGGGTTGTGAATCCTAGAATGATCCGATTGACCCTGGCAAGATGAATGATGAGGTTGTCACCCGTGAGATAAATGTCATTCACATTCGACAACCCCTCAGGATCAATATCATGCAATATTGATGTTACACAGGCAGAAAACAACCTGGGGCTGTTCTTATAGCCCTGGGGCAAACAGGAAAACAGTTTTTTTGAGCCAAATGAGAATGTACTCAGGTCCCCACTTTCATGCGCTAAGTTTTGGCAGAAAAAAACATTGGAAATATCCAAGGTTGTTTTGTATTTTTTACGCACTATGTTGGTAATTAGTGCCGTGCTGTGTGCATTTTGTATTACATATGTGCGTGTGTAATTGTTTAAGTGTATGTAAACAAATACTATTCTATATGAATGGTCTGGTTTTGCAGCGGGGAATAACTGGTTATTTATTGCAGAGACACAGGGCTCTACTATTCCCTGGTACTCGAGCTGAGTGAGGATCTCCCTCACTGGAGCTTTAGCATTGTGTTAAGCAGGATATTGTGGCTGAGGCTGGGGTGTAGACCTGATAGGTATTACCTGGTAGGGGGAATCTCTATCCCACCCTACATGGCTGCGGTATAGGGCAGGTGCCTGCAACAAAGCTCCGTCAACAGCTTAGGCTTCCTTTACTGCTTCCGAAACAAGATCTGAGAAAGAAGGCAAAATTATATGTTCCCCATGTGGGAGCTTACGGATGTGTTCGGGTAGCCAGTCGCTTTCTGCCAAGAGGATATCACAATTAAGTTATTTCCAAAATACTACACTATTAGTGTGTTCTGACTCTCTCAGTCTGGATATTTAAATCATAAACTCTGTTGGGTGGGAGAACACGCCTGTCCGCAGTCTCGACTGCAAGAAAGTCGCATCCAGATGAACTTTCAGACTCTGGCGACATATCGTGACTTCTGCCGCGTTGTCCAGCAGGGTCACTGCCCACGTCTTGTTCTTCACCAATGTTCTCAAGTTTGCTGGCATGTTTAATTGAAATTGCTGCCACCTTTTTCTTTTTAAATTGTGGCTTTTCTTGTGGGGATTTGTCTTCTTTCTTGTCTGAAGACCACTGTAAGTATTTCTTCTTTTTCTCGTAGTCATTACGTTACTCTGACCGGCCCACTCTCTCTATCTGGTGTGTCCTGAAAGGAATGAGAGGGACATTAATCAGTATATCTGACAGAAGCCTTTAAAGTTTCGCTATTTCTGACATGATATCTCCTTTCGGACCTCTCCAGATGTGGAGAGTCTGCTCTCTGACTTCCTTTGTCTTTATTTTGTTTTTGTTTATCCCAGCACTTTTTTTTTTAACCCTCTTGTGCTTGTCTAGTACTCTCCTTAGGGGTGGTATTCTGAATTTCAGGCTTTTTTATCTTGACTCCAAAACTGTCCCGTCCTGTACTAGTATAGGTGTCAGAAATACTTTTCTGTAGTTGATGCTCCTGTTCCAGCTGTGGAATGTCCTGGAGACGTTGGCATATAGCCAATGCTTCCGCTTCCCCTTTAATGTTACTTAGTTTTATTGAGGAGACTGTGTTGAAGTTACGCATTATTTTCATCCCCATGTCAAGGGCTGGAGCAGCCCCGTGCTCATTTTGAATCTGTTTTAACGCTTCCGGTAAATTGGCAAGTGCCGAGGTACCATGCATGGTGGTGTAAATTGCAGTGAAGACTGTACCTCATGTGGTGCAGTTGTCCACTGAGGGAACCATTCCAAATGGAAAGCACATTGTTAGAATCCTTTGTTTTTCTTTGGCTCCCATATGGGGAAACTGCTTCCAGCTCATTAGTCTTTTGTGCTATCCAGAACAAAATATTCTCATGTTCTGTGGGTGCTTTGCCCATGATAGAATGTATTGTTTGTGGGTTGATCTCAATAACAGCCAATTGGTGACCAACTGGTGCAGTCCGCGGTGGGGCGGTCTTCAAGGTATGCATGGTGAATTGTATTATTCATCTGTAGAGTTGTACTAGTTCATTATAAAGTGCACGTACGTCAGCTATTTGCATAGCCTGTACACCAGGATGTGGTGTGTATGAGCCAAACATGGGTCATATTGGTCCGTCATTACATAAAGGACTTAGGGCCAGATGTAGGAAATCCAATTTTGCGACTTGCTAATTGCGAGTCTGACCGACTCGCAATTTGCAAGTCGCAAATTCGGATGCAGAATGGTGTCTCAGACACCTTCTGCGACTCGCTATGGGGTCGCAAAGACCCACCTCATCAATATTCATGAGGTGGGTCGCATTTTCCGACCCCATAGCGCGTCCCTGCACTCACAGGGATGGTGGCCTGCTGTAGTCAGCAGACCTCCATGTCTGTGACTGCTTTATAAATAAAGCAGTTTTTTTTTTTTCATTTTGCAGCTCGTTTTCCTTAAAGAAAAACGAGTTGCAAAATGAAAAATAAACCAAAACCATTTGCTTTCGTTTTTTTCAGAGTAGGCAGTGGTCCATAGGACCACTGCCTGCTCTGAAAAAATATTTTTGTCGACATTTACAAAGGGGAAGGGGTCCCACGGGGACCCCTTCCCTTTTGCGAATGAGTTACCACCAGTGTGACACTGGTGGTAACTGCGAGTTGGTTTGCGACCGCATTCGCGGTGACAATGCAACTCTGAATTGCGATGCGAGTCGCAAATAGGAAGGGAACACCCCTTCCTATTTGCGAGTCGCATTCCCCGACTCGCAATTTGGGAATGAGCATCGCGTTCGGCCGTTTGCATGCCGCAAACTGCGATTTTTGCAGTTTGCGACATGCAAACGGCTTACTAGATCTGGCCTTTAATCTCATGGGTTGTATTACATGTGGTAGGGCACCATTGAACCAATTTTGATGTTCTTGATAGGGAAGCGGTATCTCTAAATACCGATAAGCTTGGTACCGCTGTAGTGCATTCGCTATTTTATATGTGTGAAATGTATATGATGTATTGTCTTCCTCAGGAAAGGTAACCTAGAAATAGAATGTTTCTGTTTGGTAAGCCTCATGAGCTTGCACGACAAATGTCACATGCCCACCCTCACCTGTTAAGCCACGGGCTACAAAATGTTGCGTTAAAGCATGTCTGCATTTTCTGAAATGTCTGTGGCGTTAACCATGTTGAGTAATGGGAACAGAGACGGGACACTAAATGGGGAGAAAGTCTTTTTAAGAGTTCAAGCTTGAACAACCTACAGCCTAGTTAGGTGTTCCCTATTCATCTGAGAAGGATTGCCCCTACGACCATGGACGTCTCCGTATATTGGTACTTAGGGTACCTGCTGCGTGTGAGACAGAGATACTCAGGATATCTGCAAATTAGTGCTAAAACACCTTTGTTGATGGTTCCATGTCGCAGTTGGACTCTCGCTCCTAGGCAAGACTGCTGGTTTAGGGATGACAGCACTTTTGTTTGTAGGCAACTAAGCCAATCCTACAACATGTTGCAACTGTCAGCCCAACCTTCCCGGCTCACAAGCAGTACCTCACCCAAAACCCAAATAGTAAAAGGTGAATTTTTGGCAGCCTTATGCATGGACTCTGGATTGCAACATCTTAGGGGAGTCGTGGTGGAAGGAAGTTACCCTTTTATCACGTTAGTAATATGTCTCAGTCAAACACAGGAAATGAAGGAGATGCAGGAGAGTTTTCAAAAGGTTTATTGAAAAGACTGCAATCTACAGTAAAATGCATGAGCTGCAATGTTAAGCAGAACGAACGATAAAAGAAGCATAATTGTGAAGATGAGAATTGTGAATACAAAGCCACCCACCATCTTGCAGTAACCATGAAATGTGAAATCCACAGCATGGAAAACCTAATCTCTAACCTAATGAGAGCTAGGTGTGATAAACCTAATCTGCCAGTACCATGTCCATAAAAAGCACCCCCCAACTGTCGTTATCTTGGGGTGAGGTCAGATTCCGTGGTGACACAAAAGTTGAGTTCTGCAGCGAGGTGACCTGCAGCATAGATGGCGGGGATGGCATCTGGAAGGAATCCCTCTGATAACCTTCTGTGTGAGATGTATTTATATAGATCATGTAGGACACCTGACACAAATATGTTCCCAAACAATAGATAAGGGGGCAGACTTCTTTCGCAATTATGTAAACAATTGTCAACAAGTGTACATTATGTTCCTGTCACATAATTGAGAAAGGGATTGATGTGAATACCTGCGTACATCATTTGATTATGAGGCTGATAGTAATGCCTTCACAGAGTGGCACTGATAATGAAAATCAAAACATTTCTCTAACTTTAAACAATAGCAGCCATATAAAATGAAATAATAAAATAAATGGGCTAAGACAGAGCAAGCTAAGTAGGTTAAAAGTCACTAGGTGACGGGGGCACCGGCCTGCAAGCCAAAAGGCTAAGCTAACCTAAGCCCCAATAAAAGCTAGATTGGATTCACTACACCCTACACTGGTAGCTAAGGCAATGGTGACTGGACACCTGGATGGGGATGAACAGTTTATTATGGGTCAGTTTGTGACACAGAAAATTAAAACAATTGTGTGCTAACTCTTCATAAATGTATGTAGCCCAGCACTGTTCTGTAAATGTATGATGGAATCTTTTGCTATATACCGGACTACCATCATGCTATGTAACCTCTTTTTGGCATACAGCAATAAAATATTTACAAAAATATATAGCAGCATTTCAGTTTAGTACATTAGATCACACCATTGCATTAATATTTATTTGAAGTGAACATTTCTATACATTAGCTTTAAAATATTCCTTCACCCTCCCTCTTGACAACACCAGGAGTGAACAAAGTGAACCAATTATCTGGTGTCCCTTCATGGCAATTTTTTTTTATGGATGGTGGAACATTACAGGCTAATAACACATACAAGTTAGTTTTTGTACACAGCCCATCTTAAACTGAATTACTTGAAAGTGCTCTCAAATATCACTATCAAGTAAAGATCACACAATTTAGTCATATAGGGAATCCAGGAGTTTAACCCAGGCTTCCCGGTTACACATAGTGTACTTAAACCACTGACTAGATTAATTTATTTTCCTTAGTCCTCTTTAAAACTAGAAGACAGTGTTCTAGTACAGTTCTGTAAACTTAATAGTACACTTTGTTAAATAAATACAGATCCCAGGATAATCTGACACAATGACTAAAAAAAAATAAGCATTGGCAAAGCCAATAGGTCTTGCTGTTGGCTCTGGCAATGTTTTTTGACATGTTGTACACCAGTGTGGCTGTTGTTCAGCATGACTAAATGTTAGTGACGTGGAGTGTCAGAATGGAGTGGGGGAGTAAAGTGTCATAGAGTGGATTTGTTGGAGTGTCGAGTAGGTGGAGTAGAGGGGAGTAGACCAGTGATTCAGTGGCAGCCAGTCGTAGAGGTGGGTGGAATATGGTGGAGTGGGTGGGAGTTCATTGAGGTAGTGGGGTGGATTGGTTAGGAGTACAGTGGTAGTGGATTGGATTGTAGTAGAGTCGGGTGGATTGGGGTAGAGTGGTTTGGATGGGATTGGGGTAGAGCGGGTGGACTTTGTGAAGCAGAGTGCATTGGTGGGTGGATTGAAAAGGGGTGAGGAGGATTGAATTGGGTGGATTAGACTAGATTGGGGTGGGTGGTTTGGATTGGAGTGATAGGGATGGAATGGATCTGAGTGGGGTGGATTAGGTTGGACTGGAGTGGGGTGGACTGGAGTGGGGTGGATTGGATTGGAGTTGGGTTGATTTTACGGGACTGGGGTGGATTGCATTGAGGTGAGGTATGTTGGATTGGAGTAGGTGGGGTGGATGGATTGGATTGGAGTGGGGTGGACTCAACTGGGATGGGGTAGATTGGAGTACAGTGTGGTGGATTGGAGAGGAGAGAGGGTGTGGTTATGAGATTGGTACGGGGTGGATTGTTGTGGGGTGTTTTGAAGTGAAGTGGATTGGATTGGCATGGGGTGGATTGAAGCAGGGCATGCTAGGTGGATTGGATTGGAGTGCAGTGAACTGAACTGGGATAGGGTAGATTGGAGTACAGTGTGGTGGATTGGAGAGGAGAGAGGGAGTGGATTGAAATGGGGTGGACTGGAGGGAGTGGGTTGCGGCGGATTAAATTGAAGGGTGGATTGGAGTGTAGTGGATTGCATTGAGGTGGATTGGATTGACGTGTGGTGGATTGGAGTGGGGTGGCTTAGGGTGGGGTGGGTGGAATGGATTGTGTGGTGGATTGGATTGGGGTGAATTGGATAGGGTAAACTGGTTTGAGTGTGGTGGATTGGATTGGGGTGGATTGGGGAGGGGTTGTGTGGATTGGGGTGGGGGTAGATTGGGTGGAGTGGAGTAAATTGGGGTGGATTGGATTAGAGTGGGCTGGATTGGAGTGGAGTGGATTGGATTGAAGTGGGTGGATTGGATGATTATGCGGTGGATTGGATTGGTGTGGGGTGAATTGGGATGGTGTGGAGGGGATTTATTGGAGAGGACTGAAGTGTGGTGGATTGAAGTGGGGTAGAATAAAGTGGTTTGGAGAGGGATGAATTGGACTGGAGTAGGGTGGATTAATATGGACTGGATTGGGGTGGATTAAAGTGGATTATATTGGAGTTGGACAGATTGGTGTGGTGTAGGTGGATTTTATTGGACTGGAGTGAGGTGAACTGGGCAGCAGTGTACTTGATTGGGGTGGATTGAGTTGTATTGGATTGGAGTGGGTGGATTGGAGTGGGGTGGGATGGATTGAGTGGGGTGGGTTGGAGTGGGATGGATTGGACTGGAGTGGAGTAGATTGGGGAGGGGAGGATTGGATTGGGGGTAGGTGTATTGGATTGGAGTGGGGTAGATGGCACTGGGCTGGATTAGGGTGGATTGGATTGGTGCGGGTTGGACTGGAATGGTGTGGACTGGAGTGTGGTGGGGTGGATTGGAGAGGGGTTGTGTGGATTGGGGTGGGGTAGATTGGGTGGAGTAGAGTAAATTGTGGTAGATGGGACTTGATTGGGGTGGATTGGATTCGAGTGGGCTGGATTGGAATGGGGTGGATTGGATTGAAGTGGGTGGATTGCATTGGATTGGATTGATGTGCGGTAGATTGGATTGGTGTGGGGTGAATTGAGATGGTGTGGAGTGGATTTATTGGAGATGACTGAAGTGTGATGGATTGAAGTGGGGTAGAATAAGGTGGTTTGGAGAGGGGTGGATTGGACTGGAGTAGGGTGGATTAATATGGACTGGATTGGTGTGGATTAAAGTGGATTATATTGGAGTTGGACAGATTGATGTGGTGTAGGTGGATTTTATTGGACTGGAGTGAGGTGAACTGGGCAGCAGTGTACTTGATTGGGGTGGATTGGGCTGCATTGGATTGGAGTGGGGTGGGATGGATTGTGTGGGGTGGGTTGGAGTGGGATGGATTGGATTGGGGTTAGGTGTATTGGATTGGAGTGGGGTAGATTGGACTGGGCTGGATTAGGGTGTATTGGATTGGTGCGGGTTGGACTGGAGTGGGGGGGATTGGATTGGGGTGAGGTGGATTGCATTGGAGTGGGGTGAATTGGATTGGGGCAGATTGTTTTGGATTGGAGTGGGTTGTTTGGGATTGGAGTTGGATAGGGTGTTGTGGGGCAGGTTGGAGTGGGGCAGATTGTTTTGGGACAGATTGGAGTGGATGGTTTTGGGGCAGATTGGAGTGGATTGGAGTAGGACAGATTGTTTAGGATTGGAGTGGGGCAAATTGGAATGGGGCAGTTTGTGTTAGTGTGTATTGGAGTGGGGTGGATTAGGCTGGTGTGGGGTGGATTGGGTGTGAGTGGGGTGATCTGAATGGGGTGAATTGGGAAGAAGTGGGGTGGGTTGGATTGGAGTGAGGTGGATTTGAGTGGGACATATTGTTTTGTATTAGAGTGCAGCAGATTGGAGTCGGACAGACTTTTGGACTGGAGCGGATTGGAGAGGGACAGATTGTTTTGGGTTGAAGTAGGACAGATTGAAGTGGGGTGTATTCGAATGGGACAGATTGCTTTGGATTAGAATAGGGTAGATTGGAGCGGGCAGATTGTTTTGAACTGGAGTGGAGGAGATTGTTTTGGATTGCAGTGGGGCAACTTGTATTGAATTGGAATGTAGCAGATTGCAGTAATGTAAATTGTTTTGGATTGGGGCAGATTGGAGTGGGGCAGATTGTTTTGGATTAGAGTCGGACAGACTGTTTTAGATTGGAGTGGGGCAGATTGTTTTGGATTGGAGAGGGGTACATTGGAGTGGGTGAGATTAAATTGGGGTGGGATGGGAGGAGTGGGTGTGTTGGAGTGGTTTGGTTTGGAGAGGGGTGGACTGGTGTGGGGTGAGGTGGGGTGGATTGGAGTGGGGCAGATTGGAGTGGGGTGGATTGGGGGTTTACTGCACAATAGGTGTTAAAGCATCATTTCAGAAATTACACATAATAAAGAAACAATGTTGCTTTACAATATTTAGAACAAGATAATTGTGATCTTTTGAGAACAGTGCCCATAGGCAAAAATAAAAGAAAACATGAGTGCAAAGTGTGAAGAAACAACTTGACAAAATGAAAAAGTTAGCTTTAAAAAAATAAAACTTAGCAATTTTATTTGTCTTGCTGGGCACGTTTTTGCCAGTCAAGAACTTTCTGTGGGCAGGTCACTAGAACTTAAAAGAACAAAATAGTACCTCAATCACGTCAGAAGCAGCGGACGGGCACTGATTAGGTTGAATCAATCAATGCTTGGTCCCTGCCTCACACAGAGAAATGGATATTATACTTGGCCTGCAGTGACAAATTCCGAGGCTGTAAAGAAAAGTGCCATGCAAGCTAACAAATGGTAAGCAACAGGCAGGCTCCAAGCCCTTTACTGTACACAACAGAGTCTTGCAAGCGAAACACAAGCGCTAAGCATGCACTCTCAGCCTCATCCCTAAAACAAAGGTACATAATGAAGGTAAGAGAAGGCAGGATACCATATCCTAATATTACTGGTGTTTTAGTCATTACAGGGCAGATTTAGCAAGGTTTTGCATTTCCCTTGTGCCACGCAGGGCGGCACAAAACCTACAATGAGATTTACCAGGCTAAGGAGATGCACCGTGCATGGCTTGGTAAACCTGCTGTAATGCAAGGCACACAAGGTGTTGCTCTGCATTATATTATCCCAGCAAGGCGTTCCATGGGTGGAGCTTGGATGTTCCCACACATCCACTTAGGTATTCTAAGTATTCCCAGATATACCCACACTGGTAGACCTGGGAATGCATTAGATTTGCTCGCCTTCCCAGGAGTGGCTCAACAAGCAGAAATATCTTTATTTCTCCCTGTTGTTTCTTCCTTCTGAGTGCGCTGTATCCTGCAGCACACTCAGAAAGAGAAAAATGCCTCTAAGGATTGTTTTGTGCAGGGAGGTGTCGTGTCCTGCACAAAAACAATCCTGCCTGTAGCACAGGCACCCTTGCACCTCTGCACAAGGGTACCTGTGTTGGCATCTGGTTGTAGATTGTTCGTTAGCGCACTTAGAGGACAGCAATGCCCCATATTTTGATATGGTGTACTCCTGCCCTCTCCCTTCATGCAGCACTGCAAGTTGTTTTGCTGCATTGCGTGAAACAAATGTTGAATGTGGGCCTACATAACTATTCAAAGTAGCATTCGAACTGCATTAAAAACGACTATTATAATCTGGACGGGATCAGTGAATGTGGAGGGGTAATCAAATGTGTTGATAAAAATAACAAAATATTCTGTAACTATTTTGTTGATCTTTCACCATGAAGTAACTACATATAAAATAGCACACTCCAAATTAAAAATAAATGAAAGGTAAATTCAGTGGGAAATGCAGTATTTTATGTCGTGAAACCTCTATTGGTTAATGCAATCACTATAGTTGCCTATGTGTGCAACCAGAGTCCCATAGCACTGAATTCTGTTCGATGTAGAAGGGAAAAGGGACATGTATTTTTAGAGCTCTGAGGCCCCTGAAAGCACTCTGAATGTGTAATTCATCTTTTTTAAACGTGTTTTGCACACAGTATAATACAGTCTCACACACAATGTGCTTATAAATATAAATTAAGATAAAAAGAACTTCTAAAGTATATATTTCAGTAATATACAGATTATACCTAGTGCAAACATTTTTATAACTTTCCATTAAAAGCATGCAGTCCACAGCACAGCTTGTAGCACCTTTACAATACTTCTTAAAAATGAAAATATCTATGTCACAAGAAGCTTAAAGTGATTCCATCAATTAAGACCTATTGGAGCTGCAGAGCACCTTTTATGATTGCAGATATAACCATTTGCATTTCTTTCTGGGAAGCAAGCACCCTGTGAAGAAAGGTTGTTTCTTCTTCATGTGTCTGCCCCTCCCTCTGGAACACAGAAAAGGACACTTCCTCTCTTCAGCTTCAGCTGGGGAATTTGTCCTTTAGCCGAAAGGCCAAAATTACAGACAAATGCTGTCCGTTAAACCTTTAATTATGGACAGTGGACATGAGGGGGAAATTATGGGTAGCCTGTGAAAGTTACGGATGGTTGGTCACCCTAGTGCAGAGACACCAAGTGGATTGCGAGTTGGGGACCTGGAAAAAGCCTTTATTGAGTGCAGGCCTAGTTAATATCATGAGGCCTACGCTCTTGTACGCCCGGTCATTGCTACACCCATAGCTGGCCTAATGCATGGGAGTGGAGCTGTGAGACGGCCCTGCATCCTTGGTGGGTCCTGACTTCCTTTCTGGGCTGGTCATCATGGGATCTCAGAGATGTGGATCCTTTAGCTGCCCTGCTGCAGAGGCCGGGGACCTCGTCTTGCCTTACTACAATGGGGCCCGTCTGCCTGAGTTGCCTGTAGTGGGAGCCTAGATTGTGAGTGAGGATCGCAGGTCGCAGACCTCAGAGACTGCTGGTTGCGAGCGTGGGCCTTGTCTGGAGGGCACGCGCGCTCCTGGGCACCTAGACACGCCAGCATCCTACATGGGCCCTTCGCTGGGGGATCAAGTAATGGGTTGGCAAGACGTCCTTGGTGAGTCTTGACTCCCTACCCTGATTGGACCCGGGGGAAGTCGAAGATACAGCGCCTGCCACCACCCCTATGTCTAAGCCTGTGGCCTCCACTTTACCTTGCTGCATGGGCCCCGCCTGCTTGAGTCATCTGCAGAGGGAGCAGGGTGTGGACCTACAGTCTTGCCTACTGGGGCTCGGGGACCTTGGACCTTGGTTGCCCCACCGTTGTGGAGTACAGCGCAACTGATTCGACCCGAGCCCTGGGGCTTCCCTGCTTTGGCCCTTTCCCCTACTGGGTGTTGAGAGGACCAAGGGGAGGCCTATATCTCTATTAGGCCTGCTGCACAACAGATGGATTCCTCCTAATGTTGATTGCTGCTATCCCCTGTCTGGGGAGTCTGGAGTGTGGTGGTAATAGTAGTCACTTTCCATGCATGTCCCCAGGAAGGACTATACTCGCCGAAAGATTGCCCAACAGTTGCTGTGCATTCTGTCATTTCCTGCACAATGGTTTCTGTGGGATCCCCATAGCTCGTATAGCCGCACTCCGGTGCCTAATGCTTCCTGGCCTTAGTTGTGCTCCTGCATGGACTCAAGTGGTGGCAAACAAGGCTGCCGGCCCCGGGATCTGGTAGCCTGTTATTTGCATGCCTCGCAGGCACCATGGGGTATTCAAGTCACTCCCTACCTCAACCACGGCTTCTTAGATGGACATGGCCCAGGGAGATCTGACGAAGTGCTGACTTCCATTGCTTCTAGCACCCAATACTCAGTTCTACCTTCGGGACTATGCCGGAATCTTCTCACTTTTCAAATGGGATTTGTTTTCGTTAGATTATTTTGTTTAATATTGTTCATTGTTAGGGAAGGGTGCACACTAAAAACGGGTATGTGGGAGCACGAAGATATTACAGTAGTTTTCTGCTGTGTCCCTCCTATAGGTGGGGCACATGTAGGCTATGTACTTAGAGGCACCACCGCACAGCTACACCTAATCCCCCACTTTCCATTGCAACTCTTAAAGTAGTTAACCTTAACTTAAGGGGGCTGAACAACCCAAACAAACGCTGAGCTGTCCTTTCCTATCTGGAGCATTCAGAATCTGATTTGTGTCTGCTCCAGGAGACACATCTGGCCCCCAATGACCATCATAGACTTTTTTCTAGATCCTTCGCACTACAATTTGTTTTCTTCTCTGGATGCCAAGGCAGCCGGGGTAGCCCTTCTCGTCTCCCGCTCCTTTCGTGGGAGGGTTGGAGATAAGATTACAGAAATCAAGGGATGTCTGTTGGCATATCGGGTACACCTGGGAGACTTCCAATTCCTGGTAGTTTCACTGTATGCGCCCAATGAGGGCCAAGAGGCTTTTCTCCGGCATGCGCTTGCTGAGGTTAGGACCGTGCAAGATAGACAGGTGCTTATAGGGGGAAATCTCAAGATAGTCTTCAGCAGCGACCTAGACAGATCTGCTCCTAAGTATGGGTGGGCGGGAGCTTTAACCCCGTGGGGATCAGGTGGGTGGAGGAACTGGGACTCAAGGACCTGTAAAAAGGAAGACACCCTACGACTACGGACTATACAATTTACTGTCATGCTCATAACACTTATGCTGTCTTAAATCATTTCTGGGTACTACAGAGACCCAGAATTCTCTCAAGGAGATAGATATAGAGCCCCATATGTTATCAGACCATGCAGCAGTCTCTCTGGTTCTAGACATACCACCTATGCACAGAGGACACCGGCCTTGGAGATTGAAGGATACCATCCTTCATAGGCCGAAGTTGTGGCACAGATTGCTAAAGCTATCTCCACTTTTTGGAGCTCAAGGACACTGTGGATACCCCTGTCTCCCAATTATGGGAAACGCTGAAAGCAGTCCTCAGGGGATAATTTAAAACAATTTCTGCCATGGACTATAAAATCTGATGGGAAGAAAGGGAACAATTACAGCAGCAGGTGTTGGAACTAAAAGGGATACACAAGCGAACAGGTGCAGTGAGGGTCTGAAGAAAGCTGGGTGCGGCTAGGGCGCAGCTTGCTGGCTTGGACACAGACAAAGTGGGTGGTAATAAATGTGGGTGCCTTGTAGCTGATAGACTTTGTGCCCAGAGACAAGTGGGGAGATATCCATACTGCTTCCGCCTTCCGCGGTTTTAACCAAGAACTATACTCTTCTCAGAAATCTCATACAACTTCTCCTACCACTACCTCAACCACCCCGTCTGACCTTACTGATGACTACATGGACTGCTACCTTACATGCCCCAATCAGGATAGAGGAGATAATATCCATAATAGTGAGACTGCAGTCTTTAAAATCCCCGGGATGGACTGCTTCCCAGCCCTGTTCTACAAAACGTGCTGCAGTAGTCTTGCACACATCCTAACCTACCTATTCAATGTCATAACTAGTATGATGCTGCCCTCCATGCTGGAGTTGACTATTATGGTAATCCCCAAACCTGGGAAAGACCCTACACAATACAGGTCTTATAGACCATCTCCCTTCTCAATGTGGATATGCAACTGCTTATGGGCATCCTAGCCTACCGCATGAACCAGCTGATGCCAGGTTTGGTGGACCCGGATCAAACTGGCTTCAATTCCCATAGGCAGTGCAGTGATAACACCAAGTGGATACTGCACATACTTGATAAGGGCCAGAATCTCGCCGTGAACTAATACTCATAGCCATAGACGCCAAGAAGACACTTGAAAGCATACTTTCACAGAGTGGCCGTATATCCAGGCCACTCTGGAGCATTTTGGCTTCTGACTTCGGTTTTGCGCTTGGATCGCGAGTGCCTACAGTCATCCAACAGCATCCATTAGAGTCAAAGGAGTGACTTCACCTTCATTCCCCATTAGGGGCAGGACAGTTCAGGGGTGCCCGCTTTCCCCCCTGCTGTTTGCTTCCTACATGGAGCCTTTCGCTCAGTGGGTGCATGATAATCCAAAACTCACTGGTGCCGTTTACGGTGGGAAAGAATATACCCTAGCATTCTACACGGATGATGTCATAGTCGCACTGGATGACCCACTTAGGGCCTTCCCTGCCTATCTGAGGGAGACAAAGACTTTCGGGGAAGTGTTGGGTTTTCAGATAAATATTCCGAAATCCCAGGCTCTCAGTCTTCCACGTCCTCTGGCGACAGCAGCATTATTGGCCCAACAGTACCTGTTTCAGTGGCAGACACAATCTATTCCATACCTGGGCATACAGATAGACCCAATGGTTCCAGAAATGTAGGTGATAACCTATCAGATCCTCCTTCAGAGAGTAACAAGCGATTCGTAAGTGCCAACTTCCTGTGTAAATAACCCTAATCCCTGTCCTCGTTCTGTTTCTAATTCGTTGCCTTCTCTCTTAGGGCCTGGTTCCCCTCTGTAAACTGCACTGACCTTCTGTAAAGGCCCCCCCAACCTTCCAGGCAGCCGCCCCACTGCACCTGTTCCAAGCAACGACACCGTACATCCATGCCCTATGCACCTGCTCCTACAACACAGCCCTATCATCATTATCTACTTCAAATCCCCATGACTTAGGGTGGGCTGGCGGGGCTAAAGAGAATTATGCTGCCTCCTGCGCAGGGCTGTCACTGTGTGCTCTTACAATAAAACGGTGGCTAGCCCTGCAAAATGTCCGCTATATATCCCTTGGGCTACATCCTTTAATGGATGTAGCCCAAACACAGCCTAGTCATCTGGCTGGGCTACCTCTCCCCCCCCGCTGACAGACTGCCTGCAGCATCCGTCCTCAAAAGCCCTATTGTCACATGCAACTGAATCATTGCACATAGTTGCAGTGAGCAGTTGTTGGCATGTCGTTCTCACACTGCTGAGCGATTCAGTGAGGATCTGCGTGAACATACAAGTACCTATCACTCACTTCAATGCCTGTACGTTCTTCGTTTTTTTTCTCCCATTCTTTTGCAGCTTCCCTCGAGGTTCGCCGCTTGTTTGTGAAAATTAACAGCTTTAAAGAAATTGAAATACCAAGACTCATTCATAGCAAACAGTTTTAAACTTGTGTGCCGCCAGATTCCGTTCTAGTAACTTGTTCATTCTTAAGGTATCTTTAAAGAAACAGCTCTTTCCAGCCATAGTGAATGTGTTTATTGGTGAATAAGACATGCGCACTCATGTACACTCTTCCAAACTCTTAAGTTGTCCCTCTAGGACACACACATGCACCCAAATTCTGACTCTGCACACCTCACACCAAACCATCCCAAAGCTATCCTTTCTCTCATACTGAACTGTCTCACATGCACACAGTATCTCACTCACAAACTATCACATTAGCCCTTCTCTCTCAAGTGCACACAAGCTCACACATGGCCTGAGGCACACAGACACAGGGTTCCATGCACACATTGTCTTGTACTTGTACTTGGTCAGGGCCCAGTATTTAGCTTTCTCAGAGGAAAGGAAAATCAGGATTGTCATATTAAAAGGGAGAAAGAAGCGGCTTAAGATTCGTCCTGCAAAAGAAGCGGGGACAGGCTCTGGATCCAGCTCCGGGAAGCCACTACAAAGGGCCAGGCAAGGCGTTTTGGGGCATTAGTGGGTGAAGGTTGTGGGTCAAGAAACCGTCCCTCCCCTGCTGCAATCACCAAAGCCCGCTGGTCAGAATCCATCTCCTCCCTGTATGCCTCCAACGGGGTTGCACCCTTCCGGCTCCCAGAAATTCCAGGAATTCTCACTCTCTCTCCCCCGTCAATAAAAGAGATCGACTGTGCTATTGGTGAGATGCATTCTTCCGCTGCAATGGGGCCAGACAAACTTCCTTTACCAGTTATAAAACAGGACAGGAGCTTTTGGTCTAAGATCTTATATGTGGTCTTTAGAAGATGTTTCCTCTCTAGATGTATTCCTCCCTCGTGGGTTGGTAGCATAATTGTACCCTTATATAAAAAGGGCGACCGATCCTGTCCTGGTAATTATAGTCAGATCGCCCTCCTCGATGCGGTGGGAAAAACTTTCACCAAATGTCTGCTCTCTAGACTGATGTCTTGGGCAGAGTAGAATAACATCATCCCCTTGGAACAATCTGGATTCAGGCGCAAACATAGTACCCTAGATAACATCATGGTGCTTCAAACTATTACGGAAAAATATGTTAAACTGAGAGGTGGGGTTGTTTATGCCGCCTTCATAGACTTCTCCACGGCCTTCGATAAAGTAGATATAGATCTTCTATGGTCTAAGTTATGCAGCTTGGGGATACCTTTACCCCTCCTGGAGTTAATAATAGCTTTCCACTCCAATACCTGGTGTAGAATCCTCCTTGGGGGTGATAGAGGTTTATCCCACAAGATTTTTACATCTAACGGGTTAAAACAGGGCTGTCTACTGGCTCCCCTGCTTTTTTCCCTTTACATCTCAGATCTCCCCTCCTTTTTGTCTAAGGGTAATGATTTTCCCCTGCAAGTGGGTGGGCGCCCAATTTGCTGCCTGTTATACGCTGACGACATCTTAATTTTTGATTTAACCCCTAAAGGCCTCCAGAATCGCTTGCAGCGTTTGTCAAAATACTCTGTCTCTCATTATCTGAAGATCAATGTATCCAAAAGCAAGGTTCTCTGTCTCTTGGGGAAAAAAAAGACTACCTTCCCCAATTATCGTTGGATATTGGGCAATCAAAATCTTGAAATCGTGAAATCTTATCCCTTCTTAGGGAAAATCGTGAGCGGGAACCTTAGCGATGTTGCCCACATCGCCTCTAATAAAGCAAAGGCTGAAGGTCAGGCAAGAGGTTTGGGGGCTCTATATACAGCCACAGGGAGAAGGCATTTCCTTTACCTTTTATCAGCGTATCAAGTTAAAATTCCTGCATCCCTGTTATATGGGGTGGAACTCATAGACATCTTCAAATGGGGGTTCCTAAATCAAGCATAAGGTAAAATTCTCAGAAAATTATTATTTGTTAACACGGCAGCCTCAGTGGCGGCTCTGAGGCTGGAAATGGGGCTTAGAAGCGCGTATGCTCAAGGATTAGCGGGGGTTATATGATTGGCCACCTCAATTTTAAAGAGCGAAGAAAACACTATAAGATCACTTTTAATGAAAGAGCTCTTTTTAGATAACAGTAAGGCTAAATTCGCCTTTTGTAAGAATTTTTCCATTGCTCTGCAAAGGTTGGAGCTAGATTGTAGCCAAGTCCTAGAATGTTCCCCATTGCACTTGAGGGCGATTTTGAAGAACGCTTCGTGGAACCTGAGCTTATGCCAAGACTAGGAGAGCTGTAAAAAAAGAAGCTCCTTTGCTAACATAGTTAACACTCTAGTAATAAAAAAATCGCAACCGTATCTCATTTGGAACATCCCTCATAGCGTTAGGCGCTTTTGGTCGCTGTTTCGACAGGGATTGCTCCCTTTGAACACCTTACTAGCAAAATGGTATGGTACCGCAAAGGAGTGTACCTTTTGTCCGGCAGAATCTCAAGACTTATGTCATGTATTATTTGTTTGCCCTTCTCTTGCCCCTTTTTGGCGTAAATGGTTAAAACCAATTTGTCTTCAGCTCTCTCTGTTGTCAGTGTCTGAGTTTTTCCAAGCCCTGTATGATCCTCCGAATGAAAGATTCTGTTTTAAAATATTTAATTTTTTCAAATGTATTTTAAACTTATTTTAAGAAATTTGTGTAGCAGGGCTAGTCAGGTGGCTTGGTTAAATAAATTAATAGGATCACTGTTTTTAACTTGTTCATAATAATAATAATATTACTATGATTTAATATGTGGGACTGAAGAAAGCAGACCCCTTTTGATAGAGCGCAAGATTGGATTGTGAAAATGCTGTTTTTGCACAGGCATATACCACCAATACTATGGTTAACGCGGTTCTGTCTTCCGACAGTCCGGTATTCTTACCTCTTTTGAATTGGAGTTTCATTGAGTGTGTATATACAAAGTCGGTACCCATGACATAGGATTTTGATGTAATATTTTATTGTATATATCTTTGAATTTTAATTTTTTTGTACCTGATTGGTTGTAAAGTATAAATAGTAATTTTGATTCTTGGCTTATCTATACTATAAACTGTTATATGGTTTTCAGCTAGATGTAAAGGGTAAATTTGTTTTTTTGTTTGGATGTAATACAAATTCTTTTTTTCCTCTTTTTCTCTTTTGTTGTTCTCCTTTTTATGTGGACCTCAGTTGAGTTCCAAATCATAAATAAAAAATAAAATTGAAATAAATTACATTGTCTTGTAAACACACTGGCTACATGCCTCTCACGTACAGAAATATTTTTTCATTGTTCACATCCCTTGGTGCATGTCTGTGGAGCTCCAGATGTATGCCTGAATTAAATATCTTTATTTTGGGCCGTTGTCTAGTGTTTCATGCATTGTATGTCTGGTCACGTATTGAATAGGTTAAGGTATGATGTTCCAGTATGGACCATATGTCCAGAACACCTGTCATTGTAATATAAAGTAATGCATTCATTTGAACTGCTACTGAACAGGAGTCAATATTTTTCTCTGCCTGCACCTCTTGTTAGCAGAGTGAAAGTTTCTGTGCTGGGGGACCTTGAGTTCTTTCAAAAACAAGGTCGAGGTCACGTTTATACAGTCCACTTATAAAAAAAATGAAGCCTCAAGGAAGGATTCTGTTTTACTATATTTTGGTTTCCCAGTATTCAGTATGCTCCATTTATGCACCCTGGGGCTTGCCTGCTCTCTGAAGCACCAGAGGCAGACTTCTCTATTTTGCAGGTGTGCAGTTAGGAAGCAAAACATGATGTGAACTCGGTTACCCTCCAAGGTTCCACGTCATGGTGTCCTCGGGACTGGGGGGGAGTGGGAGGCAGCTCGGAGGACTATGTTTGTACTGGAGGAGGAGGTCATGTTGATGTTTGCCGTAAAGTAGAGTCGTAGATAATCCCAATTTCAAAGTAATATCAAAACTATGCATACCACATCAATACAGCAGGTGGGAATGCATAACTTAATTAGTAACATTAAGCCAGAGAAACGGTCTAGGTTTTGCCATGTGGTGTTAGCAGGGGCACATCTTTAATGAAGGACATTTAATATATGGAGATGGTCAGATATAAGAGTATAAGCACAGATATAGCAGGGCTGCGATGACTCCAGCTGCATGTGTTCTGGGTATTGTAAGAGTTGCATGACTAAGGCCTGCATGCAGGTGAGCTTATTGGGAAACAGAATCTTACAAGTCTCCCAGCAAAATTGCACTAGATTACGGCACTATTGATAAGGTATCATCTTTAGGTTAAATGTTTAGATTTAACAGCATATCATCCTAGTCGTCAGCTATAAAAAAATATACTGAACCAGTCGAGGGGTTCAGTAAAGACGTGCAGAGGGATAAAAATTAATTTAAAAAGCCTTGTGATTATAGGCTCACTTTTATTTCTGTAAAACGATTGTAACAATAATTCTGCGACGCAGTAAACAGTGAATTCTTAAAGTAGCAAGACGGTAATCTGGTAACATCATGAAATTTCACCTTTGTACTCTGGTACTGAATGTGTAAATGTGCAATCATTAGTAGTCTTTTTGTTCAACTAACAAGTTAAGATAGGCAACATTAATCTTCACTGTTATAGTATTCCATATACACTGTCTCCCTAGGAGCACACAGTTGGACCATGCACAGCACAACACTCATGCCCAACTTTTACGCCCCACCAGTTTCACATTTCACCAGCCGCCACTGGTAGTAAGTCACATATCGTGCAAGAAAGACCATGGCACGCAAAGGTAGGTTCCTCTTTCTTTATTCCTACTCGCACACATACTTTCGTTCCCAATCCCTTTTTCTTTTCTAACTCCCCTCCCTTTCTTCTTCCGGCGCTCGGCCCTCACTGGACATCTTATGGTCCATGAGGTCCTAGCACTCTGTGGTCGCCTTCGTGGGTTTCACTGCAACACTACATCTCCTCCCCCCTGCTTGCACAGATGTGTTTGTTTCAGGAATTCGTCCATTATATTTCTTCTATGAGACGCGCAGGCCTGTGAAGAGCACGCTGTGGTTGACTTGCTGAGGAGGGTGGTGTAGGTACCCCAACAGCCAAAGAGACAAAGAGACCCAGTCTCGGGCTGGTGTAGGAGCGTCCTTGGTGGCATCGCTGTCGCCTACTGACGTTGCTTCTTTTGTTGGTGCGTTGTATTTCTTGAAGTGGGCAATGTTCCGGTCACACTCTTATTCTCCGAAGCTGCCATAACCATCGTGCCTTTTCGGTTTATTTCTTGCAGTGGGTGCTTGTGATACCGACTGTCCGATTCTCTCTTTTGTTCTCGCCTGACGAGTACCCAGTCTCCTTCACGGATTGTCAAAGGCTAAGCCCTCCAACACCTGTCCGCATATTCCTTAATTTTTGCTTTCTTCGTTCTATCCATCTCCACTAGCTTGTTGTTATCAGTGGCTGGCTGTACATGGCAAGCTGAGTTTTCCCAGGTGGGTATTCTGGTGCGCACAGTACGGCCTAGCATGAGGGTGGCTGGGCATTAGTGGTGCTGTGGGGTGGGGTTCGGTATGCCCTTAGCACTTCATTCAGTGCTGCCTGGACATCCCTTCTGGCCAGTTCAGCTTGTTGCATGGTCTTCTTCAGAGTGGCCATGAACCTCTCCACCATCCCGCTGGCCTGGGGCCACAGGGGAGTAATTTTTAGATGTCTGAAATTGAGGTTTCTGGCAAATTCGGTGAACTCTTGACTGTTGAACGAGGGCCGTTGTCAGTCTTGACTACTTCTGGGATTACCCATGATGCAAAGACTTCATCCAGTATATGTATGGTAGTGGCTGCCTTGGTGGACGATATTTGTTGTGCGATTGGGAATCAGGAATATTCATCCATTTTAACAAGACTGTATTTGCCGGACTGTAGTGGGCCAAAAAAGTCTGCTGCTACTTGTTGCCAGACTCTGTCTGGTAGTTTGGACATTTGTAGTGGCACAGGAGGTTCTTCTCGGCTGACCATCTGGCATTGTGTACAATCTTTCAGTACAGCTTCGACCATCACATCCAGGGGAGGGAGCCAGACATGCTCCTGTAGGGCCCTATTTGTGGCTACTATGCCTCGATGTCCATCATGGGCCAGGTCGACCACCCCTTGAAGTAAACTCTTTGGAATTACAATTGTTTTTTCTCTGTGCAGTAGACCATCCTCTGCAATGTACAGCTCATCCTTTACGTGTCGAAAGAAGGTTAGTTCCTTAAGGCTCATGAGTTGATTGATTTTGGATTCTTCCATGTGGCCCCACCCATTCGTTCTTATGTGTCGCATTACGTCTTGTAGTGTTTTATCTGCTGCAGATGCCTCAATTATTGCTTCAAGAGGGTACACCAGTGGTCTTGCTTGAGCAATGACAAAGTGAATGTACTCCTCTGCTAGTGATGGTTGAGTTGTCGAAGATGCTCTGGGGTGTCGTGACATGTAGTCCGCTGGGTTTGCTGCTTTTCCGGGCTTGTGTATGATGGTGTATGTGTATTCTTGCAGTCGAATTCCCCATCTCTTGATCCTGGGAGGCATCTTGGCTTAGGGATTTCTAAATATGGTTATCAATGCTTGATGGTCCGTGATGAATGTGAAGTGTTTCTCATATATGAAGATATGAAAATGCTTGTAAGCCCAACCAACAACCCGACTTTCCTTTTCCGGCTGAGAGTATGCTCTTTAAGAGTCATTCAAGATGTGGCTGGCATATGCTACTATTTAACTTTGATTGCTGTCTTTGTCATACTGACCAAAGATGGCCCCGAGTCCCACGGGACTGGGGTCTACGGTGATCCCGGTCTTCTTACAAGGATTGAAGTATTCCAGATTGCTGGCCGCCTCATCAGTGTCCTTGATTGTGTTGAATGCTTGATCACATCTCGCCGACCACCAGAAAGGTTGATGTTTTTTGTTCAGCTCCCGGAACATGATCGAGCATCCCCTGCATCCTGGGGGTGAGAGGTGTCGGTGACGGCCTTGGCTTTTTCAGGGTCTGGCCTCATCCCATCACCTGAGAATTTCTGTCCATAGAACTCGAGAGTGGACCTGTGAAACTCACATTTGTCCTTATTAAGGGTTAGGTTGGCCTCCAGAAGACATGCCTGATTCAGGGCTTTGTCATGTTCTTTGACCGTGGCTCCAAATATAAGGATGCCATCTCTATAGTTAAGGTCATTGGGAATGTGTTGGATTACTCTCCTGATCACTTCTTGAAATATCTTAGATGCCGAAGCTGTGCCATTTGTATCGAAATAGCCCTTGATGTATTGAAAATGTGGAGATGTAACGTGAACTTTCACGAAGTTCCAGCTGGTGGTAGCCCTTGTTTAAATCCAGCTTGGAGAATACCTTTGCCCCGTTGAGTAACGTGATCATGTCGCTAATGTGGGGTCCTGAATGTCTTTGGAGCTCTCATGTCCACACATAGGCGCACTTTGTCGCCGGATCCTTGTTTCGGCACCACCACTTCCGGGGACACCCACTGGGTGGGTCCTGCAGTTCTTTCTATGATGTCGGCTCTGAGAAGGTGTCTTTAGTTCATCCTCAACTGCTTATTGAAGGTTGTCGTTCGGCCGTGGGCAAAGTGAGGAGGCAATCTGCTTCTGGCCCTGTATGGTCCTATCTGTGTAAGTGAGAGACATTTGAAATTGCCCTGGACATGGCAGAGGGTCTTTGGATTTCCACGTGTAGACTTGCACAGCCGCTTTATGTAGTCTTGGTTGGTGACAATGCAAATGTACTCCTCACTGTCTTGTGAGATTGGTGTAAGAGATTGTGACTCATGGGAGTCAGAGCGAAGACTTGCCCTGGATGAGCTGGTGGAGCGGTCTGATCGGTCAATCACAGCCTTTGCATGGTGACGCAACCTGGGCTCCTGGAATTTCCGCTGTATGCTCTTCTGTGAGGCCTGGCACATCTTTTCAAAGTGGTTTTCTTGCCACAGCAGTGGCACTGTTAACCCAACGCTGGGCACTGATCAGTGTGTGGGAAGTCTTGGCCGCAGCAATAGCATTTCATCTGGGACTCCCTTTTGCCCAATTTGTCGGGCTCTGGCGACGTCCTGTTTGTCAGGGATATTTTGTGGATTTCGGCATCCTCCAGCGTTCCGGGACTTGTGTTCCTTCTGACGATTTTGAAGCCTGAATGCCTGTTCTCAATTCTCTAGCTTTCCTGCTTCCATTTTCTTTGCATGTTCCTCTGCTTGATCGTTTACTCTCATCATTTCCTCTATTTCATCCTACAAGCATTGTTTCTTTAAAAGGAGTCTGTGCAGGGACTCGGATTGGCATCCTTCAATGATCCGCAGGCGAAGAGCGTCTTCCGTTGTGAACATGTCAAAAGAGCAGTATCGGGCTAGGCGTTTTAGTGGCGAGATGAACTCCCCCATGGATTCTTCCCTCCTGAGACACTAGGTTGAAACTGTAGCGTTCAAAGTTGATGTTCCTTTTGTGAAGAAATTTCCTGTTACGCCTCATGGACCCCTTGATATGATGATGCAGTGTCTGTCTGCAGTTCCTTGATGATCTGCCCAACCTCTTTTCCAATGAGGTTGAGTAGTGCAATGAGCTGTTGCACAGGGTCAGTAACTTGTGACCCTTTCATGAAGTCTTCAGAGTCTTCCAGCCAGTCCTGCAGCGGAGGCCCGTGCCTCCTCCTGATACAAGGGTGAGTGGTTCCGGCGACGCAGGAATGAAACCCCCAATATGGCTATTCTGCACATGTTGAGCACCACCGATGCAGCCCCATCCATGTTGTGGCCTGTGCATCGTGTTCAGTGTGGTGACATGGACATGTTGTGTTCATCAACTGTAGCGTCAGCCAGTCATGGCATGAGGGAGGTCCTGCGTGATGTCGCACGGGTGTCTTGCGACTTGTGGGCAGCGCTGTAGTCGTAGTGGTTCACTGACAGTGTTGTGGTGCGCCTGCACATTTGTATGCCCCTTTTGAGCCTTTCTGTGATCTTGTATGGCTTACAGTGGGTCTCCTTTGGAGTTTGTATGGGTGCCTGACTCAAAATGTCCACCCTCTAGTTCTTGCAGCTCATTGGCTGACCTGCCTGACTTCAAGATGGCTGCCGGGAAGGCTGTAATCTCGTGTGATTTAAAGCAAGATTTGTATTGGATTCTTAAGAGGGTATGGAGTCGGGCCTCTTGCCTCCTGCTGAGCACTGCTAAGGGGGGCTGTAAAGGTATGTGTGTCTGTGTGGAAGGAGTGGGCTGGGGTATAGAGCAAAATGATTGGAGTATTGAAGGAAGTGGGGAGTTGTGTAAAGGACAAATTGGAACACTTGAATGAGGAACCTATAGAAGAGCGTATTATAATAAGTAAGCCAACCCACCTGGTGTATGAAATGAGAGTTGTAGGTGGGTTTGAAAAGTTACTCGTGGTTTTAGTGATAGTGTAGTGGGTGTAGGTGAGGTGGCATCTTTTCAGTGTTTGGTGTGCTCCTAATCTCTATGTGCAGTGGAGAAAGGGGAGTACTTGGATTTTTGTCTACATATGTTCATACACATGCCGGGTACCCAGCCTTCTATCACCAGATGACATAGGGTCAACCGGAGCACAAAGGCTAATATGTGTTGGAGGTATCACTGGTAAAGAGTGGTAACAAAAGTCAAAGGAGGAAATCATTTCACTTAGAGATCATAAGTATAGAAAAGTTGATCGGGGCAAAGGTAGATACTTGAGAATATTACCTGGTAGCTTGGTGAGCGAGGAGCAAGTCACAGAGAAGGATCTGCATGCTGGGTAAGAGGTGATCGAGAAGAGTGAAGCACTGATACTACCTAAACTGAAGATAGCTGTCACTAATAGGTCAAGATCAACTGCATCGGAAGTGGTGGTGCACGGAATACATAGTGGTGGAAGGAGGTTATGAATTCAGAAAGGTGAGTGTGGTATTTCAGTGGAGTGTATTGTGAAGAAAACAATAGTAGTGGAGAGGTACACAGTATGTCCACTGATGACACACACACCTGTGCTTTTGAGGAAGAAGGAGACAAATTAGTACTTGGAAATCTAGGCAGATAATTGGATTGCCTTTTTATTTGTTTTTACATCTGTCCTAGAGATAATTTTAGCTGTGTCACAATCTTCGTCTAATTAAAAGCAAAATAAGAAATAAATGTATACCCTTACGATTACATAGAGGGGCTTTTTGCCATCTCTCTTCTTCTCTAGGACTGTTTGTCTACTTTATCAAGTGGTGGAACTGGAAGATCTTTACTCTAGGAACCCATAAAATTGGAGTGTGTAGCAACAAAAGCATGTGGCCTTGTGAGGAGCAGTCATGAAAATCAGCCTGACAGTCAAGTTAGACATTTATTTTTTTAAATCTCTGTCACAAAGAAACTGGCAACAAGGAGAAAAGTGACAATAAGTTTGTTCTAAACAAAATAGTTGCAAGAGCTGCATTTTAAATTATTTTATGAGGTTAAGGCTCCTGCTGCAGAGAGCTTTGTGTGCCCAGTAAATCTCTGGGAATAATAATAATGGTAAGAGAACTCTGGTGGTTAAAGCACTTGCTGGTGAATGTTTTTTCTTTAGTCACTGATTTGACTCATAAAATAGCATAGCAAGTTAATGTGTCTCCTGCAATGAACATCGTGAAACATGCAATTGACAGATTACTAAATTATTATGTAGATGAGTAAGTGGGTTAGTGTTTTTGACACAGATATTTTGTTAATTGCAGAGCATAAACGACAGTCCTTCTAGTTTAGCACAGTGAGCTATAAACCAACATCAATAATCTGTATCCAAACTGAAAGACATGTTTTTGGAATATTATTGGGGTTTTTTTCAATCTGTTATTCCAAGGCTGCTAAAAAGGGTTTCTTTGGGTAGTAATGTAATTGTTTTGGTCCAAACAACCCCAAGCACTACGTTACGTTTTAAATCTTTACTTTGTGTTTCTACCATCCATGTAATTTCAGCATACAATTTCTACCAGTAAAGACACTTAAGACTCTTAAAAGTTGACACCCTCATTGTCTTATGTAACATCCTGCACATTGATGTACACGCTTCTATGATTTATTGTGAATGTATAATGTGTGAGTGTGATTTAAAGTGCTCTGACACCCTAGTTTGGGCTGAGTAGTGCTATAAAAATATTAAATAAAAAAATGCTGTGTAAATACTCCTACATATTGAGACATTTGACATTCTCACAGTGCATGCATATCTCTTACAAATAAGAGCTGCACAAAGTCAAAAACCTGCCTTCAAATTGTAGTTTCGCTTATGTACTTGCAAAAATGATAAGTTTTGTGCTTTTGTTTCCCCGCTGCATTGGCATTCAGGTGTTAGTCTGCAGATGGCTCCCAGAAGGATGATACTTGATCAAAAACAGCACCTGTAGCACCTTTGTTTTGGGCCCAACTGGAAGCAAAAATAAAAAAGCCCCCTCTCTCACAGCCTGCACGTTGCTACTTGGAGCAGACAACATGCAGGCACTGCTGACTTTTGTCCTGGTCTTGGAAACTTACACCGGGACCAATTCAGCTTGTTTTACTGGGGCCAGACTGATCCTGCATCCAGCTCAATATTAGCTGCCAGATCTGGAATCTGGCTGGTTTCCCCTTCTTTCCAGCACTGACCTTACATTTCGCTTTTGCCTACTTCAGCAAAGGGCAATGGGTTAGCCAATTTCAGCCACTAGCTCTCTTGCACTGTGAGCGAGAGCATTTTTGCCTCATCACGTGTGAAAAGCCACACAAAACAGAAGTGTTTTGAGGTCTAGGGCAGGTAGACTGCAACTTACTGAGCCAAGGTTTTTTTTAATTGTAATTCCTTGTTTTTTTTATTTTTTTATTAATCTTATGTGTTTAAACTATATCTTCAGGTTAAACTTAAAGCCAGTAGTACATTTTCTTTGACCAATAAGATAAATACTTTCCTTGTTAATACATTAAAACTAAAAATAACCTCTGGACTTGTTCTAAGTATACATGCCTGCACGGAAAGAACTTTACTGTTCTGTTAAAGTTATAGGTGATGGGTATGTTTTAATTTAACATTTTTATTGCTAGCTTACAGTTATCACAATAAAGAAGCGCCATGTGTTTTTTCATTTATTTTTTATTTTTGTAGCGTATGTTTGAAATGGAACAATAAATAACCATTACATCGGGTTCCCAAGACCAGACCTGTTGGCGTAGCCAATACCTGTTTTAGTACAGATAAGACTATTACAGTTTCAACATAGCTTATCAGAAAGTCAGAGAGTACTGCCTGTCACATAAACAAGATAGTTGTAGAAAGGCGAATAAACTACTGAGTTTAATGAATTGAGTAACAAAGAGCTTGAAAGGGATATGTGAAGTGAGTTGGCAGAGTGAAAACAACATGATGTAATCTCTGGAGGATGGTACATGCCTAAACTCTAATAAACTAATTTGTCTACAATAAGAAAGAAAATGACAGCTAATTATTGGAATGCAACTATGGATTTCACGTTTTGGTTAATTCACTTGAAACACCAGAATGGCTCAAATGTTGATTTGAAAGTGCAGTGAATAACATATAGGTGTCTACTCACTTAAACATTTTGGAGTATGTAAAGTAGTACTTCCGTAGTATTCTTTTACATTCTCTTACTTGCCTTTGTGAATTAACCCAAAATTATTTAGTGAATATTCAATACAGTTAGAACAAATAGGAAGGACTGTGTATTTGCATTTTTAAACCTCACCCATGGCAGCGCAAGTACTGTTGCTTCCAAACCATTTTGTAAGCTTGCAGTGGGCTTAGAGCCGGCCCGCTGCTTACCATTGGTTCGCTTTACTGCTACTCTCATTTGCTTCCTTCTCATTTATTTGCACACACAGGCTTCACTTCCGTTACTTCTAATTGTCCGTCCCCTTGATGCATGGATGCATTACTTGTTTCCTTCCACTACTCCCTTTTTGGGGGTTACTTTTTTCTTTTTGTTTAAGTCGACTAGATTGCATGTTTTATCTAGCATTATCCCTGGTACTCCTTCCCAGTGCTTAATTTGTGCTTGTTGTTTCCGGTTATTTTTTAGGGCCGGGACTTATTCTCCTGCCTCGAGCATTTGCTGCAAGAAAAGACGCATATGGGACAGACGGAAGAAGGGGAAAACGAAAAAACATCACAAAGGGAGAAAAGTAGGAAGCTGCTAAAGTGAGCTGAAGGGGCAGGGAGTGGCTTTATATGGATTGAAGAGGCCCGAGATGGCTTCAGTATTACGCTGCCTCAGTATTCCGTGTTCCCACATTTATTTGCAGCAGCCATGTGTTTAAGAGGAGGGCTTTGGGCACCAGCACATTTTTATTGACAAATTAAGCACTGCTCCTCGGGACATACATACGTGACACTCTAGTTGGTGTAAAAGGGCATTTATTAGAACAGGGTTTAAACAACATTACTTAAACATTTAACTGTATATCTTCTTTTAAAACAGATTTTAACTTTTACAATTCCCTTGCCTTTATTTTCTCCTCAAATATCTCCCTTCAATTTTCCTACCGTATATGCTCCCCTATTCCTCCCATGCCTTCCCTGCCTGTAGCCTACCCCTCCCCGCTCTGATCCTTCACTTCCTTGTTTTTCCCCCAGGAAGGGTGGACAAGCCCGCACCTGGCTCTCCACCCTTCCCCATCTCCTACTATCTCTCTCAACTCACCTGTCCTATATGACTGTTAACCGCCCCTACCTGCCCCCGCTTCCCTGCCTACTATCCTCTCCTCCCCCTGCCTTCCTAAGCTGGGTGGGTGGGTGGTCCTAAGTAACACGACCCTTCCTCACTAAGTCGGCGCAGAGAAGAGGCCGACCCCACCCTCCACCCCCCTTATAAACCCTAACCTAAACCCCGCCCCAACTTACCTTATACCCAATGGGGCGCCTTGCGCACCACTTCCTCCGTCCCGAAACCGCCCGCGAAGAGACAAGACTGCGTCTCTCTCTCCGCGGGCCCCTTCATTCCCTTCTGCCACACGTGTTGCTGTTGGCCTGCCTGTGTGCTTCTTCCCCCCCCATGCTTTTTTGCCTGTGTGGTTCTCCCTCCAGTTCCATGCAGCACTCTCTCTTAATCGTTTCCCCAACTCCCCCGTCCTCTCCGTCTTCCTTCTCCCTCCCGACACCCTTTGTGTTGCTTCTCTAGACCCTTGCCATCTTTATTGATTACCTGGATCTGCGCTCCTTGCGTTGCTTCGACCTCCTGTGTTGCTTGCCCCTCCCCCATGCTCTGTTTAGCTTCCTTCCACCTGCCCTACTTTTTTTGTTTGTTAACTGATCCATATCTGATCGGCAAACAAAATGGAAAGATAATCACCTGCATTATTTTTGTAAGCGTGTGCATGCTTTGTGCGTACACCTACAGAATGACTGCCGGTCGCGTCATAGGCATTTTTAACAGCCATGTTGCAAAGGCGATATCTGTTGACTTTGCCAGTGCTTGTTACTACTAGGGAGTTGGACATTTCGGGCTGGTTTACGAAGACTGGTAAGAGCACTTAACAGAGTACCCTTGTAATACTACCCGCAAGAGCTTAAATGTATTGGCACCAACGTGATTTTCTTACATCATTAGATGACGATGTAGAAACGCTGTTTTCGTGGCTACTGGGCTTGTCTTTTATGATACGAATAATTCAAAGAGTTGTGAGGGTTAATGAAAAATGCATATTTGATTAAATACCTATAAATCGATATGCAGCTGTGGACTGTGCTCTTGTTCCTCTGGGCGCGCGGGCGGGAGGATGGTACTGGTGTCCTGCGCGGTGCCTGTTCCCGCGTCTTTCGCCAGCTCCTGCTCGGATTGCCTGCCGGTAATAGGATCACAGGAGGCCAGCCTGGGTTCAACGGTTGTTCACAAGGCCTCCGCGGCTCTTTTTAAATGCCGGCACACTGAGATCTTTATCTGGCATTTCCTGCAGCGGCAATCGTGGTCCTCTCACAGATTCTCCTTGCCAGGGCGGTGGGGCTTGCATCAGATCGGTTTCTTTGAAGGGATTAACGTGCCTCTTCTCCCACGACTCCTTCCCGGGACTGGGTGGGGGGAGGCTCTGCTTGCCCAGTCTGCAGCGCTGGGCCAGTGCCACAGAGCCCACCTTACCCCCAAGCTTGAAAACGAGCCGCAAAAGTCTGCGCTGAACATGGCACCCAAGGCAACCTGATGTACTTGTGTTCACTTTCACCTTTGCCACTTTATGTACACAACAGCACACTCCCTACTGTACATACAGTGGCGCCATGAATCATTGACACACTCCCAAAAGCTTATGGTGGAGGAAGCGGCGCACTCCTTGAATTTACAACTTGTGCGAATACATATTTTCTTGCTTCATTACCTTATGCCCATTCTATAAACACAACCGATGACACGTAAATGAGGGTGCAGTCCGAAATGTATGAGGGTTACTTTATTAACGTGAGTGCAAAATAAACAATTTTAGGAGAGTGATGCGCTTTTTCAGTCTAAGGAAGGATGTTGCTTTTTTGGCAGATGAATTTAATCGAAAAGAGGGTGACCGCGTCAATGAGAGGGTTGAAGGGTATGTATATATAAAACCACTATCACCCCGCCTCCAATCCTCTTCGGAAAAAATCTAGTTGAATTAAAATAACGACTTATTTTTAAATTAGGGCTTGTAGGTGTATTGTGCAGTGTTGTTGGAAATACCAAATGTTACTATTACCAAACTCAAAGGAGTGAAGCTTCAGAAGGGTGGTCTAAGCTGACCTTGTAAACATGTGCCTTGTTTTTCGGGTGGTTCACAGGCCTTACCTCCAAGTACGTATTTCATTAACCTTTGCAATGTCTAATAAAAGGGACTACATAGAAAGCCCTCTCCACAAACTGATATCTAACTAGCTGGATGCCTAATAGAGGGTTTTATTCTTCATTTAATATATGTTTCGAAGTCTCTTAAGTAGTGACTGTTTGAGCTTGTACACCTCCATGTTTTTCTGGCTAACCACTGTCACAATGCCTGACTGTAATAATTTTCATTGGTTATAAAAATGTGGATGCCCTCTCTGGTCTTCTTTCCCCTAGGTTTTTACACCCACCGTCCATTTCCTGTTTGTACATTCTAGTGAGTTACAGGATTGTGAAGTCTGGGAACCACTGCACCTCCCCCAATGTCTTCGAAAATAATGTTCCACCCTCAGAGAGGCAAAGGCCTGTGTCTTTCATTTATTGCCCAACTTTGTCTACCTCGGCGACCTAAGTTTGGAGGGAGTCCCTTACCGAGACAATCTGGCTTTAGCCTGAGCATATGAGAAAAAGACAGAAAAGGGGGATAGGGGGGAAGATAGGACACTGAAAGGGCGAAAGCAAGAATGAAATAACTTATGAGACTGAGACAAAGACAGTAAGTGTAGGGTGGTGGAAGAAAGGCCTGCTGTGGATTCAAGACAAGGCAGCCTTCGGATTCGGCAACAGCATTGGCCAGCACGGCCGTCAGGCTCTTTGGAAATAATTTGGGCCTCTGCACTTCTTTGTTACGGGTTAAGTACATGTGCTGTCTGGTGCATTTCCTTTTTTCTTTTTCATGTCCCGAGTCTTTTATTGTCTCTCGTAGTTTGTTATTTGACTTGCCCTTAAAATGTGCAGAGCACAGTCAAATATAGTAGCATTTCCTTGAATACATAATTCTCCATTTTAATCATCACAGAGCACAATCTAATATGTATGAATGTATAAGTAATGTGCTCTGAACTCGTTTTCAAGCTGGAGTTTATGTTTCCAAGTTTTACATTCTGGGGGCCATCTCCTATAGCTAATATTGACACAATCTCACTGGAGGATTTGATGTTTGTCTACTTATCTTTACATACCGAATTCTTTTCAGAAAGCTTTCCTTATTATACCACAAATGAATATAAAATACAATAACTAAATTTAGGCATATAAATTAATAAATTAAAAGAATAACCCAGAAATAAATATGCAAACTACGTTTTATAGTATCAGCTAGAAGAAAAACAGCTATATTGTCATCACTTGAACCAAGCAGATATTAAAATGCTTCTGATTAAGAAAACGTCTGCACTGGCCTTCCCCAATGCAGGTGTAAGCAGTGGTGGAAATGCATGGCAACAACATAGATACGGTCAGGAAAACATGCTTCAACGGTCCAAGATAAGAATAGGTTTCTACAGATTCGTTGTCCCTTACACTTGTGCTTCTTTTCCTCCATGCCAGACTCCAATTTTAATAAATATTAATAATCACTGGTCCTTCTACAAAGCTCATGTTCACATCACGTGGCACTGTGCGTGGGGGATTCTGCTGGACACTCAAGCACCCCAGACGGCTCTTGTAGTTAGGAGCAGCCTTAAATGGCATAAAACCTAAACGTTGGAGAAACATAAGTTATCTATAAAGCACAATCGAGTGTCAGAGGATATTGTGACACTTGGGGCCTATTAAAGAGACACTAAGCCAGTCGTAACCCCCATTGTAATACATAGACCTTTTTTTTCCTAAACACGATTAAAGGAATTTTTAGGCTGTAGTATGTGCTGAAAATGTCAGAATTATATGGATTGCACCCGGGCAAAGCCAGAATAATGACAGAATATGTGCTATGCAAGTGCCAATGTCATGCCTGGCTTTACGGTGACATACAATATCCATGTGACTCGTGTTTCTGAGTGGTCTTAAAACCAGTGTCAGCGACTTTGTGAAGCAGCAAAGAGGTTAGAATAGACTGAATTTAAGGCAGGCTACTTTCCATGTCTTTCTCTCCATGTCTTTCCTATTCACATATATTTCTTGTGATTTGATGTAGTTCATATAGAACACTTTATCCGCAGTTTCTTGCCAACTTTCCTTTCGAATGTCTCTCGACTGTTTATAAGTTAATTCCCTCTCTTTATCCTATTTCTAATACTTCTCTATTAGCTACTGTATTCTTCTCAACAGTGAACTGTAGTTTCTTGTTTTTCATCTTCCTCTGACCGGTTTTGTTCATTTACTTTTCTTGATTGTCTTCATGGAAATATTAAAGCTTCCATTGCTTTTTTTTGCCAAACCTTAACAATCTATCTTTACTCCTTTTATCTAAAACAATTTGTTGATTTGAATTTCTGCAAGGCTTCTCTCTGGTTGTGGTATCCCAGAAACTGTTTCAGCAGTTATTGCTGTGAAGATGGTGTTTGAGTGGCTTGCAGGCATGCTTCAGTTGCCCTTTGCATTAGGATAGGAGGGGGGGAAGTGTGTGAGGCCCAGAGGGATTAAAGTCTAGCAGGTACGAGGTAGGAGAGTTGAGCGATTGGAGAGATGATGTTGAGCAAGTGATGACTGCGCCTACTGCCTAGCATTAAGGTTTGTGTTTTGCTCCACTATCTTCCTATGAAGTAGAAGCAGCCCTTTGTTGTATGCTTCAGGGATCTTGGCTGTAGCTAGAGCTTGGAGATCAGGCTTGAAAGCTGGAGATGGCTTGCAGTCTCTGAGACTTCCACTTCTGCTTCTCTGTTCCAACATCAGCTTTTCTCTACTCTCTAATGGTAACAACAGTTTTTATACTCCTGCTTTTTTTTGCTTTTTTTTACACACAGTATATATTTCATTTTCATATATATTTCTGCAAGCACCTTCTGCAGCTGTTTACTTCAAGGTTTGGTGTGCTGGCTTCACTGTGCTGTGCTGTGCCTACAAAGCTCTGCAGCTCTGTAGCGTGGGTACCAAAAATCCCTGCTCACTCCCACTTTTAGTCCCCTTTTCCAACTTAGTTAAATATGCATGAGTCTTGCAGCCTCAGCCAAACTTGGCCGGGTTGTAGATTTCACAGTCCTGAGGGTGTGACCTCCTCAGCCGAGCAAAGCCCCTTAAGGTCCTTCCCACCTCATGACGAGAAGGCGTGTCACAATAGACTTGGACCTGGGCGCTTCCATTTTAATCCCTAAAGTGCCCATGGCTGACTGTCAATCAGAGATGCCTCGTCACAGAGTGAGGTGGGGTTAGTAACTCACTGATCCCCAACCCACTCTGTGATGAGTAACAGGTCCTTCTCTCATTGGTTTATACATGACAAGGTCAGCCAGTGAAAGGAGGTGGCAGAATCTTCTTTTCTCTGCCCAAATAATCCAACTCCTTCGTGTGCCTTGTGCTTCCCCTCATGCTGGACCTGCCATCACTCCCATGACCCACAAGCAACCTTTTTAAAATGTTTGGGTGTGTTCATGCATGTCTGAATGTATGTTTATTTGCACATGCGTGATGCAAATAGGTATACGCTTGTGAATGGTGGGTGTATGTCCATGAGCTTTTAAATGGGTGTTTGTGAGTGACTGCATATGGATGGGTAAGTGTATGTGTGTACCCATGTATCCCACTCTACTGCTCAACCACAAAACAAGCCACCACTGTATTTTCCCACATCGTTCTAATCTTGGGTACATGCTACCCCCTCATGCCTCATTATCTATACCCAGCTGCACCCTGTCAGACCTGTTGGGACAGACACACTAGTCCAAACACTTTTGCAAGAGGAAGCTGCCTTCAGAACAGTGACCTCAAACAAAGACTGTTAAAGGAGGAACCTATTCTAAAGGACAGCCAGATCTAAGACTGAATGACATTTTGTGCTTTGATTTCTCACTTTCCCCTGAACCACTTTCCTTAGGAATACCATCACAAAGATTTTCTTTGTTTCAAGAACCGTTCTCTATGTTGCTCTATCATTGACAATTGTTGAGTCCCTTCCCCTTGCTCGATTGAACAGGCTGTCAGCCTGAAAGCTTGCTTGCACCCCTTCTACCATTTTTGGTTGTTTTATGGTTTATCTATCTAATCAATTGTATGCATGTTTTCTTTCTGTACCAGTGTGCTGTCCAGTTCTTATCTGCTGAGCAACCAGCACCTAAACCAATGAATCACCAGTTTTTGAAGTAGTATGTGACCCGTTCCTGAGTCTGTAAGTGACCCATTCCTGAGTAACGCAAGCAGATTAGAGGATTATAAGGTCTTACATCAGTGTGTCACCATGGGGACTGAGAGTTGGGACAATTGTGTTCAGACAAAGAGTGGAAGAGCATCCTTGCATACCGAGTCTTGGTGTTTTCTAACACTCATTTTAAACTGATTCAGTCGCGGTTGACTCGTCGCTTACGGAAAGGACCAGATGTATCTGCAGGATGGTCTTGCCTCTTGTAGGTCCTGCCTTGACTGAGATATGGGCAACCCTTTCTGATAGCCACAGTGCTGCTGACAAGGGAACGTCAAGGCAGTCCGTGCCCTCCAAATGGAGTCCCTGAGGAAAAACCCAAAGGAAAAAACCTCAAAGGCTGGAACTCCATGGAACAAACAAAAAAGGCACAGACAAAGGTCAGACTTCAATAACAAAATCTATAACTGGAAGGACCAGAAAAAAGGCAAAAAGATAGGCTGGAAAACCGGAGCATGATCACCACCAAAGGAAGTGTTGCAGCGCAATGAGACCAAGAGTCTCAGTCTTTATATACCCAAGAACAGGAAGTGACATTAAGGAAGGAAAAATACGCCATATTAGATTGGCAAAAAACTACCATAGGGAATACAGATGAAGACACCATGTTGGAAAGGGGTCCTGATGCATGCATGGAAGAGAAAAACATGCTGGAAAGAAGAACATGGCTTCATCCAAAAAAGAGGTAGACAAGAAAAAGAAGAACAAAACAAAAAAGAAAAGAACGGAGTAAGGCAAAAGACCAGGTATGTGATATAGTGGGGGGAATGGGGGCCCACCGTTAACTCCTAGGCCGAGCTGCGCCCTGAGCTCGCCGAGGCCCGATGCCAACTTAGGGCCTCATGCGAGGAAATGGCAAAAAAAAGTAGAGCGGCATGCCGCGCGGCTGAGGGATTGCACCGCGTCCCCAGCTGCGCCCCGACTCGGTTTCTCTGTGCGCGCCGCGGTAGGGCCTAACTTCTACTTTCACCATACAGATGCTGTTTGCACCCGCTGTCTCTTTCCAGATGCTGATTACCTACATATGTTTTGGACATGCTTCGCATTGGGTATCATAAATCTCAGCCCACTGAACAGGGAACCCCCTCACTGCACACATGGGAGGTGTGCCTTGCTGGGTATGTTATGATGCACCAAAAAGAATAAAGTAACTGCGCAGTGCTTGGATCAGGCTCTTTTGCTAGTTAAACGTTTGATTTCTTGCAGGTGGAAGTCATCCACTCCTCCTCAATTGTCCACCTAGACCCACTCCATGGATGCCTGGGCTTAGGCTGAGGAGCACTGTATTACACCAGGAAGATGTTAGGGGCCTGCTTAAGTACCCTATCTCTGCAGCTGGGACACTCTACTGACTGAGGCACTGTCTTCCTTGGAAGATGATATCTTTCTCCTTGATTTCACTACACCTTATGCCCAGCCCCAGTTCTTAGTTTTCCCAATTGACATATTCATTTTTGAGTGGAAATGCCCAACTCTCCATTCCAGAAAATATGTATTTCAGCGCTCTAGTATTGTGCTAGTTCTTTTCGTGCACTGAGTAGGTATGGGCTAGTTCTCTTGTTTGAAGTTGAGATGTGTTCTATCTTGTTATTACTCTAGCAATTCTATGCCCTCTTCACACTAATGCTCTAGTCTGCACATTTCTGTTACCCACTCTTCTTCACATCTTGGTATTTTCTCCTTTGTCATTACCAGGAGTGTATTGTTTAATGACATTGTTAACTATATGTTATACTTAGCATTGCAAAGCCATGCCTAGATGGTGTTAAACACCAGTTGTGGCCCATCCATATCAGTAAAGCAGCCACGCCCTCTCGTCTTTATCCAGACAGGAAAAGTGTCAGTCAGGCTGAGCGAAGTTCACAGATTCACAGATGACGAGTTAACAGTCATGGTGGATGAAATCATAAGAGTAGAGCGACATTTATTTGGAGCCAAAGTCCAGCAAACTACTATCGCAAGGAAAATGGAAATGTGGCAAAGGATAGTCGACAGAGTAAATTCTGTAGGCACCTCCCCATGCACAAGGGATGACATCAGGAAGAGGTGGAACGACCTCAGGTGAATGAAAGCACCACAGTTCCCAGCAGGCACTGTTCTTCCGTTAAGGAAACCAGAACAGTGTATTAAGGAAACCAGAACAGTGTACCACACTCAAAATGTCCTTGTTCTGCAAATCCCTAGTGAATGGTACTGACCTCAGAAGAGGACAACTGTACAGTATGTGGGAGTAGGACAGGCACTGACAGGAATGCAAAGACCAGGGGGCAACAGTGCTGTAACCCTCTAGCCAACACAGTGTTCCCTGCTACAATACACCTGTCTCCCTCTACTCACTTATGGAACTTTACTCACTTGAGAGGAGCACAACTGTGTAGTGTGTGGGAGTAGGACAGGAACTGAGAGGAATGGCAAGGCCAGGAGGCAACAGTACTGTAACCCCACCAGCCAACAAAGTTTTCTCTGCTACAAAACACCCTTCTCCCTCTACTCACTCATGGAACTCTACTCACCTGAGAGGAGGACAACTGTACAGTGTGTGTTATACAGAGAGTGAAATGGCTAGAAATCATAGGAGGATCTCTCACTCCAAGAAACAGTCCACTGTATACCTGCAAAAATACCACGTCTAGGGAATTCATGCATGAAGTACACACACTTGGGGAATTACATCAAACAACTGCATGTAGTATAGGGAGACACATGACTGCTACTGCCAGGAGGCTCTGTCTAATCAATCCAATGGCCCAGCTCACTCTGCACATTTTCAGATATCCTTGTTGGTATACTTGCAATGGAAGTCTACTCACCTCAGAGGATTACCAATGTGAACTGTGAGTTGTGTCTTGAGTAACATCACTGTAAATCGTAGGAGAGCCAGGCCATGCAACCTGAAACACCTGGCCAGTGTCCATATGACATTATGACCCTGAACTCACTTTGAAGTTAACACCCCTGGGAGGGACAAGGCTACAGGTCATGGTACACCCAGATCCTTCTTGAGCAGCTATGCCAAGATGAAAACAGCGTGGACAGGAAGGACAGCTCAAAATGTTTGGAAAGAACATCTAAGGCAGATCTAAGACTCCAAGATGTGTCATCTGAATGACATTGGCAGCAGTCAAATCCACAGTGCACTGACCACAGGAAGACAACTATCACATGTCATTCAAGGTTCTGCCCCTGCCTGCATGACAGATAACTAAGTCTCAAGATGACGCAAACAACATCCTGCTCACCCACTGTTTTGCATGCACTGCTGGCAAAATATGAGTCCATGAGCATCCCTTCAACAGCCAAAAAATCCACACACTCTGAGGTTAGTATACTGAAATGGAATTGTTATGTAACTCCAATGTCAGGGCAATAGAGATGATAGTATGTGTACCAGTCACATAAGGCAAATATGCAAATCCAATGTGAATATGGCCCTAGCCCAATGTCACTGTCAACCTTTGGAGGTAGATGTCACAATACAACCTGTAACATTGTATTTCTCTCATCTAGAGGTCGAGCAGCTACTGCAAATACTGAATCCACTGAAGAGACTGGCACTACCCCCATGGCTGAAGCCCTCAGTGAGGACACCACTCCCGGACTGGTGGACATTGAAGAAGGTTCTGGCACATCCGGGCAACTTAGTTAGATGACACCTGTCAGCCTCTCCGTGACCACATGGACTCTTCTCAGCCCTGTGGCCTCTACATCTCAGGGAGCCAATCAGACCTAAACCTGTGTCCTGAGGACAGTCCAAAACATCTTGTGCCCCACAATCCAGGTTTCTAAGTCACAGCCAGCCAACTCTGACAGTGAAGGACCTCAAACCAGTGGAAGGGGTCAGGCTGCACCAAGGGCCCAGGCACATCGGGTAGGGTGCGTGGGAGGTATGGTGTGACCCAGCGGCAAGAGGCTGCTAGTGATGCCCCTGGCCAGGGTGCTATCAGCCAGGTCTTGGGAGCCAACCAACATTCCAAAGGTGTGAGTTCCCTAAACTCAGGGAGCTGCAGCTGGACTTTCACCGGGAAATGTGTGAACAGTGGAAGGCCCACAATAACAACATCGCCTCCCTAACAGGGGTGCTGATGGACATCAACACTACCCTGAGCTGGGATCCACAAAACTCCACCCCTTCCTTTGTTGCATCTACACCAGGCCCTTCATCGGTGCCAGCCACTGGAAGGGAGGACCTGCCAGGAGAAGCACCCACCTCAGACAACCCTGCCTCTATAGTTACTGAACCCTCCCTCGCAAGCAGGGACATCCATCCAAGACTCCAGTAGCTGGGGATGGCAAGACCCAAACCGCTGCCAGCAAGTGATCACTTTCTGCTATCACTCCTTTGTGTGCCACAGATTCACGTTGTTGACTATTCCCTAACCATTCTTCATGGTAGTATAACACTGGAATTTGGATTTCAGATGTTGTGGCCTCTACTCCATTGATTACATACACCATGATGGATTCCTTCATATTACTTCTTGTTTTACAGTACCACTATCATTTCATGTATATATGTAAATAAACACATCTATCACCAAAACACTGCCTACTACCTTTTCTGTTAGCTTTTGGAAATGTTGAATGGTAATCCCATGTGAAGCACATGAGCAAGACACAAGAAGGTAATAGAAGGAGGGAGATGTCTCAGGTAGTGTCATGCTGAGGATGACTAGCAACACAATGTCACAAGTGTCTGGTCACACCAAGTTTTCTGATTGCACTGTACTGCACATAGGCTGTTAAAATGTCTGTACAGACATATACAAGAACATCTGAGCTATAATGAGTCAGGCCAGATATCCCAAATGTACCATCCCCCAGACCACACAGGAAAGGACTTTGTCAGACCTTGCCCCATAGATTCAGCTAACAGAGTAGTGGATGTTCTAACCAGCTTGAGCCTTATCTCATACCAAAACCAGGTCTGACAACATAACATTTGCCATGGCACAAACAGAGGGCAGTACAACCATCCCTGACTCAAGGTCCTTCCCATTACAAAGAGCAAGCATCTGGTGGAATGTCACAAACTTGTGTCAGTGTTGTGGCACAGGCCCACTGGCCTGCAATGAGGAAACACACCAACAGCCACAAAAAGATCTTACAGGATCAATGTCGACAGAGTGTGAAGGTAGAATGCATGGATTGCACAGGATGACATTGCAAGGCCACATGATCACACACATAGGATCATTTAACCAACACACCACAGCAAACAAGTGTATTGTGTATTTTAGATTCCTACCCACCCACTGTCCAGGCTGCTTGGGCACAGGGCTCTTACACCCCAAATTTGTGACCAATATTACCTGAATAAATCTACGTCCACATCACATGTCAGACCAGCAACAGTTACCTGCCAATGACACAACTCTGAAATGCCCACATGAGGATGGCATGGTGAAGACACCTGGAAGAAGGAATTAAATACATGGAGCTCAGGCAGGTAAAGGCATACATATGACCCAATTATCATTTCAAACCTCAGTTGATCCACTGACAATGCAATGAGACTGAGCCAAACAAAGCAGATCTTCAAGGGTCACATGTTAAAGTTTGACTTAGCTAGCAAACCTTGCATCTGTAATGCATAACATGAAATGCCCTGTCTCCTGGAAAAAGTGATACCCTACTCAGCACATCCCAATCCCTACAGTTCCCCATACAATCACAGTAATCACATAACATCACATACTTACATTCAACGGAAGTAGTGATTGGTGAGATTTGCCTGCATTTCTCCACCTTCATCCTCATCACTGTCATCCTCACTTGGCATTTCAGGTGGCTCTCCCAGTGGCAGTGCTAGCTCTCCCTTATCTTGAATAAATGGAATACTTCCCCTCTGGGCAATGTTGTGGAGCATGCAGCATGCCTCAATGATCTTACACGCTTTTCCGGGTGAGTAAAGGAGGGCTCCACCGGTCTTGTCCATACAACGAAATCTGACTTTCAGGAGCCCAAAAACCCACTTCATGACATGCCGTCCTTCCATGAGCTTCACTGAAGCGGTCTTCCCCTGGAGTAGTTGGGTTCCTCACTAGTGTCAACAACCATGGACGGTTTGTGTAAGTTGAGTCACCTGTAAGAGAATGTGACATATATGCAATCATGAGCTCCAAACATCATCTCTCTAGCAGCAGACATTGCATACAAACAAATAGGACATATGTGACTTACCAACCAGCCAGGCCCTCTCTGGGTACAGTTGTGTCACCAGCTGTGGAATAGGGCTGTTCCACATGATGAAGGCATCAAGGACTGAGCCCGGATAACAGGCACAGACGTGGGAAATGTAGAAGTCCACCAAACAAACAACTTGGACACTGATCGAATGGCAGTTCTTCCTGTTTCGATAGACTTGTTCATTGCCTTGCGGTGGAACCAAGGCTACATGTGTGCCATCAATGGCTCCGACCACGTGGAATGTGTTTCAAGCCATAGAAGTCAGCCTTCACATGAGTAAAATCCTCACGTTGAGGAAACCAGATGTAGCTGTCCAGGTGTTTCAACTTTTCTGCAAGTACATCCTTCAAAAGCAGACTGAACATAGGCTTGGGCATCTCAGCAAATACAGCCACTGTATTTTGGAAGGACCCTATGGCCAGGAGATGCAACACTGACATGACTTGAGTGATGGGTGGTAAGCTATTTGGATGACTGCTGGCAGGCATCAGGTCTGGCTCCAACTGATGACAAAGATCCACAATTGTCTGCCTATTCAGCTGGTATATCTGGATGATGTGTCTGTCCTCCATTGCCCGAAGATCTGCCTGTGGAAGTTGCCTGATCCTTCCCCTCCAGGGTAACTATGTAGGACAAAAGGAGAGAATAGCCATCATTCAATGTGTCCCTTGCAAGATACATAATGCATGTCATAGAAGAACAGTAAAAATGCAAGTAAGTTGCAGAGGACATGATAGACAGTACACATCAACACTTTCAATTACACAGAAGTGACACGTTTCCTCCTTGCATTTCCACAAATGTGTACACATTATCTATCTGGACAGCAACAATATGTGAATGTGACCTACCATTCGAACTGTGAGTTATTGCCCTAAAACCTAAATTGCCCTTGGGGTAGGTGGTGCGGGGCATGTGCCACTAATTATGTTGTCACATATTCTTAACATCATACCTAGATGATGTAGAATACAAATTACCTACTTGACAGGATGATGCCAGCACTCAAAAATTGTCAAAACAACATTTTCAGATTAGTGATGCATCTAACCCAGCTAAAAAGGGCATAGTATGCCTCTAAAATGGCAGCTGCCTAACCTACTTCACTGGACATTGGGAACTACCCGGAATGCCAGTGGAATTCGTCATGATGGTAGGTGGATGCTACCATGGCGGATACAGCCATAGGCTAATGTTGCCATTGGTGGTATGGACAATGACTGTGTCTGCTGGCGGTGACGTTCGTGTACGTTGTGGGCGTGACCGCCATGTTTTCAAAATCCCTCAAATGGACTCCTGACACTGCTGCCAGCAAGACCTCCACTACCTGAGCTGTTGTTCACCGTCACTGGGAGCAATCATGCCATGTCCAACAGGTGATAGGGCCCCTGTCATCTCCCCTGAGGAGCTTGTGGAGGAGGCCCTACCCATGGATGAACAGCTCTGTGGTGCACCAGAGGAGCGAGTAAGTGCCCCATGTGCACAGTTTTCTCTGTACTTCGACATATCTTACCACTAGGCAGCCTAGCATTTGCCCCAGTTTGTCAGGTTGTGTAGTAAAAGCCCTTTAGGTGCTGTCAGTGTGCATCAATGGGTGAGTCAATGGGCATGTTTCTGTATCAAGTAACAGGTACTGAGTTCTGAAACATTGTGGTGAGTGTGTGTTGAATGTTCCCTGACCCAGCATGTGTTGGATGCACATAACTAGGTGAGGTGTGATGATAGCCATCCCTGGGCATCTCTTAGCAAAATATGTTATTAATGTGCAATCACATGTGATTGCAGGGCAGCAGGAGTGGAGAATGCATGTTGTATGTGTTGGTTGATTGTTATTTGAGCTCTGTGAATGTTGAAACAGCAATCTTAATGACATCTGGCCTTGTTAGACTGTTGTTTGGAAGCCCGTTTATGAATTCCTATGGGCCCCAGCTCTGTACATTGGCACACATGCCAAGTGGCTGTTGGCTATATGATGTGCTGTTATGCATGTAAGTGTCGGATATGGTGTTTCATGTAGGTCTTAATGCTCAGTCTGCAGAGACCTGGGCCTGTCTAATGTTTCTCACTGTATATGTCATAATTTGTGCTGGTAACAAATCCCTTTTGCTATGCAAGTGTGACACTGTGCCCACACCCTGTATCCATGCACAGCATGGTCAGACGCCAAATCATGCCTCTGTGCCAATATGCAGCTTATTGAACCTCTGTCCACTGATTAGAACGGAAATGGTATTAGGGGCAGACTGTGATCTGTGACGGATGTGCTGTTTTCATCTTTGTCAATGTGTGTTACATTGCCTTACCAACAAAAAGAGGGGTAGGGAGGATTGAAGGTCCAGTGTACGTTCTCCCAATAGGATTAATCGACAACAAAAGGTACACTGTTCCTGGTTCTAGGGGGACAGTTAAAGTATCAGGAGCAAGAGCCCTCACACACCCAAAAGGGTGTCATGCTTCATCATCGGGAAGCTCCTCGTCAGACCGGCGGTGCAATATCTGACGGGCTCCCCTTTCGGGGGCTCTATACCGGAGATCTTTTATTATGTGACCCCAGGTGACAATTTCCCAGATCTCCAGGCTTTTTTTCAAAGTGGTTGAGCATTATCCTCATTTTCCACTTTTTTGTATGTTTTTAATCTTGATCGTAACCCCTTGGGATAACCAGTAAAGTAGATTACTTAGGGGTTCCTAATCAATTTTAATATTCACTCTCCTGCCACAATAAGTTTCTGACCTGCATAATCTTAATGTCAGCCACATAATAAAAGATCTCCGGTAAAGAGCCCCCGAAAGGGGAGCCCGTCAGATATTGCACCGCCGGTCTGACGAGGAGCTTCCCGATGATGAAGCATGACACCCTTTTGGGTGTGTGAGGGCTCTTGCTCCTGATACTTTAACTGTCCCCCTAGAACCAGGAACAGTGTACCTTTTGTTGTCGATTGTTACATTGCCTTGACAGGTACCTTGATCCCACAGCCCTTTTGTCACCTTCATCCAGCTCACATTGTCCTGTACAGGATCATTACATTTAGGTCATCGCATAAGTAGAAACAGTGCGTTGCTTGCTGATGAGCCATGATATGTGACACTGTTGTTTAGGCACATAGCAGGACATGTACAATGCACCCCCCCATGTCTTTCCAAATGTACCCCAGGTTAAGTGAACATACATGTGCAGAACTGTGTTTTGTTTTGTTGATGAGACAAACAGACCCCCACCCCCTGAAGTGTCATGTGCCTGCATCAGTATCTGCACATGTCCACACATGGACAGGCTGAACTCTGTGTGTGCCCACCATGCCACTCCCTTCATTGTGAGCCAAAATATATTGTGGAGTTTTTTAGGCTGGCTGTGGCCTGTCAGGACTGTATGCTGTCAGTGATAATCTTGGATAGTGGATGTTTATGTGCATTCTTGGCTGAGGAGTTTACCTGTTAGTACCCACTTGGTGTGATGTGTCTCTTGGTGTTTCTAATCTCTGTCAGGTTGCTAGCTCATGTCCCACGGAAGTCACAGTTGACCTACCTAGTCAGTGCAGAGCCTGAGCTTGATGGTGTGGATGACAACATGGTGGGGAGTGATTGTAGTTGTGTTCCTGTGTCTAGTGACTGCTATGTGCCACACGTGGGCAGTATGGTCAGGACAGGATGTTCATAGCTTGGCAGACTGACATGTATGTGACTCAATCATCTTGTATGGTATTTGTGGACATGAAGTCTTGTCTTGTCTTTTGTATCCATGCAGGTCAACGCCCATCAGAAGAAGTGGATTTGGAGAGCCATCACTAAGAAGGTGTGCCCACTGTCGGAAGAGGTGGAAGGACCTGAGACACTGGGCCCGGAAGATCAAGGAAACTCAGCTGGGGCTGTCCTCCCAACATGGATGGGGTGCCCGTCAGACAATGACCACAAAAATGGCCTGCATTTTGGTGGTGGCCTACCCAGATTTAGATGGGCATTTGAGGACAGCACAGAAGCCACAAGGGGGTGATACAAAGGCAAACTCCTGTTTGTCCCTTTGCCAGGTGATTGAGTGAAGGACTGACTGCTCCCCCTGACAATGAGGGATGTGTCATGTGTCACAGATTAAATGGGAGTTTATTTTTGTAGATATGTCATGTGTTTCCAATTGGTGTGCTTTTTCTTTTGGATCTGATACTTAGGCCAAAACTGTGGGATATTCTCAGACCTATTGCTTTGCAGGGGCCACATATGGCTGTGTGAAGTGAACAAATATTTACAATTTGTTCTGCTAGTGGGTGTTAGGTTTTTCCAACAGATCATTTCTCCCAAATGTTACAGGCCAAAGTAAGTAGGATGTGGATCACTGTCCTCTGTCATGTGTCTGGGAATAAGTTTAGGTTGTCATCTGCCACCCAGGATATAGCTATCTTCAGTGTGTGATGGGCGCTGGTGCCTCTCTGCAGTCTGTGACGCATAGGTGTCCATCATAGATGTGACATGACTTACATGGCTAATTTGTGGCAGCTGTAGCAAACTACTTTCCCTTGGTAAGTGGGGAATGTGCATTGACATAAGTGAAGTGTCATCACTGTTGCCAACAGACCTTGTGCCTACCTGTCAGCATGTGCTCCATTCTCTTAAAGATACATATCTATGCTGCTGTTTCATGCATGTACTACCCATGTTGATGAAATTATGTCTGGAGTCTCTCACATATATATGCATGGTGAACTGTTGTTGTAATGGCACATGTACAATAGTAGTCACAGACAGGAGTGTGTCGCCGTCCTATGTCGTCTCACAGATACCTTCTTGCCTCATAGCATGTCATTAGTCATGTTAAACTGCAGTAGCAATGAGGAACATGACAGGAAGGGCCAGAGTGTGGATTCACTTTATGTTTGTATGTACCCTTGATGTGGATTCATGTTGAGAATTGCACTGCACCTGTGCAATGGTTGGGGATTGTTCCTCGACAATTGGAATGCATCATGGAGTGACTTGCAGTAATGTTTGGATCATAGGTGTTTGGGGACAGGGACTGATCCACAGACAGATGCCATGCTTGCCTTGTCTGAGATGTGGGTAGTAATGTGGCTTCTCATTGGACAAGAAGTTGGTGTGCTTCTGTTGGTGATTGCAAGTTCTGTGTCTCTCCAACACACACAGTACTGTTTGTCACTACAAACACGCTCAGATGTGAACATTGTAGTGGGTGTCAGATATTGGTGGTGGCCATCCTGGGCCTTACTGGATACTTTTTGTGAGTATTCTGGAGACATCTCTCCTCGAGATTTTCAAATGACTTCATTGTTGTTCCTTACAATGCCACAGTTGGGGCATGTCTGAGAGACATTGCTACTACTTTCTAGACTTATTTTGTACAGTTGTCACTTGTGGAGCTGTACATTGTTGTGATGTGTCCACAGTGACATGAGCATTCCCATGTCACCTACTCCAGGTTTTTGAAGCTTTGTACCTGTGTCAGCTTCATTTCTTTTGCATCCTCTGATATAGTTGGTACATCACGTCAGTGCAGAATAGATGTGTGCCGGAGCTTGTGTCTGTGTATTAGGTAGAGTAACTTACAGTGGCATCCAGTTGTTGAATACCAGTTCACTGGGGAATGCTGCATGTGGCACAGGTTTGAGGATGTAGTGGTAACCTAGCAGTGGTATGGTTAGTGTTGTTGCTAGACTTCATCCATGCAATTGTAGTTGTCTGAGGTCCTGCTTTTCACAAGTGTCACTTTTGTAATTCCATATGGCATGCATGTTTATGTTATGGCACATGATTGTGGTTTAATGTCCATGTTGTGACCCTATTTCACTTTTCTTTGGCAGCATCAGCACAGGCAGGTGAAGGAGCCAGGGCCGAGCTGAGTGGTGAAGCATCTTGCCTTGGGACCTCAGGTCAAGAGACCACCGACATGGAAGGACCAGTGGCCCGGAAGGCGAGGGGACTGCCACGGGGGAGCCAGGATCCACCTCTATATCCTCAGATTCCTCCTCCAGTGGCCACTCCCTAGTGGAGGCGGACCCATCAGGGAACCCCCCAGCACCATCTTTGTCCACCATCCCCTGTTCTATCACCGTCGTCCCTGTTGCTCCCCGCCCAGTTGGCCGTGCCTGCTCACCCAAGAGGGTGGGTGTCTCCTTTGCTGCATGCACCTTCACCTCAGCCCCTGTTCCCCCGCTACTCTCAGTGAGGAGGCTATTGACCTCCTGAGAAACATCTCTGTGGTTCAGTCCGCCATCGTGAATGCCATCCATGGACTGGCAACCAAACTCCAGCAGACAAACACATTCCTGGAGGGCATTCACGGTGCAATGGCTGGTCTACAGGGATCTTTTCAGGCTCTGGCCTCCACACTGACAGCAGGCAGTCACCCCTTGTCTTCCCTCCCCCCTCCACCTCCGTCTTCCCAGTCCAACTCCCATCTTCCCCGACCTACCCAAAGCACACAGACAGATTCCCATGCATCCACCTCAACTGGCACACAGAGCGCTGACAAACAAATGCACTACAAGAAACACCGGCATGCACACAAACAACATCCACCCACAGACACAGCAACAGTCAGTACTTTCCCTAACCCCCCACCACTAGCATCACACACACAACATTTGGCACACCTACAGACACCACCACAACAGTCACTGACACAGCCACCACACCCATTGTACTCGCAGACACCACCCCCAGCAGACTCTCAGACATCCACGCCTATCACCACACCCACGGACACCACAACTAAAGACACATCTACACGCACCACGTCTAGCATTCCTGCAGTCACCACCCCAACAGACACCACCCACCATGGCATCCCACAGCACTTACACCCCCCTCAGCCCAAGACACATAAATGCCCTCATTCATCCACCCAAAAGACACCCACACCACACAAGCATTCCTCCCACAAGCACGCACCAAAGACATCCACTACTACACGTCAGACAACCACTCCCTCAACTTTCTAATCCCGACCCCCTTTTGATGACCGTCCCTATGTGGCTAAAAATCTTTTGCGATCTAGGCCTTACTCCTGCCCCCCCCACCACACCCAAGAGATCTGCATACCTCCCCAAGGACATCCCTTCCACCTCTAAGGCCTCTCCTTCCCCCCCTGCAAAGACCCATACCCCTTCCCTACCAAGAAGAAGCCCCACTCCGAAGCCCAAGCCCAAATCCAAACCCCCACCCCCAGGTAATCACTGAGGTGCTTGCCTCCCCCTTGATGCCCTTTACTTTGGAGGTTACATAGCAATAAGGAGTCAAGTTTGGCAACAGCACATTGACATTATTTGGACACCATATGGACTGGCCTTTGGCCTTGGACTTACAGCCCTTTTTTTAGTAAACCCAAACAGTTGTTGGTTTGTTCGGTACACCTTTGTCCTGCATTTCCTTTCCTAGCTTTCTATTGTTCCTGTGTGACTTTGATTGTGTGCCTGTAGTTGTGTATGTTTCTGCCTGCTTGTTGCTCCATGTGGTGTTCTTTGCAGTATGTTTGTTTATGTGGAGTGCTGTGGTCTCCCAGGAGAAGGATATCTGTTGTGTGATGGGTATGTGTGCGTTTATGCAATGTTGGTGTCATGGCAGTGTGTAGTGTTTGTTATGGTAAGTTTTTTTTTTTTTTGTGTTGTGCAATGTGGGCATGTATGGTGTTGGACCTGCCCCTCTGATATGGCTATTGTATACATGTTATGTGTGTCTTCTTTGGTTCTGGCATTGCAGACATGGAGTGTGTTAAGTTGTGCTAGGTTGCTTTGCATTTGAGTGTGCATGTGTCCATTTAGGTGTGTGTCCCTAGTTCATGTAGAGATATGTCCCATGGTGTTGGAGTTGTATGTGCTCTGTACACGTGCTCTTGCCCATTGTGTAGCTGTGCATGACAATTGGTTTTGGTATTGTTTGTACCTGGGATCCATGTAGGGCCATTTCCTGTGTGCATGTTGTTTGAGGACCCTGTTAAAAGTGATATGTGTCCCAGTGCACCGTCCTTCCACGTATGCTCCTGATGCTCCAATCCCAAATGTGCAGGTATTGTTGTTCGGGTGATCTTTGTCTCATTTGTCTCTCTGTGTTTTGTGCATGCCATTGTGCTTCCATTGTACTGTGTGTGTGTGATGTGTGTGTCCATTGCAGGGTTGTTTCATGGTGGTGTTGTATGTGTTCCATGCCACATCGATGGATATGTGTGTTGCATGTATGGACAGTTCCTGGCCAGTGTTGGTTGTGAGTGTGCGAGTTGTATTTGTATATTTATAATACATATGTTGTTGTTGCTGTGTGTGAGAACGTTGTGTAGCCTTCAGTGTCCCTGTGCCTGAGCTGCGTGTCCATGTGTATTTGTGTAGTGTTGCAGTGCAGTGTGTGTGTTCTGACCAAAGTGTGCACATTGTGAATATGTGGGTGTCTGTGTTGATGTCTGTGTGTTCTGTGACACGTGCAGCTGCTGCCTATGGGGTTCCCCCCTATGATGTGTTTCCCGTCTCTTTGTGCTGCTTTTAAATGTTAATGATACTGGTAGGTGAGTGTACTTATGGTTGTTGTCGTCCACTGAAGCATTGATTTCATTGTCTTTGGGTGAGCAGGAGCATCAGCATGACATTTTCGAAGGGCTCCATGGCAGCTCTGGATGTGTGTGGCTTCCTGCAGGTGAGTGTGTCCCTTTATACAGTCCATTTCCGCCAGCTTGTACAAGGTGGTTGGACCGCCATGGTCACATTGGCGGTGTGCAACCTTGTGATGGGTCCGGCAGAAACACATGTTCCACAGGCCTGTTTGTGCTTCCAGGTGACAATGGCGGTTTGTACTGCCTAGCGGTGGAGGCGGACCGCTGGCGGTCTTCTGTTTGTATGACTGCAAAACTCGTTATACGGGCGTCTGCTCCTCCAGACCGTTGGCGGTTGGACTGCCAAACTCTTAATTAACCCCCAAGTCTGTGATCTGATGATTCATAAGATGGTGATTTATTTTAATTACAAATAAATACATTTAAAAAAAAAAAAATCTAATATGTTAAGTTTTAGTTACTGCACAATATTGTTTGGCGTAAATCCATTCATGAGTTTAAAAGCACATTAAAAAAACTACATTTAGGGATATTTTGTTAGTTGTATTTCTAAATCCATTCACAAACTGAAACTTGAATCTAAACTAGAGTCTGACTGGCTTATACTTTTCAGTACCGTCAACCATCTCAGAGTTCACAGATCCACTCTCCTAGGTCCTGAGTCACTTGCCTCCTTGTGAAAAATATTTTCTCTGGTTATGTGGAGGTGTAGGAAGCTGGCCCTTTATGTGGTACGTAAATACAGTGTAAGGGGTCCAGGGGTTCCCCAGTGAGTGTATAGGACTTGCAATGCAGTCCCAAAGTGCTGGATTTAGGGGTAGTGTGGTCCAGCAGCCTTAGGCTTAACACAGAGGAGTGCAAGACATCTACAAATACACACAATAGTCAGTAAATGAGGCACACAACTAAGGAGATCCACACCAATTTATAAAAATAGTAAATATGTTTATATATGTTTAGCCATCAGAGTCAAATCGTTCAGGTAAGTAGATTTTTAAATAGGAATTCTTTTCACTTTAAAAAGTGGACACAGTGCAATTTCTGAGTTCTGCAAAGTTTTCCTCTGGGGTGAAAAACAAGTTCTTCAAACAGGTACAGTACAGCGACTTATAGGACCGATCTCCAGGAGTTAAGGTGAGTAGTGGACAAGATCCAAGGCAGCACCCACAGTACACCATCAGCGGCATGGGGGCTGCCGGTGCAGAGTGCATAGCAGCGTCCGGTGCCAATGCGTTTCTATCAGGCTGAAATAACAGTGGGTCTCAGGTTTCACAATGCTCAGTCACAGGTATGCACCTCTTCACCATGGCTCAGGGGCGACCGGTGCTGAGGTATCCTTAGGTGTGTGGGTTTTGCTGACCGGAGCGGTCGCGGAAGAGGACGGCTGCGTGCAGAGGCTGCAGGCTTTGTCAGGGAGTCCAGGAGGGGTGAAACCACGGTGGACTCTGTAGGGCTGGGTAACCTTGTTGCCACTGGTGGTCCACTTCAACTCGGGTTGAAGACGGCAGGTGCAGTGGTGACTTCAGGTGTCTGGTTCTGGTGTTTCCAGAGGCTTCAGAGCTCTTTCTTTTGCTGTTTTCTGGAGAACAAGACTGCTGTTCACAGGAGGTCTTCAGCCTTTTTCGAAGGCATGCATTCCTCCCAGGTTTCTGGAGTCACAGCTGCAGGATGAGTCAACTTTGGCACAAATTTCGATGAGGGATGCAGACAGGCTGGCGGGGTTGGTACCAGGTCAGCTGCTTCTTTTTTCCTCTGCTTTCACGGCTCTTCTGTGTCCTTGGTCATCTTAGATCGTCAGGATCTGCTTCTGTGGTGCCAAGGGCTCCCCTAAATACTGAATTTAGGGCATTAGTGGTATGTGGGATAGTAGCCAGTGGGTTATTGGCCCTTGGGGTTACTACACTCCCTATATGACCACTTCCTGTGAGAAGTGGGCATAACCCTGTCCCAGAATCCCTAGGTATGCCATATCAAAGATGGCTACCTCTAAAAAATAGTGTCCACCTCACAGTAGCCTACCTTTGGGGTGGTACTAGCCTGGAGGTGGCATACCTACCTGACTAGCTAATTTCAGTCCATGTGCCAAATGGGCTCTGGATGGGGGGGGGTGAGGGGGATCCTCTCTTGTGTTTCCTGGGTTTCAGGAAGCACCTCTAAGGTGCCCTCTGGGTGCATGTATTGGTAAATCCAACACTGGCATCTGTGTGGGTTCACCAATACGAGATGTTTGATACCAAACATCTTGACCTTCAGTGAAGCTATCATGTAGCTGGGGAACTCACATTGACCAGTGTCAAGCACATGCATTTAAAATGGCTTTGCTGGTCACTTACGATGCCTGAGAATTGACAAGGACATAGCAGGGGCATATCTGCTACAGCAGATATGCCCTCACAGGTAATGTAATGCACCCTGTCTTAGGGGTGTAAGGTCTGCTAGACGGGTAACTTACATATATTGCATGAAGTGTTAGGGGACATGGCATACAGGCTGAGTGCCATGTCGTATTTTCACTTTGGTCTACACCAAGACACGGAGCCTGCAATGGCAGCCTGTCATATGCTTGATGAGGGGTCCCTTAGGGTGGAACAATTTGTGCTGCAGCCTTTATGGCCCTCTTTAGCACCTCAGGTCCTAGGTACCAGGGGTACTTTTTATTAGGGACTTAAAGAGGATGCTAAAGGTTTTGCCAATTGTACAGTTTTGGGGGAAAGAACACTGGCTCTGGAGATCTGGTTGGCAAGGTCCCAGGGCACTTCAAAGTTGCATCAAATACCAACAAAAAAGTGTATGTGGGGGGTACTGCAACAAAGAACCCAGTTCCCTGCAGGGGGTAAGATGAGCACATTTCCAACCTAATGGGAGAACAGGCAGGGCATGTTGCAGATTGGTCTGAAATGGCTGTTCTTGAAAAAATGCAAAATCAATATGAAGTTGTTTGAACTTATGGTTCACAAACCAGCAATCCCAGATCATGAACTTGGCTTTGAAAACATTTTGATGGACCCATGTGGAGAAAGGTGAGCATACCTCAAACCTGGGGAAGCCAGTGGCGGTGGCTACAAATGTAAAGAGGTGGGAGGGTGCGAGGGGATGACGAGGATGGGGGAAAACAAAAAAATAAAAAAATAAATGTAAAAACATACCTTTTCCGCAATTCCCGCTGCCCTCTGCCGCCTCGCTTGTTGCTCCTCTTCAGGTGTCCTAGCATTCACTGGGACACCAGCACATGCACCCAAGCAATCCTGGTGCTGCTTTCATGCAAAACGTAGCATGAAAGCAGCATCAGGATTGGTCTGAGCAGCAGTGACTGCCATTCAGACACAGCCCTAGGGTCTGCGCAGTTTCTCCAATCTGGCTGTTAAACACAGCCAGGCTGGAGAAACCTAAGTGTGCATGTGTGCTTGGTCAGCCTGAGACGGCTGGGCAAATGCACATGCGCACTTAGGTGCACTCTCTCTTCTTCTCCCCTCCCACCTCCCATGGCCCGGCCCAGCCCCACGCCTCCTTGTACTGCTGGCTAAGCCAGCAGATGAAAAATAAAATGATAGTGTAACTAACGTTATTATTTTTCATCTCCTGGCTCTCTCCCAGGGGGTTGAAGCTCCTCCGTCATTGTAGGGAAGCCGCCCCTGACCAGAGCAAGCATGACAGCAAAGGAGTAAAAATCTAAGAATGTGGTTCATGACTAGTTTACTTAGTTTTTGAGCCACTATGTAATTTTTCAAAAAGTCTTTTGCAGCAAGTGTGCCAAAAAAGTATGGAGGCACAAAAAAGATGAAAATAATTAGTAAAAGGGTAGGCAAGAGTTAGGAGCACAGGGTATTGCCCTAGAGAGCGCATTTTAGTGGGACCAAAGTGGCATTGAACAGTTTGCTGAGCTGGGTATTGCTGTGGTCTCAGAAGGAGAGAATGAGGGCCTGGATTGTTGTGCAAAAGTAGTTGAGAAGTCTGTGCAGGAGACTTACTTGGAAAACATGTACATGAGACTTTCGCTATATGGTCCTTGAAGGCTGGATTGGTGTTTTTCAGGAAGATTAGAAATGTAGGGCAGAAGGTGATAAACGGGAAGATCCATCCTGAATCATGTCTGAGGGGCATATTTGGATCTGAGGTTGGCACGAGCTGTCATTTATGGGTATGAACTGCCTCTTAATGTTTAAATTGTATCTAAACATCATCGGCTCAAGTGATTGATATTTTTTAGTTAATAACGCTTTGAAGAAGTGTTATATATAATTGACATTGGAGTAGGGTATTGTTGCGTTGAGTCAATAAGGCCCCACATAGTCCATTTAAATGTAAATGGCTGTGGCAGGATACACAATTAGTACAACTAAAAAAAAATGCAGTTTTTTTAGTACTAATGTGAAAGCTTTACCAGATGTTCTTCAGGAGGCATATAAGTGAGACCCCATTAAATACTTAGGGATTAGAGTCACAATAATCTTGATGATTTCTACAAGCTAAATTATACCCCTCTCATTAGGAAGATGGAGGCGAAGTTGGATAGGTGGCAAAAGATCCAAATCTCAATTGTAGTTAGGGTGTCAATAGTAAAAGTGCATATTTTGCGTTTGTTGATTTTCTTATTTATAACACTTTAAATATATTTAACAAACAATTGTTTTAAGAATCAACACGAGGATTACCAGTTTTATATGGAACAAGGCTAATCTACAGAAGTTAAATCTTTGTTTGGAAGAGGGAGGGATAGCGCACCCATGTTGGAAAGCTGTTTAATTGGCTGGCTTCTTAGTTATGCACACCAGGATTTATAACATACCTAAGGCGTCAATGGTTCATCATTTTTATTTAGGAAGCATGCTTGAAGAGGCCCCACGGTACCCCAGTTTCTTAAAATTATATGATAGTAATCCGAAATCGGTTTGATATTAGACAGTAATCTGATAAGCAAAAGCAGTTATGGAATTATCTTAATATCATGGTGATACATGCGGCAACCCCTCTCATATTCCTATGTTCCCCAGACATTCAACCAACATCTCCATGATGGTTAAGCGTTCAGTTGGGAAGGGTAGGAGATTAGATCAGCAATAAAATAGCTTTGATCTTGCTATAATTATGCTGACAAAATGTTTCGTTTTGCCTAAAATAAGTGGATGAAGGAAGTTGATTTAAATTAGGTTGAGGGACAGTGTTAAGAAATATCATGTTTTAATTCCCAGTTGTTCAGGAAGGCAAATTTTAAGTCGGTGCAGATGTATTCACAGTGGTTCATTAAGCTCCAAAGAAGGTGTACGACTGGAAAGCAGATATTTCAGAAAGCTACCCTAGATGTGATCTGATGTGTACCTCGGAGCATATGATCTTGGGTTGACAGAAGTTATGGGGATTCTGAAACAAGGTAGAACATATATACAGGAGGTCTTTGATTATAAAATCTGTCTAGTCCACCAATACTGAGTAGAAACGAATACTTCAAATATAGCAAATCCTAACTGGGATGTGGTGGAGAGGAGGGTGAGGGTAGTATCAGGGTGGAGTCTGATAATGCTGAGTAGACAGAGGCGTCACCGCTCTGTTGAATTACCAGTAAAGGAAAACAGCCCTGCCAAGTTTCCCATGTTTATACGTGATGTGCTGTTCCAGTCCAGGTGGCCGCCGCACCACGGCGGGTGGGAGGTCCTTCTCCTTCCTGGCGGCCAAGACATGGAACTCCCTCCCCACCATCCTCAGGACCACCCAGGACCACTCCGCTTTCCGGAGACTACTCAAGACCTGGCTCTTCGAGCAGCAGTAACCCCATCCCCCTAGCGCCTTGAGACCCGCACGGGTGAGTAGCGCGCTTTATAAATATTTATGATTTTTTTTTATTTTTTATTTTTTATTTTCTTTGAATTCTGGGACATGTAGTCTTGTGTATTCCATTAGAAAACAGGACTACAAGTCCTCGAATTCGAAGAATAACATTTGGACTGAAGCAGTACTTTTCCCATTTGCAGCTATGGGAAAAGTACTGCAAGTGAATGTTTGTCTGAGTGGTATCACCAGCATCTATGTGCTTATAGTGTACAGATACTATTACTTTAGTGAGTTATAGTGCAGGGAAAGTACTAAGAGAGAGGAATTGCAGCTATGATGCCCGTTTCTACATGGGATTCCCAAGTCAGTGCCAAAGGGCGTTTTCGAAGCCCTCTGGCATTACGGAGCTCTCTGCCGCTTCCCATTTTGGGTGGGGGGAAGGGGGAAACAGGAGGTCAGAGAAGGATGTGCTTTAGATTTTCAGTGACAGGTAATATCTCTCGTAGTGAGGAGCAGTGCCAGGTTGGCTAGTCTTGAAGCTGCACTGACTTGTTTGTGCACACCCTGCCGCTATTAGTAGCCAATGGAATGGACTTAGTTTGGCAGTGTTAGAAGAAAGCATGTTTACTGCATAGATACAGAATGGCTTAAGCAAGGGGCCGGGCAAGAGCACGTGCGTGAAGTCAGCCGTCCCTGCGTAGCAACAGGGGAAAATTGGTGATATACAGGGAAAGTCTTAACACACTGTTATCGCATTCACGCGTTGTAATGTCTACGAATGTTAAAAGGGGCCCATGAACATTACATACGTGTACCATACACAGGACCAATAAGAACCTGTACTCCACTGGCAACGTGCCATACTTCGATTCATTTACAGTGAATTCGCTGTCCCTGACTTATGCCGTCCCTATTATATACACTAGCAAAGTTATCCTCCACAGAGGGGTAATGCTCTTTCTTATTCAGGGGGCAGATATGGAGGACTGACAATCATTATATCACATGTTGGTTATTCTGGTTGGATGTTAGAATACATGGCAAAATATCATCCCACAAAATATTGTGCCTAAAATATCGACTATCAAAATATCGTGAAAGTAAGCACATAGAGGTACGCATAGGTTTACTATAATTAGCTCTTCATGTACTTACCTTAACAATGTATATATCTTCAAGGTGTGTGGATGTAGAGTTAAGAATGGTGAATCTATGTTTACCTATATAGTCTTATCTTCACAGTGTTTTGGTCCTTGATATTTAGGCAAGAGCATTATTGAAGGATGATATTTCTCTCCTCAATATTCTAACACAAAAACATCACACCCAGAAGTCCATCATGTACCTACCAGAGGCTTATGTCCTGGGGAAGGCCCACCTGCAGTGCTAATCTCATTTCATTCAATTAGTTTGGTAGACTTATCACTGGTGGCCGGAGGGTGTTGTACACGTAATTTCTATACAAAAGTAATTCACCTACCTTCTGTGTGTCTACTTAACCAGGCATCTCTTGCAGATAGGCTTATTGATCAAGATGGCCTGGGCAATGTGCCTCATTGTACTTTAAACCTGGCCTTGTGCTGGACCAGGTAGTACCTTGGTCGCCAAGGGTCTGGCCCGCCACCCAGGAGAGACCCAATCCAGAATCACCGTCCCACCGAAAGGAGAGCTGTTATCCCCGATGGGGGAAGTGAGACAGCTTGGCGGTGAGCCCTTTGCTTTACTTGCTACTAAATGCCCTTTCCAGACCACTCACACACTTCAGACTCTCCCCTGCATATGCATGATCTAATCTTCCCCCTGAAGGTACAGTGAAACATCATGGCTGTGTTCAGGCACACCTGGTTACCTCAGATTTCAGTCTGCTCAGAGAAACATTGTTCAGTCTTTCACACAGAGGGTTGCAGAAACACTGAAGATACTGGAAGCTGACTACGCATACTGCTTGCAAACATTAGAGAATACAGCCCTGCACAAAATGCACTTAGGTAAAAAGCCAGTAGTGGCGGGGATACCATAAATGACATGGGATTACCTTACAGCTTTGAGAGTGTGTAAACAAATACTCACATGAAAATGGTGTTAAAAGTACATAATGAGCCTTGAATGATGTTAACTCAGGAATATTCGGGTATTGTGGGTAGTCTATCAATTATCACTACTGATTTAGTTTGCAGAGCTAAAGTGTGTTCATCACTCTTTCATTTATTCACTTAGAGTGCTCTTTGTCATATTGCAGAATACAAATACAGAATACAAAAAACATCAATTACAGCCACTACTGTAGAAAACATTGTATAGCTCACATCACAAATTGAACGGATTCTCAGCAATTCTGTCACAGGGTCACCCTGCCCCTTTCTGGTGCTTGCTTTGGCTCTTTACTCTAGAACTATATGGCTAGAGGGCTCGTAGTTGAGGCGAGGCGTCATTAAGGCTAAGCATCTTCCCCAGAACAAAGGTGTGTAGATCTAAGTTTTAGGGTCCACACCTTCCGGGACTTAAGGTATATGTCATTGATGAGGTCTAAGTAGGCTGATATCGGTCTGGCTTTTCTTGTTCTCTGGTATGAAGGAGATTTGTTCTAGCAGTTCAGGCTGGACTGTTGCTATTGATACAGGACCAAATGTTAATTTGCATATGAATTGACTCTGTCTAGAGTAGCACAGTGGGTGAAAATAATGGAATGGAATGTGGTCCAAGCATTCACAGGTGACTGAGATTATTTCACGCATTCCACACATTACTATGTTGTTTGTGGCATCAGGTGTAAGATGTCTACTCCATTAGGATTCTTCCACCCTTTGGAGTAGACCTGCGACTTTAAAGGGACAGGCAATCCTAGAACAGTCATGCAGCCATCTAGCATAAACTTTAAAGATTTTTCATACTGCCCAGTATTTACTTATTCAGATTATTCTATAACTGGAAAGTCCACCTCAGTATGTCAGGTGGAAATCTACATTTTCACACTTATTTTTTCTCCATATGCAAAGTATTTGCCCACTCCATTCAAACTCTTACTGAAACTTTTTTTGTGATTAGGGGACCTATTTGCAACTGAATTTTGTAGTGTGTTTTGTAGTATTACAATAGTGTTACTAACGTTGACCAAAATGCTATTCACAAACTTGCGTTCAGAGTTTATGCCTCTGCCTGTCCTATCTTTTTCTGAGTGATGACCTTCAATCAACTGCTGCGTTTCCAAACATGTAACTATGCGTTTTAGTAGTAAATGTGGGAGGGGCAGGGGAAGTGGCTGGAAAATGGGTAATACTTACTACTAAAGGAGAAGGATTTAGGGAGGAGTAAGAAGGGGTTAAGGGAGGGGCAGTGAGGGATTTAGGGAGGAATGTCTACCTACCGACAAAAGAGTAAGCCCATTGCTATTCGCAAACTGCCCTTCTAAAGATCCTCCTATCAAAAGGGACACGGTAGTACATTACTCCCGCTCAGAGCTGAATTAAGTCCAATACCACATATGGCCAACCACTGGTACCTCAACACTTCCCATATAAAATAATGGAGGTAGGGAGTTAAATGTAAACTCGTTATGAAATAATGTTGAATACAATTATTTAAAATAGATAAAAATATAAATAAATTTAAAGTAATGTTAGACACGTATATAAAAAGTATATATTTTTAATTTAATTATAAAATATTGTAATGAGATTTCTTTACATTAAAAAAATACATAATACAATTTGTTAAAATATTAAATTAATTTTATTTAGTTGTATTCTTGACTTTTGTTTATTAATTGAAACTTGACATAATTAATTTTATTGTAATTTCACCATAGGGGGATTCTGCAGCCGTGTTGGAGAACTGCGTATGGTAAACTATAGGTAGGAGATTCCTATAGTTTACCATAGGGAGAGCTTGCCAGATGCCAGAGATCTAGGCATGGTAGAGTATAGGGAAAAGTAAAAAGAAGTTTATTAAATTTGGATAAAGTTTGTAAAATATTTTTGTGTTAAATATAATTGTAAATGATTTTTTATATTTATTCTAAATAAAGAACTAAATAAAAAAATACTACTGCACCATTGGCTAAATATGAGTGATATATACAATTAAAAGTAATTTAATTATATCTTAATAACATTTAATTGTTACATTGTTTAAATGCTAAAAAATGTATTAATTTTTTTTTTATATCTAGTCCATTTGTAAACGTCGTGACGCCCCTTGGTTGACTCCAGAATTTAAAGAAACAGAAAGGAAATGTTGTTGCCAAGAAAGGATCTGGCAGATTAACTATGCCCCTGTTGAGAAACGCAAATATAAAGTCCTCTTTCAGGAATATAAGAAAAGAGATACTTTGTGAAAAGTCTAAGGGCCACATGTACGATGCTTTTTGCACCTCGCAAACAGCGAAACTGTCTGTTTGCGACGTGAAAAAAGCACTTTGCGATGCACAAACCCAGTTTTGCGATTCGGTAACATTGTTACCGAATCGCAAAAAGGGTTTGCAACTCGCAATTAGGAAGGGGTGCTCTCTTCCTAATTGCGACTCGCAGTGCGATGTAGGATTGTTTTGTGACCACGAACGCAGTCGCAAAGCAATCGCAGTTACCACCAGTGTCACACTGGTGGTAACACATTCGCAAACAGGTAGGGGTCCCCCTGGAAACCCCTTCCCCTTCGTGAATGTCACTGAAATTTTTTTTTCAGAGCAGGCAGTGGTCCTACAGACCACTGCTTGCTCTGAAAAAATGAAACAAAAACGTTTCATTTTTTGTTTTTGTAATGCATCTCGTTTTCCTTTAAGGAAAACGGGCTGCATTACAAAAAAAAACCTGCTTTATTGAAAAGCAGTCACAGACATGGTGGTCTGCTGTCTCCAGCAAGCCACCATCCCTGTGAGGGCCGCCATTCCAAAGGGGGTCGCAAATTGTGACCTACCTCATGAATATTCATCAGGTGAACATTTGCGACCCCCTTGCGAGTCGCAATTAGTGTCAAGGACACTACCATACATTCAGATTTGCGAGTCACAATTTGCGAGTCGCAAATTGGAACTTTGCTACATGTGGCCCTTAGTTCTTCAGTGATAATATCCAGTCTGCCCTAAATTCACCTCGTGAATTGTTTAATACAGTGCAGGTACTCTCATCACTTCCTGATGATCAGTCTTTTGCCATCACTCAAGAGTGCTTTGACATTCTGGCTAAGTTTTCTTAGAACGAAAGTTGAAGCAGTCGTTTTTTAGCAAAATAACTGCAGGGATGGTCGACATCCTCCAGATGCTGCTATGCTCTCTGCCCACTGCTTCTCTGTGTTTCCGCTGTTAACTCCAGCTAGGACAGCTGAACTTCTGTGCTTTTCCAAATCTGGGTCCCCATATGATCCGGACGCTGCTAAGATATTTCACAAGATGAAGAACATCTTCCATTCTTCCCCTACTTAATAAACCCTCCCTGGATCCTCTGGAAGCCAATAACTATAGGCCCATCTCCTGACCTCCTCTGCTCGCCAAAGCCCTGGAGCAACATCTAAATCTTTCCCTTACTGAATATCTCAATGGCAATGAGATTTTGGATCCCACACAATTCGACTTTCGCAGGGCACACAGTACGGAATCTGCCCTGTTAACTGTAACAGAAGAAGTTGCGGCATTCTGGACAATAGTGGCAAGGCTGCGGTCGTCCTTCTAGACCTGTCCGTGGCCTTCAGTACTGTACATCATTCCCTATTAAAAATAAGGCTCAAAGAGATTGGCATTCAGGATGCCGCCTTGAGCCTGCTGGGGTCCTTTCTCAAAGATAGGGTACAGACAGTTTCCTTGGGGGGCTTTACTTCTAACCACTTCTTTCTTCCCTGTGAAGTGCCACAGGGATTCTCCCTGAGTCCCACCCCATTTAATGTCTATCCGACCCCCCATGCTTAGCCTAATTAGGTTGTTTGGTTTTATAGCCATTTCAAATGCTGATGATACCCAAATTGTGGTTCCCATCTTCAAGGATGTTGAGAAGGTGGCCTGAGATACTTCCTTTTGGGATTCTACCTGGTGGACATCTTGCCTTGGTGCTCTGCCTTATCCTGTGGCAAAGGTGTGGAATTTGGGGATTCTTTTTGATCCTCAGCTCTCTTTTTTGGATCAAGCCTATCACTTATATCTTCCTGCACTTTCACCATTAAATGATTAGAAAAATCTCGCCTTTCATACCCCAAGGCATGCAGAAAACTGTAGTCACCTCTCTTATTCATACTAAACTAGATTACTGCAATGCCATGCATGCAGGAGCACAGGGAAGGATCTTTAGTAAATTACAGAGACTTCAAAATGCTACTATCTGCCTATTGCTAAATCTTAGGAAATCGGACTTAGGGCCAGATGTAGCAAAGGGTTTTTCCCATTCTGTGTCAATGGGAAAATGTGTTCGTACATATGGCCCTTAGTCTCTTTGGCCAGAGCAAACCTCCATTGGCTTTCGGTAAAAAAAAGTGGCTTTTAAATCTCTGTGCATTGCCCATAAACCCTCTTTTCTTCAGGCCCTTGCCCTTTAAAAGACTAACTACCTTGGTCTATCCCCAACGCCAAGCTCCGGTCTGCATCAGCCACAAATCTTTGCATTCCTATAATCCAGAAGGCTTCCTGGGGTGGTAGGAGTCTCTTACTTGACCTGCGAATCAGATGCCGTTCCACTTTAGAAACCAGCCTAGCTTCCTGATTTTCAGGAAGCAGCTGAATACTTGTCTTTTTCCTCTGATGTTCTAATCCATATTTGTCAGTTCGCTTTTTCAATTGGTGACAGCGGCGATACGCCCCAGGGCATTTTGGGCCTTTACAAAAACCCAAATCAAAAATCAAAATCAAATCATATATTTTTAACATAAAGTGTATTTATATTTATTAACAATTTTGAATTATTTAATTTAAATAAACATTATTTCCTGCAGGTTTTACATTATAGTCCCTCCCTCTATTATTTTCAGTGTGAAGGGATTGCAATACCGTGTGGTTCTAGGCCCCTGTTATTCTTTAATAGTAACCTAGACATGTAGGTTTGAATCCAGCCTCCCCTTTTCAGGGATGGGTACATGTAAGTCCAAAGTTTTGAGTAATTTTACACTAAGATTTTAAGATTGAATAGCCAAAGGATGTAAAGTTACTCAAAAGTGTAGGAGTAAAGTTACACATGTAAATAACTCACAACTGTAACTTACTATTGTGAATAGCTCTGCAGGTATATTATTTTTTCAGTGGTATGGAAAGGTCCATTGAAAATGTTTGAGAACAGAATATTTTCAAAGGCAGCACTCAACTCTTTCCTGGGAATCACTCAACCTCTCCCTGGGAATCACCCACGTTCCCACCCTTCACTGTAATCGATCATGATGGAAAATTTGCTATGCTGGCATAACTGTAGTGTATGAACGCAAACATTCCAGAAGCCCTAATTCTGTGGATCAATATGAGGAATGTATGATCATATTTGTTTTTCTGCACTTAAATTCCACCTAGCTGTGGGAAAAACATTTGTGACTTGGGCCCATATTGTTTTAGGCAACAGTGGTGCATTTGTAAGCACATTAGCCCAGTACTAATGTACTACTAGTACAAACTATTAGTGGGGATTCAGTATTCTCACCTAGTTATTTCGATTTGGAAATTATGTGGCAAAAAGTAAATTTGTAAAAGGGAAAACTCTAGATTTTTAAAGAGGATTTTCTCATAATGAGCAAATGGTATTGTTTAGAGGCCACATTCTAAGGGGAGTCTTCCCCAACCCACAGATAACTTTCAAACAATTGAGGAATAGAGTGACACAGAACATACAGGATGTATCTTCACAGCAGAACTATCCAACATGCTGTGCAGCCCCCCAGAATCTGGTGTTATACAGCCCAGCTATCCCAAGATGGCACAGAACTACAAAATTCTGGTGTTAATCATTAAAGTACAGAGCTTCCGGCTTTGGTTTTTGATGAACGAGTGACTTATCTTCTGTAACACATTATCTGGTAGAGACAGGATATAGCTGCAGATTCCTTACTCTAGAATCTTCCCCAGGCGCCAGACTGGATTCTGAAGCTTTTTTCCCCCTAGCACATCTGCACGTAGAAAGAGGGTGTTGTGCGACACTATACCAACATTGTCCACCGGACGTGATGTCAACGGAGTACATATAACCTCCACTCCAACCCACCACCATCAGTTTCTTCCGTGACTATTTTTCTGCACTAAAAACATGGAACCACATATAGAAACTGCCTTTCGAAAAGTGCTAAAACAAAAGACACCTTTGTGTCAAATAGTCACTGAATTCTCAATTCAGGATGTGAATTTCCATAACAAAATCTTTGAGACAAAAGATGACTCAGTTCATAGAGCGGGTTGAATGGGAGGGTTGTTAAGGAATCTGTGGCTAGATCCTGTCTCTACCAGATAATGCGTCACTGAAGGTAAGTAACTTGTTCATCTGATAAAGATATCTAGCTGCAGATTTCTTACTTTAGAATCAGATACCGAAGTCATACCCTCTCTGGAGGAGGGCCTGCAAACTGAGATCATTAAAAAGTCTCTAAGTAGAACATAACCGGTTTAGAACAAGAGAAAAAGACCGGGAATTTGTAATAATTTAGGTGAGCAATAACATAATCTACAACATAAAAACCTGTGGAAGGAACCACAGGTAAAGTTATAAATTATTTAAAAAACATGGAATAAAATTATCCATGTTAGTCTGACAATTCTACATTGAAAGTGACCCAACAATATGAATTTAAAACTATTCCTAAAACTATACTTCATCAGAACTGGTGAAAAGACTACAGTAATAAAATAAAAATCACAAAGCCATTGAAAGCATGGGGAAAACGTTACCCATGACAGCAGGACACTTTTGCCATGTCCACTTCTTATGTGTGTCTGCAATTCCCATCTGCTTCTGACAATGTCTGTCATTTGCCAAGGTTGATCAGACAAACAGGATCTTGACAAATCTGTGTTTGTAAGAGAAGAGGGTTGTGGCATAGCGGAATACACTCCTCAAATCAGAGAAGTCATGTCCAGAAGTGTAACTTTGCATCTGCTATATCAATACATAAAACTGTAGATGAGATCTGCCCTAGAGTCTCTTGCTTCATCTTCCTCTGGCTCTTCATCACTTTGCAAATCTGCATTTCCAGTCACAGGTTCTGCTGGCTCCCCCTCATCTGGTATAAATGGTATCTGTTGTCTCAGGGCAACACTGTGGAGCATGCAGAAGGCAACTTTTATTTGACATACCTTGTTGGGTGAGTAGAGGAGGGCTCCTCCTGATCTGTCCAGGCACCTAAATCTTGCCTTCAGGAGTTCAAAGGTCCACTCAACTACATGCCTTGTTCACTCGTGGGCCTCATTATAGCGGGCTTCCCCTGGTGTGGTTGGATACCTCACTGGTTTCAACAACCAAGGATGGTTTGGATAGCCAGAGTCACCTGTGAGCAAATTGGTAGAACACACACATATTTGTGGGACATCAACCATTGTGATGGCAGGAGACATACATTACAAACACACATTTCAGTTGTAACTTATGAACCAGCCAGGCCCCCTCTGTGTGGAGTCATGTCATCAGCAGTGGGACATTGCTGTTCTGCATGATGAAGGAATCATGGACTGATCCTGGAAACCTGGCATTGACTTGTGAAATGTACCGGTCTGCCAGACACACCACCTGAACGTTTATGGAGCGGTAGTTTTTCCTGTTCCTATACACTAGTTCATTGGCCCTAGGGGGAACCAAGGCTACATGAGTGCCATCTATGGCTCCAACCACAGGTGGAATGTGTCCCATAGCATAAAACTCTGCCTTCACATAGGCCAAATATGCATGTTGGAGAAACCTGATGTAGCTGTCCAGGTGTTTCAACAATGCACACAGTACATCCCTCAAAACCAGACTGAACATGGCCTGAGACATTCCTGCAGTTAGGGCCACTGTATTCTGAAAGGACCTAGTGGCCAGGAAGTGTAGCACTAATGAGACTTGAACAATGGGAGGTATGCTATAGGGATTGCGAATGGCAGGCATCAGATCTGGCTCCAATTGATCACAAAGATCCATGATAGTATAATGATTCAGCATATATGTCTGGATACAATGTCACTCCTCCATGGTGTGCGGGTCTAATAGTGGACGGTACACTGGTGGTTGTCGTCCTCTCCTCATGGCATGTAAACTATGTGATAAATCTTGTAAAGTCAGATACAAGACTCACAAATATCTGCTGTGGCGCTTGGTTACAAACTCAGATATCTACAGTACAGCACATAGTTATGAACACGATGACATCCTCCTTTGCAGATTCCCTCAATTAACTATTGACCAACACATACAGATTCATCTGTTACTGTACATGATTGTAAATCCAACCGATGTGACATGTCTTACACATATTGTTGTACATTATCAATGTTTTCAGAGCACATGGGGACATCCGAGTAGGTGTACATTGATATCCCCACATGTCCTCCAGCAACACAGCATTTACTGCACTGATGCACAAACTGACAACTAAAAGGGAAAGCAGTACTTACAGTTGTACTGCACAATATGAGGTATAGTTAATGACGCAGATGATAAAACTCTTCTATACATGTAATGTGCTTAAAATGGCAACCACCTGACCTACTGTACTGGACACATGGAAGTGACCTAAATATGCAAGTGGAAGTTGTCATGGCGGAAAGCGGTCACAACCGTCGTAGAAATTGCCATTGGAAGACATTGCTGCCTTTGGCAGACTTGGGCCAATGGCAATGTCCACTGGCGGTGATGGTCATGTACATGGTGGACGTGACCGCCATCTTCTGCAGTATTGCTCACTTGACTCCTGACACTGCTGCCAGCAAGGCTTCCACTACCTGAGCTGCTGTATACTGCCTCTGGGAGCTATCATGCCATGTCCTGCAGGTGATAGGGCCCCAGTCTTCACTCCTGAGGAGTTGGAAAAGCTTGTGCAAGAGGTCCTACCCTAGTATGAACAGCCATATGATGCACCAGAGGAGCAGGTGAGTCCAATGTAATACCAATGTGTGATAAGAGTGGTGAACAATGGTGTATATGTAATGTAAAGTAGTGAAGGTGTTGATGCATGAAGATGATAATTTGTAAATGTGTGTGATTTGAGAGGATGGAAATGTTTGCCTATTTGCTATCCCTGACGTGTACTGTCCACTACTATTGGTATGGTGCATGTGGACATTACATTTTCCTTTTGTCTGTGTCATCCATGCAGGTCAGTGCCCATCAGAAAAATGGAATTTGGCGTGCCATCGCCAAGCAAGTGTGTACCCTGGTGGTCCACACCCAGTGGAGCACCCACTGTAGGAAGTGGTGGGAGGACCTGAGATACTGGGCCCAGAAAACTGCAGAGGCGCAGCTGGGGAGGTCCTCCCAATGAGGGAGGGCTGTCCTTTGGACCTTGACCCCTCTAATGGCCTGCATTTTGGCGGTGGCCTACTCTGAGGTGGATGGGCATTTGAGGGCATCACAGCAGCCACAAGTGGGTAAGTACCGACAGAACCCATGTACTGAAAGTTTAGTGTATGATGTCTAAGTATTGCAGCTGTGATGATGTGGTAAGTGCTACAGATATGATGACAACTAGGAAGACCTGGTACCACAGTTGCCAGCATAAAAACACAGATGTGGCCATTGTAGTGTGCATTGGAAAATGTTGTTCACTTTTGTCTACCAAATAGTATGTCTGCATGTGGAGATACACTTGTGAATATGTCCTATGTGTGACTCCACTCAGCCATACATATTTGTAACCTGCTGTGTCATCCTTCCCACCTAGTGTTTCCAAGTCCATTTATCCAAATGGTAAGTTGTATAGCTCTTTGGTCTCTGACCACACCTATTCCACTGGATCTGCTCTATGTGCAACATTGGTTCTGACAGATGAGTAACAGGGCCAAGTAATCCTGTGTCCTGAAATAGTTGGACACTTCATGTGAGGCTGTCATCCCAATCACGCTTTTGGTATGGCCAAGTTACTGCACTCTCTTTGAGGTTTGAGGAGGTGTCCCCATTGTCACGTCATATTCATACATTGGGAAATCTGAAGTTTGATAAGGGTGGGCATCCTACAATGTGAATAGCATGGTGAAAATAAGACATCACCATTTCATGGTATTACATTGACGTGTACAAATAATTTTCATCCTAATATATTTGGTGTAAGAGAAGGTATGTGGCTAGGCTGCTGATCCCTTAGCCCATGTATATTGTCCATGCTACATAAGGGAAATACCAGACCTATATGCGTGCAACATATGCTATTTGCTGCCTACATCATGAGTAAATTGATACTTCGTGTCTGATTTGATGTTGAAGCCTCTATTTTCCCAGACTTACCTTAGCAATTCTGAGGCTGTTTGGACAGCATTGAGGTATGGCTCTGCTCATTTCTGCCTGACAAAATGGTGTAGCAGGTATCACATTTGACATACAACTGTTGGTGTTGTGGGGCATGTTGTCATTCAATTTGCTTGACTCTAGGTTCATGTGACATTCATGAGTACATTAGTTATCAGTTGGGAAAGTGTTAGTTCTGGACTAAGGTAGTAAGAATCACGTCTGGACAGTTGTTAGTGATGTAGGTGTTCATATGTTGTCATGTAGAGGTTTCTATTCAGCATGTATGGTGGGATGCTATGAGCCCTTCATGCACATTGTTTGGTGTCTCCTATATTGTTGGTGTTACTGTGCTCCCTGTGGTTGTCTGTGGATGTATGAATGTATCCTTTGTGCTAAGCAAGCCCCTAGTGCAGTGCACAGAATTGTTGTCTATGTGACAATGTATCAGAATAGTGGGCGCAGAAACTCCCAAAGTATATTTTCCTAGTATTTAGATAGATGTTTCAATGACATGCTATGTCATTTTGCGATGCACACTGTATGGGAATGCCACATGTAGGATCCTCATCTGAGGTTTTTGCCAGTGTATAAGTTGTGAACAGGATGATCAGTTAGGCACATGACTGGAAAGCAACATGCTGTGTCGTATTTGAAGTGAAATGAGTTTACTTTCATGGAACATGACTACTGGTGATGGACTGGGCAGGTGTGGAGTAGGGGTAGACATGATAATGTGTTATCAGTCAACTGCATTTCCTTATACTGATAGATTTTTGATGTAGCCAATCCATCTTGTGCACAATGGTTTTGAGTTACTGCTGAATTGATGGGATAGTGATGTGGTTTGGTGGTCAGATGGTTGGCTTATGTTATGAGTGAGACTGTGTTCATGTGGGAAAGTTGGAAGTATCTACTAGTGACATGATGTAGGCACTGAATGGTTTCAGTCTGGGGCTTTATTTGAGAAAGATGTTTTGTTACTGTTGTGAATGTATGTGTGCGAAGAATGTGATGACTGTCTCTCTTTCTGTGCATCAGCATCAGCAGCCGAAGAAGACGGGGCACAGTCGAGTGGGGAAGCTGCCGGTCACGGGACCTGGAGTGCTGAGACCACCATCACTGAGGGACCCAGTGGCCCGGAGGGCACAGGGAGTACCACGGGGGAGACAGGATCCACATTTTCATCATCAGAATCCTCCTCCAGTGGACTCTCCCTGGTGGTGTCGGACCCATCTGGAACCACTCCAGCACCATTTCCGTCCGCCACCCCCTTACTATCACCGCCCTCCCTGTTGCTCCCCATCACATTGACCGTGCTGCTCACCCAAGAGATACCTCTGCCCCTGTCAGCCCTACTGCCATCAGTGAGGAGGCTATTGACCTCTTGAGGTTGATCTCTGTGGGTCAGTCGACCATCGTGAGTGCTATCCAGGGACTGGCAACTCAAGTCCAACAGAGTAATGCGTTCCTGGAGGGCATTCACGGTGCACTGGCTGGCGTACAGAGATCCTTTCAGGCTCTGGCCTCCACACTGGCAGCAGCCAGTCACTCTTTGTCTTCCGTCCCCCCTCCACCTTCCACTTCCTAATCCCAAAGCCCTCTTTCCCGACCCAGTCAAAGCGCAATGACAAGCATGCATCCACATCAACATCCAAGAGTAGCTCAGACAGACACAAGGACCACAAGACACACCATCGACATGCACACATGCAGCATACACCTGCACATACATCAACAGTCACAACCTACCCTGACAGCCCCACCACCCCCAGCATCACAGACACAACATCTGATACACCTGCAGACACCACACCAACATCCACAGATCCAGCCAATACACCTATCTAACCCACAGACAGCACCAGAGCAGACCCTCAGACATCCACTCCAGTCACCATACCTGCAGACATAACAACCACTGACACATGCAGCACATCCACCATACCTGTAGTCACCCCCGACAGACAGTCACCCACCCACCACGGCATCCCACAGCACCTTCACCCCTCCTCAATCCCATACACATAAACACCCTCACTCACCTATCCCAACAGACAGCTGCTACCCACAAGCATACCTCTCACACACACGCACCCACGACAACCACACCGACATGTCAGACAACCACTCCCTTAAACTCCACTCCCAAACCCCCTTCTGATGACTGTCCCATGTGTCTAAAAAAGTGTTTCTTTCATGTTTTGACCTTTTCTCTACTCCTCTCCCCCGCTAAACGCTTCATTTCCCTCCCCAGGTCTGTCCCTTCCACCTCCAAGGCCTCCCCTAGTTCCCCTGCAATACCCATACCCCTCCCCACCAAGAGGTCTGCCCCTCCCAAGAAAACCCAACCCTCCCCAAGCCTAGACCTAAACCCCCCCTCCCAAGCCCAAACTCACAGGATCCTCTCCCAAGCCTAAGCCCAACCCCCCTACCATCCCCTAATCCCTGAGATGCCTGCCTGCCCCCTTGATGCCTCCACCTGTGGAGGTTACATGGCAGTCAGGAGTCAAGTTCGGGCACCAAGGTGTGCACCAAGTGCATGTTCCACTATTTATGTTCCTATGGCCTTGGATATCTTAATATTTGTTCAAAAATGTAATATAGATGTGGACCAACCAGTTGTTGGTTTTGATGTTACATATTTGTCCTGGATTTCTTTTCTTAGGGTAGATTTGTTTATGGCTGATATTGTTTGTGTGTGACTATTTGTGTGTAAGTGGTGCTTGTGCTACCTGTTTTGTCTGGGCAGCATGTGAGGTTGTGTGCAGTGCATTTGTCCTCCACTGAGGGATGTGTGCTGTGTGATGGCCATGTGTATGTTGAGGACATGTTGTTGTCATGGTATTGAGTGGTGTTTGTGTTGACATGTGTTTGTTGCAGTATTGTGTCGCTTTGCACGCTTTTGACTGTGTGCGTGTGCGTGTTTGGTGAATGGTATGTCAGATACGTTGTGATGTGTGTTTGCTGGGTATGTCAAATGCTGCGTTGTATGGTTGTGTGATAGTGTGTGTTCATTCCCTATTGGTGGTCCTTGTGTTGAATGTGTGATTTGTAAATGAGTATTGTCTATTGTGGGTGCTTGCCAATGCCTTGATAGTGGTGTTGTTTTGTGGTGTTGTGAGTTGTTGTGTGTGACTGTGCTGGTGCTGTGTTTCTAGAAGTAGGTGTGTTTTTGACGTGTGTGTTTGTGATGGCCGTAGTGTGTGTACTGTGTATGTGCATGTGTATGTGGCTTTTTGTGAGTGTGCATGTCAGTGCCAGGCTATGTATGTGTGTCGCTCTCGCCACCCACTCCCGATTGGTATGTTGTGTGTGCGTACAAACTTTCACAATTTACAACAGTGACAGGTGCGTTTGTGTACTTACAGTTGCTGTTGGCGTCTTCGGTGTTGATTCCGGTGTCTCTGGGTGAGCAGGAGCAGTGGGAAGACATGTAGTTCTGTTTTCATGGCAGCTCCGGACGAGTATGGATTCCTGAAGGTGAGTGTCTCCTTTAATACAGTTGATTTCTGCCTGGGTTTCTGTGGTGATATGACCGTAGCGGAAACCTTTGTGGTGTGCAACTTCGTAATCTTTCCGGCGGAAACAGGGTCTTCACCGGACTCCAGGTGTCTACAGTCGTTCGTGGTGGCTAGTCTGCACTGGCGGTGCCGGTGGTGCTTTGGCTGTATTCTCATGGGACTACCGCCATGGTCATAATATGGCAGTCTTCTCCACTACTCTGCTGGTGGTGCAACCGCCACTGCCAACATGGCAGTCCTGGGACCTCTAAACTCGTAATGAGGCCCATAGTGTTTTAAGGCTCACAAGACAATAACCTTCAGGTGTACAATTTACCAAATCTAGCCAAAGTAGTGATCTTTTACTATGAGTGATAAGTATGCATCACTCAACATAATAATGCACATATCAAGGGTAAAAATAGAACCCTTACAAACGAATAATGAAGGTCGCAATCGACCTTATTTGAAAACACAAGAAGGAATTTTGAGACAGAAATCCACAATGGGGTATAAACACATCAATGGAATATCGTTCTGCTGAAAGTCCCACAGATACCACACAGAAGTAAAAGAGACACTTCTACTTAAAATCCATGATAAATAAGAGGTGTTCAAATACACTCTCTTGAGACTTCCCTGGAGCTGCTATTACCAACACTTCTCTATAAGAGATACTAAGTTAGAAAAATAACACCGTACAGAGGGGAGAAGTCTTTACCCTCTAGCAATGGACCAATAGTTCACATGTTGAGCAATCCAAGCCTAGCATCAAAAAAATATACTGCACCTAGAGTAAGATACATACCATGAAGGTATCAACTCTTGAGCCCGAGTTCTTCTTCAAGTAAGGAAAACTATAAGATCTGTATATCAGGTATCATTTAATAACAAAAAATGGTAAACAGCTGAAGAGCTATCATTGATAAGCCTGGAGTGGAAATCTACCACTTCTGACCCATCTGTTGTAGAAGTGGAAACAAAGCAACAGTGTATCTGCACAATGCTAAAGATAGCTAAAAAAGTTGCCTGGAAGCGACAGGCATGAAAACCCCCATAGGGTCGTAAGGTAGTATATATATATGCCCGAGGGTGGGCACAAAATGATTAATTGACATTGACAATGTAAGAACAAATAAGGTCTGCAGAAAGCAGGAACACCCTACAGGTGCTATCACTACATTGAACAGGCACAGGAAAGAAAAACCTCACAGGCACTGCCCAAGCATGGCTCATTTGTGAGAAAAGGTAATACAGATGTCCCTCTATAATCTATATGGGAGGAACTGGCTAGGCAGAGTTTATCAAAAAAGATCGCTAATTTGCTTCTCCACTCTGACTGTTGTAAAAACGTCTCAAAGCAGAGTCAGCATGTGTGACGAATAATGGGCACCTTCAAAAGGCATATAAATCAAAGTGGCTTGAACAGCCTCTGAAAATCCGGAGGTACGTAACCAGAAACAGCAACATCGTGCCACTGAAGAGGCCTCTTCCCGGCCCACAGAGTCAGTGTTATCCATACCAAAACAAACGATTAATTCAGTTGCCTGCTAGCCATCTCAGATTAAAGGGGCAATATCATTCTGGGTATCATCTGGCAATGATGGCAAGATGCTTTCCAATGAGTCCCACAATGAATTGAAATAATGTCCAAGAATGCAAGATGTATTAAGAGAGCGCAGTTCAGAACTAGTGGAGGAGAAAATCCGGCTGTCACAAGTGTCAAGTTTTCTGGAATCTCTATCTGATGGAACATGAGGGAGAGAGTCAGTATCCCATGATGCAGAAACAGCCTGCACCACCAAACTGAAAGGAATAGAATGTCATAGAAGGCAGGCCTGATCACCAGGGACTGGTCGGTGCCTATGAGATACAGCCCGATTAAGAGGGGCCCCTGAATCAGGCTTATTCCAACCCCCTAACAAAGTGTTATGCAGGGCTTTACTGTAAAGCAGTACTGACTCAACCCCTATTTGGCCACGATGAAGGACACCAATCAGAGGATCAGTAGTCAATTCCACAGAAGGAATTGTCAGATCCAAAACTTCAGCAACTCTAGTTAGCATATCAGCTAGAGAGGAACTTGCCTCTAAAGCAAGGCCAGGTGGGGGAAGGAGGCCTAGGACTGAAGAAGAGTCCAAGCCACTTGGTGCCCCTAGATCAGCTAACCAACAGGCCTCCATTGGAGGCTGAGCATCATGGAAAACCCCAACTCTTCCTCAGCACCTCCAAAACAATGTTCTTCTGAAGGACAAACATGAGTAGATTTCCAGAAAACTGAAGGAGCATGACTGACATGACAGGCTCCATATCTGACATTGACCGGCACCGAAAAGACGCTGTCTCAATGTTGAAAGGGATGAGGTGCACAACTTCAATCGGCACCGCCGGTGATGTCACCGGAGTCCGCTGATCAGATGCTGGTGCCAAAGGTGGGAACCCCAAAGGGCTGTGCACCGGCACCATAACGGCTTTGAAGCTGAAGCCAAAGGCCTAACTGAAGCCGAGGGTGAACCCGCCAGTGGGGACACAGTCAAGGCATCTTGCACCCCCAGTGCTCCAGGGTAGGTGATTTTCCAAAGATAGTGTAAAATGATTCATAAAATTCACGCATCTGGGTCAGAGTCGCTCCGGGATAGGGAGGGAAATGCAGGGTGGACTCAGGCCTCGACTCCTCATCTGAGGAATTGTGGAAGGCCATACGCGGTGAAGTCGACAACTGCCATTGATGACAGGAGTCACACTCTACCGAGTCGTGGTGCTCACCCAGACACCACATACAAATTGATTGGGGGTTCATGGCTGTCATTTGTCGTCCACAGGACTTAAACCTTGAAGACATAGAAAGAGAAAAGCACACCGTCAAAGTAGGTCAAAAACGGTATTGCAAACGTTACCAGATCCGTGTTGCAAGTGTGGAAAAGAAGGAACTGACGTCAGTGCGTCAGAGGGGAGGTTATATGGACTCTGTTGACATCACATCCGGTAGATGACGTTAGTACTGAGTTGCATGATGCCCTTTTCCAACGCGCAGACGTGCTGGGGGAAAAGGTTTCTGGATCCAGTCTTGCGCCAGAAAATATTCTAAAGTAAGGAATCTGCACCTAGATATCTCTATCAGATAACTGATATGTCTCTCAAGTCGCACAGTAATTGCATGTATTTGCTTTAGACATTAGGGTTACTTCTGTGGTGACAGAGGACTTGCAAGTTTGGGGAATAGACAAAGTTCTTAAGTGTCAAATCTGTGCGGGTGAGGCACAGGGCAGACAGGGGCTACTGGACCAAAACAGTGGTGGTGGAAATTGTCTGCCATTGGTGTCCTGAGATCCGCCCGCTATGGCTCTGAACACTGGACCAAGTACAAGCCTTTTAACACTTGACTCTCAGGATAGCGGAGGCAAGCATTCACAGGCGTTTTAGGGAAGAACTGTGGGGACATGCTCAGAACTCAATAGTCAACCCTCAGATGCAATAATGCACTGTCCTGGTATTTTGTTGAAAAGAAAGTACTTAATTGAACAGAAACAAAGAATGCTTCACATTCTACAGGTGGTTCAGTTACAGGGTTGTATACCCCCTACACATCCAATAAAATGCTGATACCCCTAAGGTACCTCCTTTTCCCATCTGTCTTGTGGGACTCAGGCAGAGCTATGGGTACTGGCATAGATAATTCACAGGTGCAGAACACTAGTGTGTATCCCATAGAATGGACTGAAGATCAGGTGACAATGGGGCTGGCTCTACGGAGGAGTGTCTAAAACTTGTGCACAATGAAGAGTGAGCTCTGGCTATCACCAACCTTCCTGAAGCAGTAATGAGGGACAGACAAAAGAGCAGGACGTCCCTATGAACTTCCTCATCTTGAACAACAGAAACACAAGGTCCCATCCCTCACCCTTACCATCTACCAAATGGCAGTGCTCTAGAAGAACTAATCTGTAGCCCTCTGCTAACAAGGCCCTCATTGAATTTGTAAGGGTAACCTTGTTCCCATCCCCTCATTTTAGTGCATGCAATACACTTGTTTGGAAAAGCAGTTTTCATCCTCCATTGTTTATCATGCTAAGCCAGAGGCATTCATAACAGATCACACTGGTCCCAGTGCTCAGACACACGCTATACACAGAGTCCTACTACCGTACATGTGCCTAAAATTCACGCCACATATATTCCTTACATATGCAAGTGATGTCAGTGCAAGCAGGATTCTGGGGGCCTGATTTATGAAAGATTTGCGCCGCCTTTGAGTCATTTTTGGACGTAAGAGCGGTGCAAATTGACAAAATACAATTATATTTTTTTAATTTGCACTGCTTTTACGTCAAAAAATGACGCAAACGTGACGCAAACATTTCATAAATCAGGCCCTCGGTTTCGTATAACAACATAACGTTTCACATCAGAGGTCAGTAGATTGTGCTCTTGCTTACAGAAAAAAATGTCTGGACACACTAGAGATTAACAAAACATGGTGTCCTGCCATGACTGCCTTTTGCGCTGCACCCAGAGCATGGCCAGCAGTCCTGTGCCCACTATGGGGATGTGCTTGGTATGTCCCTCTAGGACACAGAACAGTTTTTTATCCTTGTATTACCGGGGACTCTGTGCACATGATAAATTAGTGTGATGCCAGAGCCCGAATAAAGGGCAAGATACCAGTTTCAAATATACTTGAGCATTCGGTAAAGGAGTACACACCCATTTATCATGCCGTTCACATTCCAGTCCCAGTGTTCAGACTTCACAGAACTTACAGGTTCTGGCCTCAGATTGCAGAGGGATGTCTAGCTTAAAACCTCATGCTTTAGACAGTAGCTACCTTGCTACAAAGATGTTGTGAAATAGAATAATTCCTCAGGGCACTTTGCTCCTATTAAATGGTTAATGGTTGATCAAACATTTTGTTTTTAAATCTGTTTACTAAACGTAACTCACAAACAGCAGTACATTTTCCTTAGATTAGTAAGAGAGGGAACATTCTCTCATTTCGTGTACTTCTTCGCGTATTTGTAATTACAATACAGTACGATTATATTTCAGTGTACTAACATACAACTTAAATTGGTATAGTTTATAACAAAAAGAGAAAAGAGAAAAAAAGAAAAAGAAAAAAAAAACACCATGGGGGTCATTACAACCCTGGCGGACGGTGTTAAAGCGGCGGTAAGACCGCCAACAGGCTGGCGGTCTTTTTTTTAGTATCATGACCATGGCGGTTACCGCCATGCTTATCCGCCGCTTCACCGTTCCGCCCGCTGGGGCGGAGACGACCACTGGGCTGGAGACCTGGGTCTCCAGCCCGGCGGCCGTCACAATACCGCCGCAGGTATTTCGACCCAGCTTACTGCCGTGGATTTCCAGCGGTAGGAACCGCCATGAAATCCATGGCGGTAAGCCCTATCAGTGCCAGGGAATTCCTTCCCTGGCACTGATAGGGGTCTCCCCTACACCCCCCACCACCCCTGCTACCCCCCAAAGGTGGCAGGGCCCCCCTCCCCACCCCGACCCCCAACATAACAACACTCATACACACACGACACGCAGGCAGGCACCACCAACACACATACACGCACACCCACCAACATACATGTCTACGTCCACACACTCAGTCAGACACGCACACCCATATACAGACATACACGCACACATCCATACTGACATACATACAGACATACACGCACTCATTCCCAACACACGCAATACACCCGCAAGCATACACAAACTCACACCCCCCCTACATACACAGACGCACACCCCCATGCACCCACACAACACCCCCCCACCCCCTCCCCTAATGGACGATCGACTTAGCTTGTCCGTCGATCCTCCTGGAGGGGACGGGAGCCATGGGGGATGCTCCGCCGACACCACACCGCCAACAGAACACCGCCGCGCCGAATCACAGGACGTGATTCGGTGGGCGGTGTTCTGTTGGCGTGGCGGTGGAGGTGGAGCAACCTCCACTTCCCCGCCGCCCGCCAGTATGACTGTTGGCGGCTCTCCATCGTAAAAAGGACGGAGAGCAGCCAACAGTCATAATACGCCGAGCGGCAAACCACCACTACTGGCGGTCTTCCGCACGGCGGTCCCTCGGCGGTCTTGTCAAAAGACCGCTGAGGTTGTAATGACCCCCCATATCTTTATTTTGCTTAGGTACATATAAAGGCATTCTAGGTAATAACGATAATATACGGCTGTATAGCCATGTAGAGTGTTTACGTTTTGCTTGTATATTATATGATTAATGGTAAGGTCCGGGCAGGGCCAACGAGTTAACAGCATACTCACTTGGGTCCCATGTTCACGCCTGGGGGGGTCTTCATTTGTTGTCTGCTTTTATATTTTAATCTGGTATAATGGGGTCGACGGGGATATTTTGACAGGTTTAGTGAGACCATTGTTGTGAATGCTATGTTTCTAACAGGAGATCTTTTTGCGTATGCTTAGCCTTTCAGGGGGGGTACAAGTCATCTCTGGTCTCTATTTTTACCACAAAGTGATCCCAGTTTTCAGCACCTTCTTGCATTTGGCCCTTATATTGCAGCTGCCTTAATGTTTGAACCTCTGCTAATGTGGGGCTATGCAAGTATTTAAGCCAGGCAGAATAGAGGGGGGCATTGGGGGCCTTCCAGTGCGTAGCGATCAAGCGCTTATATGTTACAAATGCAAGATGACGTATACCCAGCAAACAGGACTCCGGGGTGGGTATAAGCGCTCTATCTGTTATGTCCGCTATGGTCTTGGTGATGCGGTTCAAGCCAGTGTTTATTGAGTGGGAGTCCCAGACCATATGGAAGAAATTAGCGGTGGGAGTATCGCATCTGGGGCATTCTGGTTTAGAGTCTGGGCATATTTTACTGATGCGGGCTAGTGACAGGTATGATTGGTGAATGTAGTTGAATTGTGTGTATCTCAGTCTCACGTTTCGGGATACCGACTTAATCGTGGCGAGGGCTGCTTCCCAGGTTTTCTGGGCAATTGGTGTAGGAAGGACAGCGTCCCAGCGGCTTTTGACTTGAGTCAAAGCAGTGCAGGTGTCTGTTAGGAGTATTTTATATAATTTAGTAATAATGCCCTTTGCGTTTCCCATTGTGAGTAGTGAGGTAAGTAGGAGGGATACGTCAGGTTCATTGGGATGGCGGCCCCAGAAGTTATAAAGGAGTTTGTTAATGGCGCTGAATGTCAAGAAGGCCCCAGGTTGCATAATTCCGGTAGAAACAAGTTCTGCAAAGGTGTTTGCTTTAGAGTCCGAGAACAAGTCCCCCGTGTTCAGTGTTCTGGTTACTCGTATATCATGATGATGGGAGAGGGCTTGGACACCCGGCACCTGAATCATTGGTATTACAGGCGAGTAAGGGGGGTTAGGGGTTCTGCCCTGAACATATCTCCGCCAGCAGTATCTGGCTGTATCCAGTAAGGGGGTTTTGTTAGGTGAGTAGGGAGGTCCAGCCATAAGAGCTGCCAGTATCGTTTGTGGTGCCGTATAAGCTGTTATCGCTGCACAGTCTGGGGTAGACGGTTCATTGAGCCACATGGTTACCCATTGAAGCTGGGCTGCTGCGTAGTATAATTCGAAGTTTGGCATGCCGAGCCCGCCCTCTTCTTGTGGGTATTGTGTGATGGTTAGTGCTACTCTGCGTCTGTCCCTGCCCCATAGCAGATCAGTTAGTAAGGAATGCAGTTTGTGAAAGAACGAGCGTGGTAGGGATATCGGGAGCGCAGTGAAATAATATAAAAATCTTGGCAATATTAACATTTTGGCTATGGCCGTATGGCCCATGGGCGATAATGGAAGCGAGCTCCAAAATGACAAGGACCCGCAAGTTGAACGTAACAGCCTATCAAGGTTGCCTTCCCGTACGTCTGTCATGGAGTGATACACATGTACCCCAAGATATTTAAAAGGCTGGTATGCCCATGTCAGTTGGTGTGTTGATGATGTCATTTGCTGTTCGTTAGGTGTACATGTAAGAGGGAAAATACATGATTTTGCCCAACTGATGCGTAAGCCAGAGGAGAGGGCAAAGTTATCCAGGATTTGCATTACCCCTGTGAGGGAGGAGGTATAGTTGCGCAGGTATATTAGGGCATCATCCGCATATAGAGATATAATATGATATATGTTTAATTCTTGGATGCCCCATTTGTGTGCGCAGCTGCAGAGCTTAATTGCCAATGGTTCCATAGCTATTGCAAATAATAAAGGAGAGAGGACAGCCTTTTCTGGTGCCCCTGCCTATGGGGAACGCCTCCGATATCACTTGTCCCATTTTGACGCGGGCTGTTGGATTGGAGTATAGTGTAGCAATCCAGCTAATGAAGCAGTTCTGAAAGCCGAACGCTTTGAGAGTGCAGAAGAGATGGTCCCATCCGAGTGTATCAAATGCCTTCTCTATGTCTAAGGAGACGGCCACTGACTCTGCTTCTGTGTGGCTATGTATTATGCGGATTAAGCGCCTTATATTTTGGAAAGTATTTCTCCCCGGGATAAAGCCCAACTGGTCAGGGTGAATTAGGTTTGGTAAATGAGGGAGCAATCTGTTTGCTAGAATCTTCCCTAGAAGTTTACAGTCGGAGTTTAGTAGGGAAAGTGGTCTGTAGGATTTAACATTCAGAGGGTCACGTCCTGGTTTTGGCAGTACCACTATCAGTGCTTCGTGCATGGAGTCTGGTAGCCGTTTACTGTTGCGTGCTTCATTAAATACCTCGAGCAAAGGCTGCAGGAGGTTGGTGGATTGTGAGTTATAATCCATTGGTAGTCCATCTGATCCGGGTGTTTTGCCTTGTGGCATTTGAGAAAGAGCTAATCGTAGCTCTTCAATAGTGATGGGGCCATCTAGTGTGTCTGCATTGTCAGTAATATTTAGGTTTTGGGGGATCAGTGATAGGAGTTCGGTCAATTGTTGCTCATTTGGAGAGGAGGAGGGTTGATATAAGGTGCAATAATACGTGTGAAAGGTCTTATTAATTTCAGCTTGAGTGTTAACCACATCTCCTGAGTGTGTTCTGATCGCTCCTATAGGCGAGGATTGTGATGGCTGTCGCACTAGCCATGCTAACAGTTTGCCTGACCTGTCACCTTCCTCATGCTGTCGCGCTTTAAAATGTCTGTAGTTATGTCTGCTGAGTCTAAAGTGCGCTTCTCTATATTTGGACTTCAGCGAGTTTAATGTTTCAAGCGAGGTTACGTTTGTGGTGAACTCTGTCTCTGCCTTACGCACTTTAGTTTCTAACTCCAATAATTCCTTATTAAGCATTCTTCTGACCCCTACCGAGGCTGCTAGACAGTGACCACGTATTACAACTTTGTGAGCGTCCCATTCTGTTGCACGCGCTGTTGTTGTGTTTTTATTTATGGCAAAATAGTCCGATAAACATTTAGATAATTCAGCATGGAAAGGAGGGTCTATAAGGGCATCTGGTTATAGGCGCCATGTTGGGATACAGGTGTGTGTGCGGCCCCACATCAAGGTGACTTGAAGCGGGTGGTGGTCTGAAATGGTATGTGCCAGGTAGCCTGAGGTGGAGATTTTTGGGGATTATGTCATTTGATGCAAATAACATATCTATTCTGAGTGTCTAATATGCAATTGAAGTCGCCTCCCCATATGGTATCTATCTCCGGGTCACTGAGTTTGCTATTATTCAGTGACCATAAGAATTCCCATTGATACAAATTGGGGGTATATATTGCTACCAATGCAATGGGGTTGCCATCTAGGGCACCCTCCAGAATCACATAACGTCTATTTGGGTCGCATTGCACACGAGACATAATGTAGGGAACCCCAGGGGCTATCTATATCGCTACTCCTCGGGCGTATGTTGAGATGGTAGTACCATATAATTGTCCCTTCCATTTTGCTTTTGTGTTCTCCAAAGAGGGCTTAGCTAGATCTGTCTCTTGCAGCATGGCGAAATGTATTTGATGTCTCCTGAGGTATGCATAGATCTGTTGTTGTCATGATGATGCCATGCCTCTTATGTTCCAAGTGAGTATTTTGTATTGTGGGTTATGTAGTTGTCTTTGGGACGCCATGGGGTATTTGTGATTTTGTGATTGTGCATTGTGGGTTTACGGATCTGCCCCTCATTGTGCGTATAATGCACTTCATGCCTATTGCGCCTAGCCATTTTGTGTTGTGGTTGCCTAGTATGTACCTATTGCTAACATAATAATGACATTTACTATGAACATTGTAAGCTAAGATATGCATCGAGGTTATAGCACTTTTAGTTAAAATAATAAAGTTAACTTATATGTAACAATAACAGTGGTTGCGGCAGGGGCAGTGTTGATATAGTACTTGCTAACCAGGTGGAACGGTCCATATGGTTCGGGGGGTGTTTCAAGTTAGTAAGTTCAAGCCAATAATGATCACGGCCCGTTGGACTTTTGTTGATGTTGCTACTAAATGGGGGCAACCATAGATCAGCCGACGTGGACAGCGGTGATGATAAATCCGAGGTTAAGCCGGCGGCTTGCAGAGAGTTACATTGAGCGTTTCGTGGCCCATTCTGTAGGGTGAGAAACCATGTGCTGTTGTCACCGAGTCTGGTAATCGCTAGCAGATGTCATCTGCCGTTCGTGGAGTAAGAGCAGGGCCACAGACCGAGTCAGTGGAGTCAGAGTTTGCCCCCAAGTCTGGTTCTATTTCCGATTGTGTTGACATATTTGCTGGAGATGTGCTGGCAAAGAGGGATGTGGTCTGTAGCAGTGAAGAACGTACCTCGCGAGATTGTTCAGGGGTAGGTTTGGTGTCTTGTTGCCTCCGGGATCTACGTTTGTCTCTGAGGGGATGTCTTTTGTTCATGGTGCTATTTGCATTTGCCGGTTCGGCGAGTCCCTTTGCATGTAGCCAGGTCCATGTATCTTCTGGTGACAAAATGCAAGAAAAAAGAGCAAACCAGGGCACTCCAAAAATAATAAGTCCAAGATGTGTAAAGTTGCAGGAGATATTTTAATCCTTTATATTGAGAGAAACGAAATGATACTCAAAGGTATTCATGTCCATATATAAGAAAAAGGCATATGAGAAATCAGAAAACAGCCAACACGTGTTTCGTCCTCTCTGACTTTTTCAAAGCTGAAACACAAACAGATGGGAACTTTTACAAATAATATTGCTACCATCCGGTAAGTGCAATAGACAGTGATGCATAAAAATAAGGATAAAATTAAATTTAAGACAATAGGAATACTGCATGAGATGCAAAACCCTTAAGTGTGCAACAGATTTTCAACAACAGAGATATTCCCATTGTTAAAACGTTGAGCATAAGGACATACCACCTTGTATAGGATTGGTGGATAAGATGAAAGAAGTAAGGGAGAAATAATAATAATGGTTAATAGAGATGTGCAGAGTCACTGCGTGAAAATTAGGTGCAGTAGGAAATTATTGTTAGTACATAAGAAAAAGACCGATGGCATTATGCACATGCTATATACACGAGTGGGACAGAAAGTGCCCGTGGAAAACATTTATTTTACCTCAGAAACTAAGGTTGAAGAAACACTGTTCGAGAAATGCTTCTGTTAAATCTCAAAAGTAGTTCTATATCTAAGGGAGAAACCCACCGAGAATTTGGACAGTAATTAAGGAATCTTAATTGGAAAGTGAAAACAAAATAGAACGAAGGAGCGGGGAGATGGCAGGCTAAAGTACACCTACCAAATATGATGAATAATCCAGCAGACTGTATGGTAGTCCCTTATGATAGAGAGAAAGGTAAATTTCCAGAATAGAGGAACTGTACCATGGAGTGTATCCGTAATACAAGATAACACTGAAAATGGAGGTCTAAATGGACCCAGCCTGTAAATAATAAGAAACATGAGAAAAACTCCATAAGACACAACAAATACTGAAAAAAGGACCAACAATACTTAAAGACCGAGTAATAAATGAAAACCTTCTATGGAAGTGAAAAGAATAAGGCGGGAAGACCGTACCGCGGTCACAAGACCGCAGCGGTCATTCTGAGTTTCCCTCCGGGCTGGCGGGCGACCGCCAGAAGGCCGCCCGCCCGCCCAGCGGGCAACCCCCTTCCACGAGGATGCCGGCTCTGAATGGAGCCGGCGGAGTGGAAAGGGTGCGACGGGTGCAGTTGCACCCGTCGCGATTTTCAGTGTCTGCTATGCAGACACTGAAAATCTTTGTGGGGCCCTGTTAGGGGGCCCCTGCAGTGCCCATGCCATTGGCATGGGCACTGCAGGGGCCCCCTAGGGGCCCCACAACACCCGTTCCCGCCAGCCAGGTTCTGGCGGTCAAAACCGCCAGAACGAGGCTGGCGGGAAGGGGGTCGGAATCCCCATGGCGGCGCTGCCTGCAGCGCCGCCATGGAGGATTCTTCAGGCCAGGGGAAAACCGGCGGAAAACCGCCGGTTTCCCTTTTCTGACCACGGCTGTACCGCCGCGGTCAGAATTGGCCTGGATGCACCGCCAGCCTGTTGGCGATGCATCTGCGGTCCCCGGCCCTGGCGGTCTATGACCGCCAGGGTTGGAATGACCCCCTAAGTCTTATATTGACTATGGTTAGACATTCATCCACCTATTTGGGCTACAAACGCCAGACAAGACGCAAAAACATCATGACCTAGCCACGTATGGCAAAACCATGTGTAGTTGACAGGCATAAAGCTAACTGGAAGCGCGACTACAAAAGCCATATGGGCGGTGTCAGGGTAAAAATATATTAGCTAAAACCTTCAAAACGCTAATATTTAAAGTGCGAAAGTGCCCAATAATGTAATCGACCAGGTCATCCGGTGACACAAATCCGTAATTGTACATAGACCAAGCAAGTTACTATAGTAGCACAATAAAAACTAAAAAACCTTCCGTATTCACTTCTCCCGTTATCCCAAAAGCCTATTACTATAAGTAACGCCAGTCGGCAAGTCCCCATACCTGTACTACTTCAATCTGGCAGTCAGGAAGGCACAATCGGTATACGCGTTCACACGCAGCAGATGATAACGCTGCCGTAGTATGTGCAACATCGTCCCCAGAGAGTGTCGGCGTCTAAATACGCGCACTCAGAAATAGAAAAAGGACTGGGCCTCATTTAGCATTTATCGAGTAGCGCGCACTTGAAGTCCAGGGCATTCCACGGGCGCAATATTGGATGTAATAAAAACCGTAGCAAACAACCGTGTGCCAAGGCAGTTTTAAATGTACATCAAAGCGCATAGAGTTACAGGATAGTCCTTCCCCAATAAAGGGGTGTGCATATAAACAAAAACACGGAGATCCCATAACCGGAAAGTGTTAAAAAAAGGTGTTGAAAATGAAGATAAAGAGGATACTCCTAAAGACAGAGATTATAGTTCCTATACAGATAAAAACGGTTGTGCACTGAGTAACAATCAAATGGCAAAGAGATCATTGCAAATAAAGTAAACAAAAAACATATAGACTTTTGAATCGAATACTAAAACGGCACAGATGCATGGTGCTGACATTAGGCATGATAAAGATGACATAGCAAACAGTATAAAAAATATAATAAAGAGAGAGGTTGTTCTATTTTCCAATGGAACATAATTATAAACAGTACTTTTGCATGATATTTGATATATACAGTATACATAGGAGAGATAGGGAAGAAAAAAACATTCCTTCGACAGCAAGATCTATGGCAGAAAGATAATTTGTCGTGTACATACATGTTGAAATGTTCTCCTTAGTGAAAGGAGGCGAAAGGGTGCTACAGTCCAAATTACATGTCGTAGAAGAAAATGTCCCAAGAGCACATTAGAGAAAGCATTTTTAGGAATATAATTTTATTTTTATTTTTCTTTGACAAGCATCTAGTATTAGAGAAATACATGAAGGTCCTTGTGGATGTTGAGGCCCCGTTCTACCGCTCGTAGTTTAATGATCCACCTGCTCTCCAGGCGTCTCAGGGCCAAGGTGCGGTTGCCTCCTCGAGGCGTTCTGTTCAGGGAATCTATCCCATGTATTGAGATGTCCAAAACTTCTCTTTGTCCATATGCCTCGTTGTAATGAGTCGCAAACGGATAGTTGATGTTAGACTCTTGAATAGCTCTCAGATGTTCTTGAATTCTCTCTTTTAATGGTCGGATGGTACTTCCAACATAGATAAGTCCACATGTACAGACAATGCAATACACCACAAAGCTTGTGTCACAATTGATAAAGTGTTTGAGTTGGTGTGTAACCTGAGTATTGTACTGAAATCTCACTGTCTTGTCTTTGATGTACCCACAAATATTACAGTGGCCACATCTGTAAGTGCCTGGTGGTGGTTTAGGCAACCAAGTGACCATACTCTCAGGGGGCATGAAACTGTGACATAACTGGTCCCGTAGGGTAGTGCCCCTCTTATAGATGATGCTAGGTTTTTCAGCAAAGAAAAGTGTGCGGGCGTCATCCTGTATATGGAGTTTGGTGGGGAACAATAGGGCGTATTTGATGTGCTCTCTCAGTCGCTCTTTGACTCAGAAAAATGAATTGCGTTGTTTCTGTACTTCCGCTGTGAAGTCTGGGTAGGCCGATATTTCCGTCCCTTTGAAGCGTATTGGGCCTGCCTTACGAAACAATTGCAATATGTGGTCCCTGTCGCGGTAATTGAGTAGTCTTGCTATTAGGGGGCGAGGCTGAGCTCCGGGTGGCAAGGGTCTTCCAGGGACCCTATAGGCTCGTTCTACCGAGAAAAACTTTGGGATATTGTCCTTTAATACCGTTTCTATTAACCATTGCTCAATGAACAGTTCCGCACTAGGACCTTCAACGTGTTCGGGAAATCCCACGAAGTGGATATTGTTACGGTGGGATCTGCCTTCAGCGTGCTCAGGCCTGCACCTCAATGCATCTACCTCTGCCGTTATGGCCCCCATTTGTGACTGGAGTTTGGTTACCGCTGGTGGAAGGTGTGACGTATCTTTTTCCAGTTCAGCGACCTTTTCAGCCAGTGCTTGTTGATCTGTATGCATTAAATTAACATCTTCAATTACTGAGCCTATTTTCGCCTCCAAAGTGGTTTTAGTGTTGAGTATAGCTTGTAGAATATTTTCAAATTGCATTGTGTGCGTTTGAAGCGTCATTTCCATCTTCTGTAGTGCTTGGTGTGTGATTGAGGTTTCCGCGGAAGGGGGTGGAGTACCAGAGTCCATGTTCCCCGGAAGTGCTCGTGGGGTCTTCGGTTTGCCCATTGACTGCTTTTGTAATGGTATTGTTGCTAGCAGTTGTGTTTTGCACGGTTACAGATGTTTAGCCCTGCAGGGGTATGTACCTTTTATGCAGGAAACTTGCTGTGTGTTGGGTGAGGAAACTGTATCGTACTCGAGTTTTAAGGCGTGGTATCCAGATGGATTAAGTGCTGTGGCGGGGACACTTGGTTCATAAATTCGAAGTCATAGTTTCTATTTGGAGCGGGAGAGATGAGCTGTGTGGGGGCGCTTCGATTGCGTAGTACGCGCTTTATTCAGAATATATGATGAGTATCCAAGTTCTCAGGCTGCTTCAGTAGAATTGGTAGTTTAAATAGAACAGTTCTGTTTGCGAATAGCTTAGTGACTGTTGTCTAGCTGCACACTTGTTGGTGGAGCCCCCCCGGACTTGTGAGCGCGCTGCGACTCGATTAATGTCACCGATAGAGCGCTAAAGGAGGACATAGGATTGCGTCTTGCTGCTTGGGGGGCATATTTCCCTGTCTTAGTTTTGTCTGGACGTTAAGATTAGTGCACCCCCTGTACTTAGGGCCAGATGTAGCAAGTCGGCAATTTGCGACTTGCAAATTGCGAGTCCCTGCGACTCGCAATTTGCAAGTCTCAAATTGCTATGCAGTACGGTGTCTCAGACACCGACTGCGACTCGCAATGCGGTCGCAATGACCCACCTCATGAATATTCATGAGATGGGTTGCAAAATGCGGCCCCATTGCGAGTATAGGCACTCGCTAACATGGAGGCCTGCTGTCGTCAGCAGACCTCCATGTTTGCGACCTGCTTTTCAATAAAGCAGTTTTTTTTTTTTTTAAGTGTAGCCCGTTTTCCTAACAGGAAAACGAGCTGCACTTCAAAAAAAACAAAACCTTTTGTTTCGTTTTTTTTTCAGGGCAGGAAGTGGTCCCTTGGACCACTCCCTGCCCTGAAAAAATATTTTGGGGTCCAGTCACAAACTGGAAGGGGTCCCATGGGGACCCCTTCCAATTTGCGATTGGGTTACCATCCACTTGAAGTGGATGGTAACTGCGATGCCATTTGCGACCGCATATGCGGTCGCAAATGGTATTGCATCCCAATGCGACTCGCAAATAGGAAGGGAACACCCCTTCCTATTTGCGAGTCTGAAATGCATTTTGCGAGTCGGTAACGACTCGCAAAATGCATTTCTGCATTGGGATACGCGTTTAGCGAGTCGCAAACGGCAAATTTTGCCGTTTGCGACTCGCTAAACGTTTGCTACATCTGGCCCTTAGTCTCTTGGTGTTTGTGCACTGTTTCGTCACTGTACTTTAACCATGATTACAGAAGCTTCTGCAATATCGCACATTGTGGCCAACATTTTCATCATTTTTTTTCCTCTTTTCTCCCCTTCTCTCTTCCTTCCTCTACTTTTGTGCTTCCTTTATTGCCCTGCTCTGCTCAACTTCTTTATCATCTTCCTTTCTTTCTTTCTTCTTTCATTGTTCAAATAATGCCCCCTTCAGGCGTTTCTCATAAATGGTGTGCTTCGATTAGGGCGTAAATAGAGGGAGCCTACGCGCGAGGTGTCCCAGATTGTGTGCAGCCTCCGAGCCGGGAGCCGGAAAGTCGTGGCGCAGAGAGCCCGGCCGTGCCGCTCCAGCCGCGCCGCAGAGCCGGCGGTGCCCTCCGGCACGCGCGGATAACTCAGGGCTGGGCCCCGGAGCAGGGGCACCGAGAGAAAGCCTCACCTGCTCCGGCGCCAGCTTTTTCTGCTTCCTGGTCGGCAGGACGAACTCCGGGAGCGCGAGGATCTCAGCTCCAGCCTCCGATATGGACACGGCAATGAAGGGCGGTCCCGGACTCCAGCGACTCGGGCGGGCCGCGCTCTCCCCCGCTTGGCAGGGGGTCGCAGCCTACTTTCAGGTGTACAGGGCACCTTTTTTAGAAATGTTGTGCAGCTATTACGGTGTCCCCCACTTGAGCATGAGGCGCCTTACACTTTTAATGAGTGCAGGCGTCTGGAACAGGATATTTGGCACGGGCCGAGATCGGAGCTGCAGGTTATGCAGCCATCTCAGTCGCCATGTTGGCCACGCTCCCATGGTTGATCAAACATGAGATAGATTTATCAAGTGAGTTTCCCAAGATCCCCCAAGTCAGCGAGTGGCTGTGAACCACACACTTGAACACATCAGACGTTCACTTCCTTGACCACTGTCCATCCTTCTTGCCTGCTCATTGATGGATACTGTATCACGATCTTCAATATTCAGAATCTGTTTGGATTTGTTCTGAAATTGTATTTGTTTTTGCAGGCGTTCTACCAGAATACTGAGATTTTATATAAAGTTGTGGTCAAAACATCAGTTACCACAATATCATGAAGATAAGCATAAGGAGGGTAGTATAGATTTACTATTCTTAATTCTACATGAATGTGCCTTGGCTATAGATATATCTTCATGTGTCTTCACATCTATTGTATTTCACATATATTTCATTTACATATGGGATTGGTAGTGCTAGGTTGCCTCTTGTGTCCTGTGATTTCATCTCTTGTTTCCAGCATATATGCAGTCCTATGGACTGGTTTAGGGTTTTCTCAGAGTTGCTGTCTTCTTCAGATGATGAAGGTCTCCGTGCATAAATCAATTCGGAATTGTATTCATCTGTTTGGAAGGAAGTTACTGCATTCTTTGAATGTCTTCTCTTTTTCAGTCAACCCCCTCATGTTTTCTGTCTCTTGCATCGTTTTGTGGATAGTTCTTTACCTGTCATCAGCCCGATGGCAGTAAGAATACCTAGATTGCCACTGTAAATAGTCACAAACTAATGACAGTTCTAGGCCCCTTTAAATGCAGATGCTGCTCTCCCAAGATCATCTGTAGAGCTGGTGTCCATAAGATATGGCGTTGTTGATTCTGTTATCCTCGGCATACAGAGTCTGGAAAATATGGAACCTTGTCACATGTGCATTACTGTATTTGTCCTTCCATACCAGTGGTTCTCGAGACTGCTTGGACTGTTCCCTTCGGACATGAACTTTACATTCGATAAATGTGTGAAAGCTAATGTGTTACCGAGCCTATCTTCTCATGATATATGTGTCTAATCATCATGACTAGTATTGGAGGTTAGCCCTTGGTGTTACCTTGTTCTATAAAAAAACATTGGCAAGGAAGGATAGAGACTTGTATCGTTTATTGAATGGGCTGCAAATATCCACGAGTTTTCCCTTCACTGCAGAATGTTTTCTGTTCTAAAACTAAAATATTTGTGCCCTTCAAGAGTATTTGTCTAGCAAAATACAGTGAATTTTATTGCCTTTTGACTTGCCTGAAGAGAGGAGAAAGTCAAGAGAAAGGTGGGAAATATCAACAATTTGGGATTAAAAATGGATGGCCATCCAGAAGGAAGATGTAAATTAACTGACAGGGAAGACCTCTTGTAAATTTGTAAACGTATTGTGCATGCTAACAAATACTACTGATTCAATAGGTGAACACTGGTTCTCACAAGACTCATATTATATTAATTACCATTTCAGAAACTCACATTTGGGGGGGGGGGGGCTGGCTGGAGGTCAGGCAAGATGGCCATTGCTCTTTAGAGCTCCGTGAGGCTTCAGCACTTCCTGGAAAGAAGGAGATGTTTTCACATCAAAATTATTAATTTCTTCAGCATTTTTTAGCACCGGAGCACTGCAGCTGCATAAACATGCCTTTATCTTACAGAGACATGAGTTTTGAAGTCATTTCAGAGACTTCATGTGAGGGCCTGAGGTAATTATTTATCTGCGTCATTTGCATTTGCGTTTCACTCCTTAAGCCTCTGCACAAACCTAAACTTTCACAGAAATGTTTCTATTTGACTTTTAACTGCTTGCCTGGATGTGATTCTACAAATATAGTTTCCTCTGCAATGGAATATTTATTACCTTCTGACAGCCAGCTGAACATTTGACCTCTCTCTTCAAACACATTTAGCTGAGGTTTTCAACTTTCAGTATTCACTGGCAGTTCTTGTCAAGGAGCTCTTTCAAATTGCTCTTCATAACATGGTAAATGCTTTCCTTTGACGGAGGGGATTTTTTTCCTTTTCAGAAGGTTCCCTTAAAACTAGTCACCAATTGTTTGACTATGTGCAGTAAATGCTTTGCTCTTATGGTATTCTGTCATGCCTGTTATGAGAGAATAATTTAGGATTTTCTATTTATATATTTTTTATTATATTTTGCTATGTTGTTGGAAACTTCTGGCAGCAGCTTCTCATTGTAATATAATTTCATCAACACCTCACATTGCTTGCTTCCTATTACCAAATTGCTGCTGGCTTTTATGGGGAGACCACATAATTCTCAGAGTTGCCAGTCATCATCTTTCTCCAAGTCTAATAATCCTCTTCGAGTGGTGCACACACATATAACTAAATCTTCTCTACCATCAACTTTAACAATGGATAGTGCTGCAGTCTTTTTAAAGGATGGCGCCTCTTCATCTCATGCTGCTGGCGCAGTTGCGAAAAAAACATCTAACACCTCCTCCGTCAAGCTCCAAAAAAAAAGACCTTGATTCTCCCACAAAATCACCTACACATCTTACTCTAGATGATGTCATGGAGGAATTGCGTGCACTAAAGCCCTTTATGATGGACACTAATGCCTCTTTGCAACGTATTGAGGAGCAATGGTCCCAACACGAACAACGAATTTGTACTCTGGAACAGAGAGTCAGTAGCCCTGAAGATTGTAACACTGTCAATCCTCAGATCTCTAAAGACATAGCTCAACTTAAAATGCTTATTGAAAGCTTAGAAAACAGAAATAGGAGAAATAATCTTCACCTTTTTGGGATTCCAGAAGGTTCTGAAGGCTCTAACATGATTGCATTCCTTCAAAAAGCAATACCTTCAATTCTTCGCTTGCCTCCTACCTCTCCCCTCTCTATCCAACGGGCACATCGTTTAGGTCCACAGACTTCAACTGGCCCTCGTGCACATCCTAGAGAAATTATTATTCTCTTTCTCCAATTTACTGACTTGAGGCAAATACTCTCGGACGCCAAAAAGATGGGCTCTTTGCTATGGTCAGGTCATAAAGTATTTTTCACACAAGACTTCTCTCCTGCTACAGCTGCACGTCGCAAACAGTTTTTGGACTTACATCCACAACTCAAATCCTTGAATATTCGATATGGTCTCCTTCACCCATGCCTTTTCAAAATTACATTCAAGGACAAATCTTACTCGTTTGAGGAACCTTCAGCACTACAAACGTATATTAACCAACACAAAACAGAAGCAATGGAACTAGGAGCATCTGCAATTACTTGAAGATATAATTTAATTTGTCTTTAATGTCCTTTATTTTTTTTTTTCTGGACAGTTTAATAGTAATGGTTATGTTTAATATTTATATCCATGGTTTTCCATCTCTGCATCTTCTTATTTTCATATATATATATATATATATATATATATATATATATATATATATATATATATATATATATATATATATATATATATATATATATATATATATATATATATATATATATATATTTTTAGATAGTGTTCTTTGTGCAATCCTCATGTTCCTTTCCCAACCGTATCCCTTCTCACCATCCAAACATTTCTCCTACACGTTCCACTGTTAAACTTTGATTTTTATTGTTTTTCATGTCACAGTCCTTTGCTGTAGTTATTACGTTATTTGGTCTCCTGAATGGTACATTTTTCGTTTGTATGTTTTTTCTTTTTTTTTCTTCCATGAAACTCGCCTTCATATGTTTTAATATCTAATATCACTTTTCTTGTGCTGAAGCCACTCTTGCCTGTCTTTTCAGGTTCTCCGCTGTCCCTTTACCTTTCGGGGTATTCACTTTCCATCTTGTTTTTTTTTATGTTTCGTGGACTTTAGTCCCTGTATTGCCACATCCATGTATATACAACTTCTGGAGGTCATCTTCCTCCTTTTCTTTTTCTTTACTATCTTGTTTCTTCCTCATTTCTTTGCTTTTGCTAAATTGATATGCCTAGTTTTTTCATTGTTACAGCAGTTGTTTATTAATACTTCTTGTTATGCAACTTAGAACTGTTACTTGGAATGTTAAGGGGCTTAAACACCCCATTAAACGTCAGCGTGTCTTATCTCACCTAGCTCGTTTGAAATGCCACATTGCTTTGTTGCAAGAGAATCACCTCAACGATTCTGAGGCAATTAAGCTTAAAAAACAATGGGTGGGGGACATTTTCTACTCCCCTTCCATCACAAACAAAAATGGGGTAATTATACTCTGTCATAAATCTCTCAAACCTACCATAATTTCACAGCATCAAGATACTGAAGGTCGCTGGGTACTTGTTACATTTACAATTGACAATATTTCTCTTACTATCCTTAATATATACGGCCCCACACATCCAGATCCAAATTTTTGGAAGAATCTTTCACATATTGTCTCTGAACATTCCTGAAACAATTTACTAATAGGTGGTGACTGCAACCATATTCTCGATCCATTTTTGGACAGACGTTCCAAGTCACGTTTCATTCCACATGCCTCCCACAAAGCTTTTAAAAACTTTATTTTACACCATTCTCTCTCTGATTCCTGGAGAGTATGCAATCCCGACCTCTTGGAATACTCTTTATATTCTCCTACCCACCATTCCCATAGGCTTGATTATATCTTTCTGAGTAAAGGTTTATTGCAACATATGGTCAACTCTGAAATCAGTGCTATTTTGATCTCAGATCACGCACCTGTGATTACTGACCTTGATCTTTTTCTTAATGGTTCTAAAACATCTTCATGGAGGTTTAATAACTCTCTACTTTCAGATGCTACTTTTATCGCTTCCTACAGTAAGTTTATAGAAGAATACTTTCACATCAACGATAGTGATCAACTATTATTTCATTTTGTGTGGGATGCATTCAAAGCAGCCTCTAGGGGTTTCACATAAGTTACGCTCACTCAAAAAAAAAGTCTGCTCAACAAAAATCGACTTCCATCCTTGAAAATATAAAGTCCCTAGAACATGAATACTATACTCACAAAACTAGTAAATCACATCTTGAAGCACTAGTCTCAGCTAAAATGGAGTTTAACCAATATACCACTGAACAAGCATGCGGCACCCTCCTGAAAATAAATGCCAGATATTATGGTGGTAACAATAAAGCTGGTTCTCTTCTAGCTCGATATTTGAAACAAAGAAAAGAAAAAAGAACTATTAAATCTATCACAGATAACAATGGTGTTAAACACTTTAGAGATAAAGATATAGCATTGTGTTTCACTTCTTACTATAAGGACCTGTACACTCCAGAACACATACCAACAGTTGAATCTCTCAACCAATATTTCTCTAATCTCAAACCAAGGGACCCATTGCAGATCGACCTCTCATCTTTAGACCAACCCCTACAACTTACCGAACTATATACAGCTTTACAATCTCTCCCCAAGGGTAAGGCTCCAGGCCCAGATGGCTTCACAGTAGAATTCTTTATTCAGTTTGCTAAGTCTCTTTTCCCCAAACTCTTTCAATTACTTAATCATTTTATAATGTCAGGTTCTGCATCTGGCTCATTTACGGAGGCCATGATTTGTCTTATTCCCAAAAAAGATCGGGATGCGACTGACTGTAAAAATTATAGACCCATATCTTTAATTAATACTGATTGTAAACTCTATGCCAAAGTTTTAGCTCTCCGTTTACTCCCATGTATACCTGACCTTATTGATTCTCATCAATCTGGTTTTATCCCTAATAGAAATGTAGCAGATAATTCCCATACTTTTTAAAATATTATTAACAAGGCATCTAAACTTAAGATTCCTCTGGCAGCTTTATCATTGGATGCAGAAAAGGCCTTTGATAGGGTCTACTGGGGTTTCTTGTCGAAAGCATTGGAATGGCATGGACTAGGTACTAAATTCCGACATTTTATATCTGTAGGAAGTTGGCTCTGTATGCACTATTTCAAAGTAAGGAATAATATGCACAGTCCAAGGGTGCCCCTTAGAGGTAAGATAGTGGCAAAAAGAGATAATACTAATGCTCTATTTTGTGGTAGTGTGGTAGAGCAGTAGGCTTATCCAAGGAGTAGTGTTAAACATTTGTTGTACATACACTCAGGCAATAAATGAGGAACACACACTCAGAGACAAATCCAGCCAATAGGTTTTGTTATAGAAAAATATATTTTCTTAGTTTATTTTAAGAACCACAGGTTCACATTCTACATGTAATATCTCATTTGAAAGGTATTGCAGGTAAGTACTGTAGGAACTTTGAATAATTACAGTAGCATATATACTTTTCACATAAAACACAAATAGCTGTTTTAAAAGTGGACACAGTGCGATTTTCACAGTTCCTGGGGGAGGTAAAGTATTGTTAGTTTTTGCAGGTAAGTAACCAACCTACAGGGTTCAGATTTGGGTCCAAAGTAGCCCACCGTTGGGGGTTCAGAGCAACCCCAAAGTCACCACACCAGCAGCTCAGGGCCGGTCAGGTGCAGAGTTCAAAGTGGTGCCTAAAACACATAGGCTTCAATGGAGAAGGGGGTGCCCCGGTTCCAGTCTGCCAGCAGGTAAGTACCCGCGTCTTCGGAGGGCAGACCAGGGGGGTTTTGTAGGGCACTGGGGGGGGACACAAGTCCACACAGAAAGTACACCCTCAGCAGCGCGGGGGCGGCCGGGTGCAGTGTGCAAACAAGCGTCGGGTTTGTAATAGGGTTCAATGGGAGACCAAGGGGTCTCTTTAGCAGTGCAGGCAGGTAAGGGGGGGGCTCCTCTGTGTAGCCACCACCTGGGCAAGGGAGAGGGCCTCCTGGGGGTGACTCCTGCACTGGTGTTCCGATCCTTCAGGTCCTGGGGGCTGCGGGTGCAGGGTCTTTTCCAGGCGTCGGGATCTTAGAGTCAGACAGTCGCGGTCAGGGGAGCCTGGGGATTCCCTCTGCAGGCGTCGCTGTGGGGGCTCAGCGGGGACAACTTTGGTTACTCACAGTCTCGGAGTCGCCGGAGGGTCCTCCCTGAGGTGTTAGTTCTCCACCAGTCGAGTCGGGGTCGCCGGGTGCAGTGTTGCAAGTCTCACGCTTCTTGCGGGGATTGCAGGGGTCTTTAAATCTGCTCCTCTGAGACAAAGTTGCAGTCTTTGTTGAACAGGGCCACTGTTCTCGGGAGTTTCTTGGTCTCTTGGAAGCAGGGCAGTCCTCTGAGGATTCAGAGGTCGCTGGTCCTGGAGAAAGCGTCGCTGGAGCAGGTTTCTTTAGAAGGCAGGAGACAGGCCGGTAGGACTGGGGCCAAAGCAGTTGGTGTCTTCTTTCTTCTTCTGCAGGGGTTTTCAGCTCAGCAGTCTTCTTCTTCGGTAAGTTGCAGGAATCTGATTTCCTAGGTTCTGGGGAGCCCCTAAATACTGAATTTAGGGGTGTGTTTAGGTCTGGGAGGGCAGTAGCCAATGGCTACTGTCCTTGAGGGTGGGTACACCCTCTTTGTGCCTCCTCCCTGAGGGGAGGGGGGCACATCCCTATTCCTATTGGGGGAATCCTCCTTCTACAAGATGGAGGATTTCTAAAAGTCAGAGTCACCTCAGCTCAGGACACCTTAGGGGCTGTCCTGACTGGCCAGTGACTCCTCCTTGTTTTTCTCATTATCTCTCCTGGACTTGCCGCCAAAAGTGGGGGCTGGGTCCAGGAGGCGGGCATCTCCACTAGCTGGAGTGCCCTGGGGCATTGTAACACGAAACTTGAGCCTTTGAAGCTCACTGCTAGGTGTTACAGTTCCTGCAGGGGGGAGGTGTGAAGCACCTCCACCCAGAGCAGGCTTTGTTTCTGTCCTCAGAGAGCACAAAGGCTCTCACCGCATGGGGTCAGAAACTCGTCTCTCAGCAGCAGGCTGGCAGAGACCAGTCAGTCCTGCACTGAACAATTGGGTAAAATACAGGGGATATCTCTAAGATGCCCTCTGTGTGCATTTTTTTTAATAAATCCAACACTGGCATCAGTGTGGGTTTATTATTCTGAGAAGTTTGATACTAAACTTCCCAGTATTCAGTGTAGCCATTATGGAGCTGTGGAGTTCGTTTTTGACAGACTCCCAGCCCATATACTCTTATGGCTACCCTGCACTTACAATGTCTAAGGTTTTGCTAAGACACTGTAGTGGCATAGTGCTCATGCACATATGCCCTCACCTGTGGTATAGTGCACCCTGCCTTAGGGCTGTAAGGCCTACTAGAGGGGTGACTTACCTATGCCACAGGCAGTGGGAGGTTGGCATGGCACCCTGAGGGGAGTGCCATGTCGACTTAGTCATTTTCTCCCCACCAGCACACACAAGCTGGCAAGCAGTGTGTCTGTGCTGAGTGAGGGGTCCCTAGGGTGGCATAAGACATGCTGCAGCCCTTTGAGACCTTCCCTGGCATCAGGGCCCTTGGTACCAGGGGTACCAGTTACAAGGGACTTACCTAGGTGCCAGGGTTGTGCCAATTGTGGAAACAATGGTACATTTTAGGTGAAAGAACACTGGTGCTGGGGCCTGGTTAGCAGGGTCCCAGCACACTTCTCAGTCAAGTCAGCATCAGTATCAGGCAAAAAGTGGGGGGTAACTGCAACAGGGAGCCATTTCTTTACACAAGCCTCCCCAGCTGGGAGAGTCTTCCTAGTCTGTCAGGCGAGGAAGAGTAGAGGAAATAGGTTGGTTTGTTGCAGGGCCTACTCTGCCTTACATCCTCCTGTTCAGGTCATTCCCTCTGGGGAACTGAATCACTTCCACAGTGATAGGACCTAGTCTGAATTGCCTCTTGTCTGTACTTTTTATGTCTCCATCCATTCTCTCTATTTTGGGGTTAGAGGTATCCACCTCTGCTAATCTTATCTTAGCCAGGGTCACCCCTAGCTTACCCAAAGAGGTTACCCAGAGCTGGAGTAACCCCACCATGACCAACAGGGTCAGGGGGCCTAACTTGCTATTTGGGATGGGGTCAGACCACAATGCCAAGGATAGTGCAGCCATAAAGGCTAACACCCAGCAGAGGCCACTGACAGCTGTCAGTGCCCAGAACCACACCTTTAGCTCTTCACCTACAAGGGAAGGAGCTAAGTTACAGGCTTCGTTGGGTTCAGGGTGCCTGTATGCTGTGTTAGAGTGGGGGGGTTACTACATCTTGTAGGAAACACCCTTCTTCCACTCTTTCTTCTGTTAACTGAGGAGCCACCCACTCAGGCTTAACAGTTGCCTGACTAGCCAGGACTTCTTGTGGGTCAGGTTGGACTTTAACAGTGCCATTTTTGGAGTTCTCCCCTACTGGAGCAGAATCTCCCTGGCTTGCTGGAACCTTGGCTAAAGGTTGTCCACCTTTCCTACTCTGTTTTCCTTTCTTTTTCTTCTGGGGCCTACTTGCAGTTACTGCAGGGGTAGCACCTCCAGAGTCCTTGGGAGAGGACTGGCACTGGACCAGTTCCTCTCTTGGGCTCTGACTAACCTCTGGGTAGTCATTTCCAAGGAGACAATCAAGGGGGAGGTCTGTACTGACTACCACCCTTCTCCAGCTAAAAGTCCCACCCACTTCTATGGGCACAAAAGCCACAGGCCTATCAGTGACCCTGTCTGGGCTAACTCTTACTCTGGCCATCTCACCTGGGATGTACTGGTTTGAGAACACCAGCCTGTCATGCACAATAGTGTGACTGGCACAAGTGTCTCTCAGGGCAGTGGCTGGGATTCCATTCACCAGTAGGTGGTGGAAGTGTCTACTTCCCTCTGGAATCTCCAACTCACCTGTTGGGCCCTTTTTCCAGTTGAAGGCTATGAAGACCTCCTCATCTGAGGAGTCATCCCCAATGGCTACACTGGTCACCCCTGGGATTTTGCTAGGGGGTTTGTTTTTGGGACAAGAAGTGTCCTTGGTGTGGTGCCCTGTCTGTCTACAGTTATGGCACCATGCCTTAGTGGCATCCCAGTTCTTACCCTGGTACCCACCTTTGTTTTGGGTTGTGTCCCGGGGCCCACCCACCTGGTCTGGTTTTTGGGGGCCTACAGAGGACTCTTTTTCTTTGTTTCTAGTGTCACCCACTTTCTCCTGAGGAGGTTTTGTAACCCCTTTCTTTTGGTCACCCCCAGTGGAAGTTTTGGTTACCCTAGTCTTGACCCAATGGTCCGCCTTCTTTCCCAATTCTTGGGGAGAAATTGGTCCTAGGTCTACCAGATACTGATGCAACTTTTCATTGAAGCAGTTACTTAAAATGTGTTCTTTCATAAACAAATTATAAAGCCCAAAATAGTCATGCACTTCATTTCCAGTTACCCAACCATTCAGTGTTTTCACTGAGTAGTCTACAAAATCAACCCAGGTCTGGCTCGAGGATTTTTTAGCCCCCCTGAATCTAATTCTATACTCCTCAGTGGAGAATCCAAAGCCCTCAACCAGGGTTCCCTTCATGAGGTCATAAGATTCTGCATCTTTTCCAGAGAGTGTTAGGAGTCTATCCCTACACTTTCCAGTGAACATTTCCCAAAGGAGAGCACCCCAGTGAGATCTGTTTACTTTTCTGGCTACACAAGCCCTCTCAAAAGCTGTGAACCATTTGGTGATGTCATCACCATCTTCATATTTAGTTACAATCCCTTTAGGGATTTTCAACATGTCAGGAGAATCTCTGACCCTATTTATGTTGCTGCCACCATTGATGGGACATAGGCCCATCTCTTGTCTTTCCCTTTCTATGGCTAGGATCTGTCTTTCCAAAGCCAATATTTTGGCCATCCTGGCTAACAGGAGGTCCTCTTCACTGAGGCTATCCTCAGTGATTTCAGAGGTGCTGGCCCCTCCTGTGAGGGAAGCAGCATCTCTGACTAACACAGTTGGAATCAGGGATTGAGGGTCCCTGGGTTCCCTAGTTAGGACTGGAAGGTGGGAATTCTCCTCCATGTCACTAACATCATCCTCTGGGTTGTCATCCTCAGAGGGGTTGGCTTTTTCAAACTCTGCCAAAAGCTCCTGGAGCTGTTGTTTGGAGGGTCTTAAGCCAATTGTGATTTTCTTTATTTTGCAGAGTGACCTTAGCTCCCTCATCTTAAGATGGAGGTAAGGTGTGAGGTCGAGTTCCTCCACATTCACATCTGCACCAGGCATTATGTTTCTAAAAGTTGGAATACTTTTTAAGAATCTAAAACTATTTCTAGAATCTAATTCAAACTTTTACAAAACTTTTAAACTCTAAAAGAAATGCTAAACAGGGACTAACACAAGGCCCTAGCAGGACTTTTAAGAATTTAGAAAAATAGCTAAAATTGCAAAAATCAATTTCTAATGACAATTTTTGGAATTTTTTCGTGTGATCAGGTATTGGCTGAGTAGTCCAGCAAATGCAAAGTCTTGTACCCCACCGCTGATCCACCAATGTAGGAAGTTGGCTCTGTATGCACTATTTCAAAGTAAGGAATAGTATGCACAGAGTCCAAGAGTTCCCCTTAGAGGTAAGATAGTGGCAAAAAGAGATAATACTAATGCTCTATTTTGTGGTAGTGTGGTCGAGCAGTAGGCTTATCCAAGGAATAGTGTTAAGCATTTGTTGTACATACACACAGGCAATAAATGAGGAACACACACTCAGAGACAAATCCAGCCAATAGGTTTTGTTATAGAAAAATATATTTTCTTAGTTTATTTTAAGAACCACAGGTTCAAATTCTACATGTAATATCTCATTTGAAAGGTATTGCAGGTAAGTACTTTAGGAACTTTGAATAATTACAGTAGCATATATACTTTTCACATAAAACACAAATAGCTGTTTTAAAAGTGGACACAGTGCAATTTTCACAGTTCCTGGGGGAGGTAAAGTATTGTTAGTTTTTGCTGGAAAGTAACCCACCTACAGGGTTCAGATTTGGGTCCAAAGTAGCCCACCGTTGGGGGTTCAGAGCAACCCCAAAGTCACCACACCAGCAGCTCAGGGCCGGTCAGGTGCAGAGTTCAAAGTGGTGCCCAAAACACATAGGCTTCAATGGAGAAGGGGGTGCCCAGGTTCCAGTCTGCCAGCAGGTAAGTACCCGCGTCTTCGGAGGGCAGACCAGGGGGATTTTGTAGGGCACCGGGGGGGACACAAGTCCACACAGAAAGTACACCCTCAGCAGCGCGGGGGCGGCCGGGTGCAGTGTGCAAACAAGCGTCGGGTTTGTAATAGGGTTCAATGGGAGACCAAGGGGTCTCTTTAGCGGTGCAGGCAGGCAAGGGGGGGGCTCCTCTGTGTAGCCACCACCTGGGCAAGGGAGAGGGCCTCCTGGGGGTGACTCCTGCACTGGTGTTCCGATCCTTCAGGTCCTGGGGGCTGCGGGTGCAGGGTCTTTTCCAGGCGTCGGGATCTTAGAGTCAGACAGTCGCGGTCAGGGGGAGCCTGGGGATTCCCTCTGCAGGCGTCGCTGTGGGGGCTCAGGGGGGACAACTTTGGTTACTCACAGTCTCGGAGTCGCCGGAGGGTCCTCCCTGAGGTGTTAGTTCTCCACCAGTCGAGTCGGGGTCGCCGGGTGCAGTGTTGCAAGTCTCACGCTTCTTGCGGGGATTGCAGGGGTCTTTAAATCTGCTCCTCTGAGACAAAGTTGCAGTCTTTGTTGAACAGGGCCGCTGTTCTCGGGAGTTTCTTGGTCTCTTGGAAGCAGGGCAGTCCTCTGAGGATTCAGAGGTCGCTGGTCCTGGAGAAAGCATCGCTGGAGCAGGTTTCTTTAGAAGGCAGGAGACAGGCCGGTAGGACTGGGGCCAAAGCAGTTGGTGTCTTCTTTCTTCTTCTGCAGGGGTTTTCAGCTCAGCAGTCTTCTTCTTCGGTAAGTTGCAGGAATCTGATTTCCTAGGTTCTGGGGAGCCCCTAAATACTGAATTTAGGGGGGTGTTTAGGTCTGGGAGGGCAGTAGCCAATGGCTACTGTCCTTGAGGGTGGGTACACCCTCTTTGTGCCTCCTCCCTGAGGGGAGGGGGGCACATCCCTATTCCTATTGGGGGAATCCTCCTTCTACAAGATGGAGGATTTCTAAAAGTCAGAGTCACCTCAGCTCAGGACACCTTAGGGGCTGTCCTGACTGGCCAGTAACCCCCCCATCTTTTCTCATTATCTCTCCTGGACTTGCCGCCAAAAGTGGGGGCTGGGTCCAGGAGGCGGGCATCTCCACTAGCTGGAGTGCCCTGGGGCATTGTAACACGAAACTTGAGCCTTTGAAGCTCACTGCTAGGTGTTACAGTTCCTGCAGGGGGGAGGTGTGAAGCACCTCCACCCAGAGCAGGCGGTACCAGTTACAAGGGACTTACCTAGGTGCCAGGGTTGTGCCAATTGTGGAAACAATGGTACATTTTAGGTGAAAGAACACTGGTGCTGGGGCCTGGTTAGCAGGGTCCCAGCACACTTCTCAGTCAAGTCAGCATCAGTATCAGGCAAAAAGTGGGGGGTAACTGCAACAGGGAGCCATTTCTTTACAATATCCATTCTTTATTCCTCACCATGTTCCTCGGTTATAACAAACGGTATCCGATCTCCTTTTTTCCCCTCTTAAAATGGGTACTCGTCAGGGATGCCCATTATCTCCTTTACTATTTATTTTGGCTCTCGAACCTTTTCTATACCAATTAAAAACATCTGAACAATTTACGGGGTTTCAAATTAATAATGCACACATCAAATTTATGGCATATGCTGATGATATTCTTTTGTTCATGTCTCACCCTGACACTTCTCTTCCTGCATTCCTGCATGATCTCAATTTATATTCTGATGTATCTGGCTATAAACTTAATATAGACAAAACAGTGGTCTTACCACTTAATGCTCATTGCACTGGCTCTGTATTCCTTGATGCAGGATTATCTTGGATTTCTTATAAGGTTAAATGCCTGGGGGTATGGTACTGCACTACTCTCAAGGATACATTAAGGACTAGTTTAGAAATCCTATCTGCAAAGCTTGTAGATCTCACACAGAAATGGTCTCCGTTATGTCTCACGTGGTGGGGCTGCTTGGACACCATTAAGATGATGCTTCTCCCTATCATTAACTTCTTCCTTATGATGCTTCCTATTAAGATACCTAAACTATTTTTTAGTTCAATTGATAAAATTCTATCCAAGTTCCTGTGGAACGGTAAACAATCCCGACTCTCTCTCTCGAAATTAAAACTTCCTAAAGTACAAGGTGGAGTTAATTTCCCTGACTTTATAACTTATCACAAATCTTTTGGCATTAAGCAAATACATCCCTATTTATCTACACTCAATGATGCCCCTAAAAAGCTATGGTTCGCTTTGGAAGAAACATTTATTTCTCCCTTTTCCCATAAACACATTATATTTATGTCTAACCCCCCAAAATTCTGGTTGCCCAGCACTATCTCCTATTCAGTCAACTTGCTGAAACCTTTTTTTATTTCGCATCTTACCCCCATTAATCAATTCTTTAACAGTCGTATTTGGCACAATAGTTCGCTTAGGAAACAAGGTAAAACCTTGTGTTGGAAGGCTTGGATGACTAAAGGCATTCTTCTCATTTTCCAATTATATCATAAAGACTCTATCATCCCTTTTACTACTCTCTCAGCAATTTATAATCTCCCTATTTGCATGAAATCCCAATATATCATTCTTTCTACTCTAGTCCAAGAGGCCCTCTATAAACGTATACATCATAATCATTCTTCTCTTGCATCATCTCCACACCCGATTGTAACTTCTAATTATCCTAGGGCAGCTGGAATTTATAAACTTTTAAGAACGTCTGTTTCACCTAGACTCAAATCACCTATTGAGACATTGTGGGAATCAGATCTTGGTGCTGTTTGGCCAACTTCTTTATGGGATAGAATATGGTATAAGATACATTCCACTGCACGCACTGCAAGCCTCACACAGACCCTATATTTTTTTTATAATAGACTTTTCTACACTCCTGTACGCCTTTACAAATTCAAACTTGCACAAAATGACAATTGTTGGAGCTGCCACACTCAGCAGGGTACTGACTTTCACATGTTTTTTTCCTGTCCATCCCTATCTACTTTTTGGTCCTCAAAATGGTCTCGCATTTCAGCAATAGCTCAGATCTCCTTACCAATGTCATATGAATTACTGTTTTTGGGAGGCGTACACGATATCTGGAGTTCATTCAGGCCTCTTGGAAAATTGGTGGACCTTTTGCTTTCTATTGCAATCTCTATTATTACTTCTAACTGGAAATCTTCGGAGAACATTACTCTCAGACAGTGGTGGAATTCTGTATGTTATCATCATAGACTTGACAGCTACAAGCTTTATTCAACAGGAACTTTCTTCAAACGTCATCAGCTATGGTTGCCATTAAGTAACTATCTCTCACGCACTGTGAAGGAAATGGATTTTTCTCCTCCTTTTTAAAAAATGTCAATATATTTCCTGTTTTTCTTCTTATATATACTTATTTCATCTTACATTCGCTGTAACTAATGCCTATTGCCTCTCTCTCCACATGGCTATCACTTGATTCCCTTTTCTATCCCTAAAGCTCTTCTCCCTCTCCCTCTCTCTTTCTTCTTTCTTTATTCAAACTTGGAGTCTTTAATACTATATTGCTGTATATGCCTAATTCATGTACATGTTTAAATATGCATTTACAAGTACAATATTCCTTATGCATATATATTCACAACTGCATATCTCTGTCCTGGCAATGTTAAGTTAATGTTCTTGTATTTGACTCAATAAAAAACATCTCTATAAAAAAAAGAAACTCACATTTCATAGTTTTTAAAAATACATTTTGCACAAAAGGAGCATGCAAAACAAAAAGAACATTTGATTTAATCACTTTTCTCAGAGAAACAGCATTAGGCAAAATAATGTGGTGGCCAGTGCCTGTAGTGAAAACAAGATAGTAAAAGTCAATATATTTAAGTTAGGCAATTGATCCTCAGATATAGTGATGAATTTTGCCTGGTTTGGAAGCAGTACCTTGACAGTGATCGTTTTTTTCAGGGGGGCTGGGGGGGTATTAGAAGGAATGAGATCCTATCGTTAGCTTTTACAGACAGACCTGTCTGAGCTCTAAGCACTGCAGTCCAAACGATGACTCTATAAATAGCCATAAAGATGAACCTCCACACAAGTGCACTTAGGTTAGGGACATGGTTGTCTAGCTAAAGTATACCTCCCAATAGGTAGGATTCGAATCCATCTCTAAGCACTCCGATCGTTCGACTTCCTTGTAAATACACAAGTTATACTTTGGTGATTAAAAACGAATATTTTTTGCTTTTCTTGCTGATTCTACTTTATATAGTTTCACAACAAAACTATTAAGATAAGCAATATGCATCTTTGAAATGATAATTAAGATGAAAGAAGTCCAGTATAAGCCACAGTTCTCTTAATATATTACTACCAAGTTTCCATTAAGCATATTGGATTCCCCTTTTGATTTTTTGTGCAAAGCCTGCCAGAAAGCACAGCTTTCTGGTTGCGAAAGACTTACTGGGGACATGTTGCTAACTGACCTGGAATCAACTTCGTCCTTTGTTCTATACTGGCTTTTTGCTTTGTCTTTTTTAATTTTTATTACTTTCTGTTTGCTGGTTTTATATTAGTCTGACTGTCTCCTGCCTGTCCCTCCTGAGGCGACAGCCAATCTACAATGTCTCCGAATGGCTGCTTTTATCCTTCCACAACTGCTTTTTGGGAACTTCTTCCTCTTTGAGGAGAGGATGTGGTGTAACAGCCAGAGCTCCCAACTTTAGAGTTGGGGAATCGGGTTTAAGTCTCAGCGTCAGCTCAACATCCTGTGATTCTGGGAAAATCACTTAATCACCCTGTGCCTACCAAAAAATAAATGTGTCCTTGTGTAATGTAACTGGTGCTCATGTAAAGTCTTCCAATACCTTCGGATCAAATTTGTGCTACATTAAACCGAAAACTAAGTACTCCAGGAGAGAGCATGTGTTTCCCTTGTTCTTGCTGTTATTCTCTAAGCCCCTATATTGCCTCTCTTTTTTCCTTTCCAGTCAAATTTCACAATCTCCCTTTATGTTGGATATCTACATGCTGCTTTAGTTCCTGACTTTACTTTTACATTTTGTTTAATTATTTTGTATAACAATTGCACTGCATCTGTCCTGCCCTTCCAGTCCGTTTGAAAATACAAACTGTGCTCTTTCTGCGTTGTCTTTTTTAAAAAAAATTTACAAAAAGAACTAGCAACCTCATGCCTCTCCATCTTTCTTTCCCCTCTCTGGCCTACCCAACTACCCTTACAAAGCCCTACCTTCATAATGTGCAGCAGGAGTAGTAGCACTGTGACCCACAAAGCCATTCAAACCATATTATAACTTTATTTCACAATTTGAGTAGCCTATTTCCTTACTTGCACTACAGCCCTTGACAACCTGCCTGCTCTACTGTGCACTGTTGAAAATATTTTGTTTCTGCTTGCGTTATGTGATCAACAAAGTATGCATACGTGTCCTTACATAACAACTACCCATATCACTGCTGTTTTTAGGTCAATTTTCTTCCCTTACATGTTCTTTGAATCCTTTTGCCGCCACTGGGTCTGATTACATTGTCTTGACATTCACTTGCTGCCTATATTCTTGTAGTTTACTTTCACCATTGGTAAGATTGTGTCATATACCAATTACACTCCACCCTTCCTGGGAGTACTTTCCATGTGTGCGGCAGGTGGAGTGACACCAGGACACTGAGGCCTTAGGGACTTATTGACCCCACATTAATACTTCATTTTTTATTTTAAGGAGGAACCAAGAGCCTATTTCCTTCTTTGTTTTTTGTACCAGGGTCCATCTCACACTGCCTACCCCACCGTGCGCTACCATACATTTTGTACGTGGAAAGTATCCTCTTTCATGCCTGTGCTCTTATAACACTGCCTATCAGCCTCCTTTAGTGCATCCTTACACCCAACACATATAATTGTCTTTCTCTCCCGTCCATAGCCTACGCAACTACACTTACTGGCCTATAACTTTTCTTCGTGCAGTGCATGTATCTGCAGTGCGCTCCCCTTAACCCACTAAACACACATTACTGTTTTACTTCATCCATATACATATTCCTCTCTTGTCCCTAGCCTTTGCACCCACATTTCAACGAGAAGTTTTCAGTGGTACAGCAACACTTTTCTCACATACATTTGCTCTTGATCCTGACCTGTGCATGTTGTGATTTTTAGCACCAGTGGTTACTTAAAAACAAAAACAAACCCCAATCATTGTCTTCTCTAAGCCCCCAGCCTGCCTCTTCATCTTCTTCTTCTAAGCTTCACAACCTTCCTTCAGGTTCATTTAACCTTTTAGCCGCCACCGCATGTAATTACATTTTGTTGACATCTACATGCTGCTTATGCTCCTGGACTTTACTTTCACCGTTTGTTTAATTATGTTCTATAACAATTACACTGCATCCTTCATGCCCTTCCAGTCCCTTGTAGTGTAAACTATGCTCTTTCATCACTGTCCTTTTCTAAAAAACACAGCTAGCACCATATTTATCTCTCAGCCCCTACAAACCAAACATGCCTCTGTGTCTTCCTTACTCAACTACATCTAGTAAGTTGTACCTTTATAATGTGCAGGAGGTGCAGTAGCACCATGACCCCCAAGGCCATTCAATCCAGATTTCAGCTTTATTTCACAGCTCAAGCACGAGCCCAGGAGCACATTTCTGTTTTGCATTCAGGCCTTGATAGCCTGCCTACTCTACTACGCACTATATTTTGTGCATGCTTGTGTTGTGACCCATGATCTATGGATGTATGCACTTCTGTTGCAACTACCCCACATTGCTTGTCTTCTAAGGACCCCTCAACATGCCCCCCTCCCCATTCCCAAACCTTTTCCCCTTCACTTCCAGCAGAATACTTTCAGTTCATGAAGCAGATGCAGGAGCCAAGGATACTGAGGCCTTATGGACCCACTGTACCCACACTATTGCTTCATTTTAGATTTTACACAGGGGCAAAGGTGACTTTACACAGGGGCACCAGGAGCCATTAAACACTGCCCACCGTAGTGTGTACTACCATACATTTTGTACTTGACTCGCGCTGTTAACTACAAAGTATGCTACCTCATGTCATTTCTTTAGTAACACCACCCTCACCTATCATCCTTCTTCGCTGCCCACCCACCCTCAACATACCTCTCTCGCTTCCATACATCCAGAACTACACTTACTACACTACAGTTTCCTTTTGCACACCCAGTGTAGTGGTACAGTGTCCTACACAACCTCACTTAACCCGGATTACTGCTTCCTTTCGCTCATCTACATATTCCTTTCTTCTCCCTAGACTTTTTTCCCACATTTCCAGGGTGGTAGCTTCCATTGGTGCAGAAGGTGCAGTGGCTCTGGCAGGTTCATCTCTCTCCTGTGTGCTTTTCATCATCACACTCAAAAGTGTTTGATCTTTAGCACGTGGCTACTTATAAGTAAGCAGAAACCTCACTCATTGTCTTTCTCTACGCCCCCATGTGTGCCTCTCCATTCCATTGTCTCAACATTCATATGCTTACTAGACTTTACTTTCACCATTTGTTGCATTATGCACTGTACCAGTTACACTCCATTATTCATCTCCTACCAGCTTATTCTAAAACACAAACTATGCATGTTTACACTGTGTCCTTTACCCAGAGACCCACCTAAGCAAGGTATGTTCTTGTCTGCCCCCCAAACACGCCTCTACGTCTTCCTTTCTCATCCTTACCCTACACAACAACACTTATTGTTACTGGGTTGTAACTTTATTATGTGCAGCAGGTGCAGACCACTGTACCCCTAAATTATTTAACAGTTCTAGCAGGAGCAGAGCTGGCCATTTCCTCACTTGCACTACAGCCCATGGCATACTGGTTACGGCAAACTTTTTCATTAACTACTATGTGTGGCTGCCTGCATTCTTGCCTGATAACTATGCAGTCATAGCCATCTAAAACAACACTGCTCTTCTGTAGCACCTCACCAAACCACACCCATCCCAACCCTTTGCACCCTCACTTCCATGGAAGAACTTTCTATTTGTGCAGCTGGTGCAGTGCCACCGAGGCACAGAGGCTTCATTGATCTATTGACCACAATTTAATACAGCATTTTTGATTTTTAATAACACCTAAGAAGCCTGTTTACTACATATTACTCCACCAATTTCCCTCAATATAAAGAAGACTCAGACTCTCCTGGAATGCAGTGCAAATTCTTTGTTTATTGAAATAAGTTAGTCCTCACCCAATGTGTTTCGGCCGCAGCCTTGATCTGTAGTTAGGGCAACCAGAGATAGGGATTTAAAAAAAACATTTTGCCCCTTAATAACTTTGCACCGATTTGATGAATAGCCTCAAAATTCTGGAGACTTATTGCCCCATTTGATTTTCCGAGTAGTGAAAGTTTCACTGCATTTGGTGCAGGGGGTGCAAAGAAAAAAGAGGCGGAGGTCCTTAAACGGGCATAAAATCCAATTAATTTTCCATTTAAGTTTGGATTTTGCATAGGATGAAAACTGTCAGTAGAACTTTGTGAAATTTGACAGCATTACCTATTAGGGGGTGCAGATGATTCTGTGGGAATAATGCAGCTAAGTTGAGTACGTAAATGTTAGGTTATAAGGTATCTTTTTTTAGTTATATCGGTAGCCACTGTAGTACCTCTGTACATATCGATGACAAGGAAATATCTGATTGGCTAACATGCTCTTTTCCAAAACAGAAGGCAGCCATGTTGTTTTATAGAGCAGCTTTCATATGTTTTGAAATACACCCTAAAATGAGTTTAAACATAAGTTCTGTCTTCTACATTTAATGATTGTTAGTTGAGTATAGTGGTGACATGTAGTGAATAATCCTTGGAAATGGCTCTATGTTATTTTTTAAATATACAGAGTACCCTCCTACTTTTGCCTAGGTCTTTAGAGAGTACTGTAACCATAAAAGGTTTTTAAGAACAAAACCCATATATTTTGGCATTTTCTTATGTTCCTGTTTGGTTGGCTCTTAAAAGAACCTTTGATTGGAAGTGTATACTTTGGACTTACATATAGTTAAGCAGCAATTGGCGGATGTTATCAACGAGCACATCATTGCCACCTGAGGTAAAATGGACACCATCTGCATGATGTACGTAAGGTTTGGAAAACACAATGTTTAGGTGAAATATGGAAGACATGCTGTGATCTCTCAGTAAGGCAGACACTGTTTTGTTCATATGTCTGCACATTTTTTGGTACTTTCCCGCATTTGCTAATGAGTGTTTATATTTTATCCTTTGGAAAATATTTGAAAACACAAAATCAATGTGAACAAATAGTCATTACATTTTTTAAAGTAGCTTTGATCTCCATGTCAATTCGTATACCAGTGAAGTGACCAATATTATTGGCTCCACAAGGAAGAGCTGACAAAGACTGAGATGAAATAAGAGGTAGGATGTTATTCTACCTTAAACCTGTTTCAGCTACCCATGTGACGCCAACATTTGCAAACCTAAATTATGCTGAATTCCACGTTGTTTTGGCATACTCTCTAGCCCAAAAGATATACCTGCGTCCAATTATCCACACACAAAACATCTTCTTTGAAGACTTCTAAAAACCTTCAAGAAACACTGACTGAATGTAGGAAAGTGAAAAATGGATTAAGCAGGCCACTACACTGTCCAGTTACATGCTATTTAACATAATAACATATTGTACTTATGAAAGAAACAGTCTGATTAGTTATATGTATCATTGGGCTATTAACCCAGCCCAAACAGAACTGAGGAAGCACATTCTACAATGAAAAGACCAGACTGTATACTAAGAATATTACAGTCTGCCTACAGCTATTTTAGTGATTCTTAAGGTCATATGACCCTGTGACCATGTAAACCAATAGAGTACTGGAAGAGAAGGGCAAGCCACCATTTATCTGTTATGTATTCTGTGATTTGATTAAAACATGTGAAACAGAGACTAACTTTCATCACATGACAAAATAAACTAATGGGTATGCTATGTAACACATGCATGTTACCGATAATACACATTGCTATTGGATTACATTTTACATTAGGCTACAATTGCATTACTAGACTTATGCAAACACTATTTATATTAGGTGCATTGCTCTACTAGAACTGTATTTCAAACTTTGGTTGTACACCTACTTATTTTATAGTGTAGTGTTACATTATTAGGAAAATACACTTGTATATCATTTTATTAAGCAACATTTTTATTTGTAGAGTGAACGTGTGACTGATACTGCTGTTGCTTTGCTTTCTAGTTTTCTATTTTATTAAACATATTCTATATATTTCTATTTTGTTTTTCTATTTTTATAGACAGGTATAGCAACTGTTAGGACGATGCCTTCGGAATATTACCAGAAAAAAATGAAAATATACCCTAAATCTATTGAAGATAAAGTATACACACCTATAAAAGGACAAAGGGGACGTTCCAAAAATGAAAATGGTAAGTGTATCACTGCATGTTTGCAAACTGAGAAAGGAATTTGGGCTGATGATGTGCTTATGCATGTACAAAACATCGTACAAATGCTAATATGTGTACAGAAGATCAATACAAAAACAAATAGGTGAATTGTTCTGTATTACACAGCCACACAAGGAGAAAGAACATTAGAAATTTTATATGTAAACAGTTTAAAAACAGAGTTCTTAGACATTTGCTACAAATTTATCCCACTTCCAAAACCCATCCTACCAAACTGAAACATAAACAATATGTTTAATTGATTGTGGAAAAAGTGTCTGCTGTCAATAGAAATTTATTTCTTTTAACTATGAATCTCATGAAAACATTCACGTTTAATTTTAACATATAAATTATATAAGTTACTAAACTAACCTTGAATTGGTTAAATTTTTCAAATATATTTGGAGGCTGGTGGAAACACACATTCAGTACTGAACCATACTTTCAGGAAGAAGCTTACCATACATACACTAATTGTGTCCTGTTTGTAAACAAAGGGGGACATTGCTCTGAAGTTATGCATGGTTCTGTGGTCGGGCTAGAAAAAACATTACAATTACAACTGAGCACTCAAAACAGAGTTTTGAGGAGAAGGCTGCTTAACATCCTGTTTACCAATTACATTGCACTTCCATGTATGCAAGATTCAGACAAAGGCCCTCATTACGACCCTGGCGGTCAGTGGTAAAGCGGCAGTAAGACCGCAAACAGGCCGGCGGAAACAAATATGGAATAACTGCCGCGGTCATCCACCACTTCACCATTCCGACCGCCATGGCGGTGAAGACCGCTGGGCTGGAGATTGCGGTCTCCAGCCCGGCGGTCGTCACTAGACCGCCGACGGTATCAGGACCCTGCATACCGCCATGGATCTCGGGTGGTTGGGAACCGCCATGAGATCCATGGCGGTAGGCACTATCAGTGCCAGGGAATTCCTTCCCTGGCACTGATAGGGGTCTCCCCACCCCCGCCACCCCCATGAATCCTCCCCCCACCCCCCAACGGTGGCACAACACCCCTCCCCACCCCGACGCTGAACATGCACATATACACACCCCTACACGCACACACCCCGAACATGCACATATACACACCCCTACACGCACACACCCCGAACATGCACATATACACACCCCTACACACACACACCCCGAACATGCACATATACACACCCCTACACGCACACACCCCGAACATGCACATATACACACCCCTACACGCACACATACACCCCGACAACACATATCCGCACACATACACACAGACATGCACACCGTCCGACCCGCACACATTTCCCATGCACACAACACCCCCGCACGCATACACTCACTCACTCACCCCCTCTACACTCCCAAAGCACACCCCCATGCACGCACACAACACCCCCGACCCCCTTCCCTAACGGACGATCAACTTACCTTGTCCGTTGATCCTCTGGGAGGGGACGGGATCCATGGGGGCAGCTCCGCCACCAGAACACCGTCACCAGAACACCACCACACTGAATCATGGGACGTGATTCAGTGGGCGGTGTTCTGTTGACGTGGCGGTGGAGGTTGAGCAACTTCCACTTTCCCGCCATCTGCCAGTATGGCTGCTGGCGGCTTTCCGTATGAAAAAGGACGGCGGGCTGCCAGCGGTCATAATACGCGGCGCGGAAGACCGCCATCACTGGCGGTTTTCAGCACGGCGGTACCTCGCTGGTCTTGCGAAAAGACCGCCCAGGTTGTAATGACCCCATAAATCTATTGAAAAACTACAAATGTTAATCACTGTATTAAAAAAAAAAAAAACACTTGCAAGGTAAAATCAAGATTTTGCAAAATATTACACAGTTACAAAGCCATGGCTTAGACTGCCCTCAAAATAATGTGTAATTCAACTTTTCATGACATTAAAATTTCAGCTCATCATTCAAGTATATGAAAACATGCACAAACTTTATACTTTGTTAAATGACCTGCAATACAATTGGAGCAAATAAGCTATACTCTATTACACTGCTATCCTGATAAGGTCTTATCAATTACAAAGTATGTATAATCAAAATACTTTGGTGGTGTGTCTGAAGCTTCAGTGTGTCCAAATATTTTATACTCAGAAACTACAACGGACAATCCAATAATGGACTTTAAACAGTATGATTTGGATATTTTGCAATTTCATGAAGCCATTTCAGAAATTCCCAATAAAGTGTGCATTTACAATAGACACACATATTATGCTAAACAAATTATATATATTGATTTTCTACAAAAACTGAGAAAGAAGACAGATCACCTTGGATAAATCTTCCTATTTATCTCATTGCGGAAAACAGGTAAAATGTTTGTTGTGATCAAATTGTTTGTTATTATTGCCTTAGGGAACTTGACCATAACTTTATGCCTTCACATGCAATTTCTAATAATTTGGATATGTGCCCTGTGCCCTATGCCTGTAGAAATAGAAAATTTTAATTGATATGAAAATATATTAATTCAAACTTTACATCCTTTCAAACAATTATCAGAATGCAACCTAATTCAGTGAAATTTCAGGCTAAAAAATTAATGTGTGCACTAAAAGAAAGGTTGTTTTTCTACCATTAGATTTTTTTTAAAAACATTTGGACTGTGGGAGTGGATCAGAAATTAGAAGGACCTTTAGTTGTATTAGTTAATGGAGTGCCAACAAAAGAAAAACAATTGTAAGAATTAATAAACATTTCCAGAATACAAGAGGCAATTTCATACTTGTTAAACCTAGCATACACTACCAGAATTTTAAAATGAATGATACCACTGACCTACTATTTACAGATCAAAGTAACATAGGGCAGTTTGAGAAAATTAGTAAAGAAGACATTTGATAGACACTTACCACCCTAGCAGAAGCCCTTTATCAGAACAGTCATCGCTATATGAAGTATCTCAATCTTAAACTTGCAGAAACAATGTCCTTGAGGATGTTAATAATGGATAATTTCTTGTTAATGGAACAGACTGCTGCTTAATACGTCATTCCAAGCCTACATTAGTTAATCACCGCAAACGTGCATACTATAAGCTTGCTAATAAAGAATTTTATTTATTGGCACTGTTAGAGCTTTTTAAATCTTGGCAAAAAGGATGAATTGACTGTAATATCTATATCGTATGAGGAAGCTTTTTATGAGTGCATACCCTATATTACAATACCAGAGTTCCAGATTTATGTTGACATGTTGGACCATGAAATATTAAAGGAAAATAAAATCCAATCTGAAATATTAATCAAAACTGCAAGTATTAATAACCTTTTAAATATAACACCTGCAAACCTACTTGGGAAAGCAAATATTGCTAATGAAGGTACTATTGTTATGGCTGAGATAGAAATTGCTAAGGGTGAAATGTGCGAGGATGGGGAAAACTGTGATGACCTCTTATCACAATTAAATAGTGATCAACATTAAATATTTGAGGAAATTAAAACAACTGTTGATTATGGAACATGAAAGTGGTTTATGTTCAGATTTTGAGTCTATATTAAAATATCTGTCAGGACTGGCTGGTACTGGGAAGAATTTATGTCTTACAGTTATACGTGTAAAATGTAATAAATTCAAACCTATTTTGTGTTATTACTGCTCCAACTGGATTGGCAGCATGTAATAATAAAGGGATTACATTACATCAGCTACTACTACCACCGGTGGAACATAATAATAAACTGGAATACTTAAAATTGAATTGTGATACATCACAAGAACTTTGTAGAGTTCTAAAAGAATTACACCTTGTGATTATAGATAAGGTTAGTATGGTTTCCAACCTAATGATGGGTTTTGCTCACTACATATTGTGAATGTACCCAAAATATGAGACAAGCAAATGACGAATAACATGGGAAAATATTAAAAAATATTAGGCTAGGAATTGTTACTGACAATGCTGAAAAATTCGTCAAACATGAAGTATAGCTACTTTATTCCTACATTTGAAAACACTACCTGTGGTTTAGTTAATGCCAACCCTAAAAGAATACTGTGATTTACAAATGGAATGTTATCAGTGGGAAATTAAACAAATATAGATCTACCTTGTAAAGACTTTGAAGCTAATGGAGCCACTATTCCTTTAACAAACAAGAAAATTATTAAATGTATGGAGAAATCTGTCTCATGAACTGACATATTAGAAAAAGACATGTTTCTTTGCAAAAAATCCTGTGTCATTTTATGACGCAATTTGAATGTAGAACATGGACTTGTAAATGGAGCTATAACACATAGAGTGCAGTTTGTAAAATACAAAAGCAATGCTGAGATTGATTTTATTACTGTAAACGTTGACAATATTAAGTAACCAAAATATATTACAAGAGCACCAGCAAAGTTTTGACTAATAAAAGGCTTATTTATTCAAAGAGAACAATTTCCTTTATATTTGGCTTATGCTGTAACAATACATAAATCCCAAGATTTAAGCTTGGAATATGCAATAATTAACATTTGACCAACTGTGTTTAAAGAGGGTATGGCATATGTTGCTTTATCCTGTGTGAACACGTTACAAGGACTTTATATTATAGATGTAGATGACAACAAAATTAATGCAAGTTATACAATGAGGCAAATGCCCACTAACCCTCATGACCAGGGTAATATATGTAATAATAATATAGGTCAGTGCAAGGGGGAAGTAGCATAGACTTCCACGGTATGTTAACAACTTAATGAAATCACTCTGTGCCATAAATGTCAAACAAACAAGATTTATTGAGCATTTCAAACGTTTTTTTCATTTGCATCTTATGTTAACATATAATATTAATAATAAATTGTCATATTATGCATCATGAATGACGGTAGGTGCTCCAGAACAAACAGTGAAAGTGTGAAGGTGCAAGTGAGTGGCGGTGATATGTACAAGTAGTGCAGAGTGTGGTTGTATAACAATTGATGTCTTCCAGTGGCTCCTGCAATCAAGGAGGCCCTGGTGTGTCACAAGGTTTCTTATATGCTTTTATCATTCACTCTTTTGGAAAGTGTTGACGTTTCGACCCCTTGTACAGGTGAGTCAGGACGGGGTCATCATCAGGACAGAGATGAATATGGTGGAGGCACCTACGGGGGGCATAAAGCACCGAATTACTGGGAGTCTAATGATTCAGTATCTTATTAATAGGGAGATTGGAGAGCAACTCACCTAAGTTCCAGTGGTGAGAAAGGACCAGTAATGGCTGGGATCTCCCTGTTTGAAAAATGAACCATGAGTCACGGACATCGTACAGAATGTGGAGTAAACAAAAATTACTTTAAAATAAGGTGGGACTTACAGTAATTGTAGTCCTGAGGGGCTGTAGGTAGGTATCACTCTGTTCAATTACTATGAATTAGGCAGGCCCAGTGTCGTATAAATCCGACGGAATTACTAAGGATATATTTAGGATATATTGATTAGACATCTCTAAATAAGGATCAGGTATTGCTAATAATTCTGAAAAGTGAGTAAAATGACTCACAACGACTTGAACAATCCGTGGGCTAAGTATAGCCAGGAAGCGTCAAGACGGTAGAAGTAAAGTGAACTATAAAACAAAGACCAAAATTACTGAATAGATCAATGAATAGAGTCTCTCAATAGTGAATTATGATTGTTTTAAAAAAAAAGGGGGGGTTTAGAAACTCACATAAACTTGAAACAACCATGGGCTAGAAATAGCCGGGGAGGCGAGGGTCCGATTATCTAGGAATAAAAAAGTTCAAAATATCTATCAAAACGGAGGCTTGTACATAGTAAATGATGCCGCCAGTAGGAGGCACTTGCCAAATCTATTCTCACCTAATAATGAGAACTTCCTCGTTGTAGAAGGACGGCCGCATCAGTCGGCCCCCGTCCTGTTTCCTTAGCGTCCAGTGCGGCGTGAATACAACCAGCAGAACGCCGCTCAAAAAGCAGACGTTCTATATATCTGGCTCCGCGAGGGTAATGTAGCCAGTAATCCAGTGTGTGATTAGAGGAGAGCACCTCCAATCACAGAGTAGCCTCAGACTGGCAGGAGACGGACCGAGAAGTGGGGGTTCCCCTTCTGGTCCGCACTGCCGGGGGATTCGATGTGTAGCCGAGGCCATGACCTGCGTGCGGGTGTCGGCGCTACAGTATTAGGTGGATGCTAATGCTACCAGAGATCATATCAGTTACAGGGAAGGGGAGATAAAGGGGGGGGTTTGATGTGTGTAATAACATCCCGCAAGCCGTCCAAGCACGTGGGCATGCACAGCGACTCTATGGTGTAAAACCCAACAAATAAATATGTGATAGCACTGGTGAACAACATCATATATGTGACATGTAAACTAACTTAAATCACATTGGACCGTATAAATATATCTGGGAAATCAAAGTTCTAGATAAATCCATACATAGATAGCAAAAATTTTAAAATATAATATAAACACACTGTAAAAGTTTACAATGAAGACAAAGGGCTCATACAAATGATTCCTAACATATAAATAATGGTCATCAGAGTGGACCCTGGTCCTTGGGAAATCAGTGTAGAGGAGAGCTAGCCACAACGACAACCAACCACATATCTCGGTTTTGGAGGTGTCCAACAATAGCGTTGGTAGGTCAGACATACAGTGAAAGCTTATAAAGCTGCGTGACGCCAGTCCTCGATAGTATTGAGTCCCTTATTAATCGTGTCACATTTCTCAATCCAAAAAAGTTCACGCTTGGATAGGATGCGTTCCTTATCTCCACCCCTTGGTCCCAAGGAGATACGTTCAATCACTTGCCATTTCAACTCCTCACTATTATGTCCAGCTGTCTCATAATGCTCCACCAATGGGGCGCCTGTCTTTTTGCATCTAATCCTACTTTGGTGTTGGAGGATCTTGCACTTGACTTTTTGCGTGGTCTGCCCTATATACAATAGGCCACAGGGACACTAAATGGCGTAAATCACATCCTGCGTGTTGCAATTGCTGAATTCCGGCAATGTAATCATGTAGTTATTGTGATCGAAATCTGTTATGTTAAAATTGTTTTGCAGGCTGCGCAGTTGCTGCACTTGTAGTGACCCACTACCGCAGGTAAACCCCACAATGTGTTAACGTCCTTTTTGGGTTCTTGGGGTAAGAGTGCACTCGTGAGTCTGTCTTTCAAATTCCTACCCTTCTTGTATGAAAACAAGGGTGCCTCTTGTGTATGCAGGTGGTCCTTAATCAATGGCCAGTATTGTAGAATTATTTTGCGGATGTTGTTACTGGCAGGGTTAAAGGTGGTGACACATGCAAGTCTATTGTTTTCTATTTCAGGTAGTTTAGGCTCTAGAAGGTTCTCCCTATGATTGAACCAGGCTCGTTTCCTCGATCTTTTCACCAGTCTCCTGGGGTACCCCCTTTCTATTAGTCTGTTAATCAGAAAGTCAGATTCCTTGAAAAAAACATTTTTATTTGTGCAATTCCTCCGAATTCTGAGGAATTGTCCGAAGGGGAGATTATCCCTAAGACCCCTGGGGAGACGGCTTGTGTAATGCAATAGTGTGTTCCTGTCAGTTGGTTTGCAACAAAGGGTCACGTAAAGTTTTTCATTTTCCACTCCCAATTTCAGGTCAAGGAATGGAATGCTTATTTTACTGAATTCCATAGTGAATTGGATATCCCTAGTTTGGCCGTTTAGCCAGACTTGAAAGTCTCTCAGTTGAGTCATAGTACCATGCCAAATTAGTAGAACATCATCGATGTACCTAGACCATTTTCTCAAATGGCCTCGAAATGGGTTTATATGGCTGAAGATATGTTGTGTTTCATAGTCAGCCATAAATAGATTTGCTAGATTGGGTGCGAAAGTATCACCCATGGCTACACCCTTGGTCTGGAAATAGAATTGATTGTCAAACATTAAGTCGTTTTTTCCCATGGCTATACCCATCATCTCCACCAGAAACCATGTGGGTACCTGTACTGGTTGGTCTCGGCTGTCAAGAAACTTAGCGAGGGTGTCGAGTGCTTTTATCTGGGGGATGTTGGTGTATAATGATTGTATGTCCATGGTGACAAGGATTTCTGTTTCCGATGAAAAATTAAGGCCTTCGTACAACATGATCACATGCATGCTGTCCCTGGTGTATGCTCAATAAATGTTTGTTTGACATTTATGGCACAGAGTGATTTCATTAAGTTGTTAACATACCATGGAAGTCTAGGCTACTTCCCCCTTGGAATGACCTATATAATTATTACATATATTACCCTGGTCATGAGGGTTAGTGGGCAATTGCCTCATTGTATAACTTACTAAAGTGCAATCTGTGGACTGTGAAGGCCTCCCTTTGGGATAACAAGACAAACCTCTGTGACCTTCGGGTACTATCCAATACTACATAGTATTATAATGACAGAAAGGGATACCCTTTCCTACACTGAAGATTACATAAACAGACTAGTGAGTGGATCTTCTTTCATAGAAGCCGCCCCCACCATCATAGGAGATGCCCTGCAGGAGAAAATGTCAAAGTTAGAACGCATCAAAAAGAAACTCAAAAGGACACAGCTACATGGGCATCTCATGATGGAATATTTACGCTCTAATGTCATACCGGTGGATCTGCAAGTCAGGAATGAACCTGCACTATTCATAGAGGACCCCAAGTATAGAATACATTTCAGCTTTGTGGCCAATCAGTTCTCCAGGCATTGGATGGTGTTAGGTATAGACACAGCTTTAGAACATATAAATAATTTGGAAAAAGAAATAGCCGATCTAGTCAGGGAAATACTGGACGACACAGCACTGACTAATGCACGACAAGCACTTGAGGATCTAGAGAAAACTGCTAAAGAATTCACTTACATAACCCAAAAGAAAAAACTTGACAAACTAGCTAAGGACATTGCCAAATATGATAAGGCTTACACATACCCATTTTTAGACGATGACTATTATAAACAGGACAATACTGGGAAATTTGTAAACAGAGGAAGGGGAGGGTATAGGAGGTATTATACCTTCTCTGACACCTCGGCGTCTGATAGTTCAGATGTGGAACAACCAGGCACAAGTTCCACTCACTTCCAACAACAACCCCAGAGCCTTTTTTAGGGAGGGGCCGCGGAGAGGAGAACAGGCAGAGGCGGAGAAGAGGGAGGGACAGGGGAAGGAACAGAGGGCATGTCCACTTTCAAGAACCCCACGGAGAGCGCCAGACCAGATGACAATATTCATGGTAGCTGGTCAGGTTGCGTCACCTTTATCAGATTTGTCCCTACCCGACTCAGTCGATACTGGTGGACCAGGAGCACTATGCACTATGACTGGAAAAACGTCCTCAGATATCGCCCCCATTTTTAATCTGTCACGCCATGCCTTGACACCCCTAGAAATGACGGTCCTCGAAAAAGGTTTATCATTCGTACCAACTACTAAACCGGATTTCTTTGAGACTAAAATTGAGTTACAGAGGTTCTTCAGACGTATTTGCCTGAGTAATTTCTACAAAGATAAACCTAGACAGAGCCCTTGTACCACCACGGTATTTAGACCACCCTCCTCCTTTACCCCTCCTTCAAACGTGATGCCTATAGAAATCCTTACATTTGAGAAAATGGTACTTAAGGATGTGGAAACTCCAAGCAAATACATATGAGGAAAACATGGCCCTGCAAGACCTGAAGCAACAACGAGACTTGGTAATCAAGGCCACTGACAAAGGGGGCGGTACAGTGCTACAGGACATTGACAACTACAAACGGGAAATCCGTAGACAACTCAGTGATCAAGACTGTTACAAAGCAAGTATCACTGATCCCAACAAACAATTGAGTGAAGAAATATTAGAACTAACAACTAAGGTTTTGGATTTGGGCTTCATTTCTAAGAAAGAACACCAATTTCTTAACAGGAACCACCACGTATCCCTGTCATCTATACCTTGCCCAAGATCCACAAAAATTTGACGAACCCTCCAGGCAGACCAATTGTCTCTGGCTGTGGGTCCATCTTGGAACCCCTATGCAAATATTTAGATTATTTCATTAAAACTTTTGTACCCCTCACTGAGGCATACACCAGGGACAGCATGCATGTGATCATGTTGTACGAAGGCCTTATTTTTCATCGGAAACAGAAATCCTTGTCACCATGGACATACAATCATTATACACCAACATCCCCCAGATACAAGCACTCGACACCCTCGCTAAGTTTCTTGACAGCCGAGACCAACTGGTACAGGTACCAACATGGTTTCTGGTGGAGATGATGGGTCTAGCCATGGAAAAAACTACTTGATGTTTGACAATCAATTCTATTTCCAGACCAAGGGTGTAGCCATGGGTGCTACTTTCGCACCTAATTTAGCAAATCTATTTATGGCTGACTATGAAACACAACATATCTTCAGCCATATAAACCCATTTCGAGGCCATTTGAGAAAATGGTCTAGGTACATCAATGATGTTCTACTAATTTGGCATGGTACTATGACTCAACTGAGAGACTTTCACGTCTGGCTAAACGGCCAATCTAGGGACATCCAATTCACTATGGAATTCAGTAAAATAAGCATTCCATTCCTTGACCTGAAATTGGGAGTGGAAAATGAAAAATATTACGTGACCCTTTGTCGCAAACCAACTGACAGGAACACACTATTGCATTACACAAGCCATCACCCCAGGGGTCTTAGGGATAATCTCCCCTTCGGACAGTTCCTCAGAATTCGGAGGAATTGCACGAATAAAAAAGATTTTTTCAAGGAATCTGACTTTCTGATTAACAGACTAATAGAACGGGGGTACCCCAGGAGACTGGTGAAAAGATTGAGGAAACGAGCCTGGTTCAATCATAGGGAGAACCTTCTAGAGCCTAAACTACCTGAAATAGAAAACAATAGACTTGCATGTGTCACCACCTTTAACCCTGCCAGTAACAACATCCGCAAAATAATTCTACAATACTGGCCATTGCTTAAGGACCACCTGCATACACAAGAGGCGCCCTTGTTTTCATACAAGAAGGGTAGGAATTTGAAAGACAGACTCACAAGTGCACTCTTACCCCAAGATCCCAAAAAGGACGTTAACACATTGTGGGGTTTACCTGCAGTAGTGGGTCACTACAAGTGCAGCAACTGCGCAGCCTGCAAAACAACTTTTAACACAACAGATTTCAATCACAATAACTACATGTTTACATTGGCGAAATTCAGCAATTGCAACACGCAGGATGTGATTTACGCCATTTGGTGTCCCTGTGGCCTATTGTATATAGTGCAGACCACGCAAAAAAGTCAAATGCAGGATCCTCCAACACCAAAGTAGGATTAGATGCAAAAAGACAGGCGCCCCATTGGTGGAGCACTATGAGACAGCTGGGCATAATAGTGAGGAGTTGAAATGGCAAGTGATTGAACGTATCTCCTTGGGACCAAGGGGTGGAGATAAGGAACACATCCTATCCAAGCGTGAACTTTTTTGGATCGAGAAGTGTGACACGATTAATAAGGGACTCAATACTATCGAGGACTGGCGTCACGCAGCTTTATAAGCTTTCACTGTATGTCTGACCTACCAACGCTATCGTTGGGCACCTCCAAAACCGAGATATGTGGTTGGTTGTCGTTGTGGCTAGTTCTCCTCTACACTGATTTCCCAAGGACCAGGGTCCACTCCGATGACCATTATTTATATGTTAGGACTCGTTTGTATGAGCCCTTTGTCTTCATTGTAAACTTTTACAGTGTGTTTATATTATATTTTACAAATGTTTCCATCTATGTATGGATTTATCTAGAACTTTCATTTGCCAGATATATTTATACGGTCCAATGTGACTTAATTTAGTTTATATGGCACATATATGATGTTGTTCACCAGTGCTCTTGCATATTTATTTGTTGGGTTTTACACCATAGAGTCGCCATGCATGCCCACGTGCTTGCACGACTTGCGGGATGTTATTACACATATCAAACCCCCCCCTTTATCTCCCCTTCCCTGTAACTGATATGATCTCTCGTAGCATTAGCGTCCGCCTAATACCGTAGCGCCGACACCCGCATGCAGGTCGTGGCCTTGGCTACACATCGAATCCCCCGGCAGCGCGGACCAGAAGGGGAACCCCCACTTCTCGGTCCGTCTCCTGCACGTCTGAGGCTACTCTGTGATTGGAGGTGCTCTCCTCCAATCACACACTGGATTACTGGCTCCATTAGCCTCGCGGAGCCAGATATATAGAACGTCTGCTTTTTGAGCGGCGTTCTGCTGGTTGTTTTCACACCGCACTGGACGCTAAGGAAACAGGACTGGGGCCGACTGATGCGGCCGTCCTTCTACAACGAGGAAGTTCTCATTATTAGATGAGAATAGATTTGGCAATTGCCTCCTACTGGCGGCATCATTTACTATGTACCAGCCTCCGTTTTGATAGATATTTTGAACTTTTTTATTCCTAGATAATCGGAACCTCGCCTCCCCGGCTATTTCTAGCCCATGGTTGTTTCAAGTTTATGTGAGTTTCTAAACCCTCCCCCCTTTTTTTAAAACAATCATAATTCACTATTGAGAGACTATATTCATTGATCTATTCACTAATTTTGGTCTTTGTTTTATAGTTCACTTTACTTCTACAATCTTGACGCTTCCTGGCTATACTTAGCCCACGGATTGTTCAAGTCGTTGTGAGTCATTTTACTCACTTTTCAGAATTATTAGCAATACCTGATCCTTATTTAGAGATGTCTAATCAATATATCCTATATATATCCTTAGTAATTCCCTCACGTCAGATTTATATGACACTGGGCCTACCTAATTCATAGTAATTGAACAGAGTGATACCTACCTACAGCCCCTCGGGACTACGATTACTGTAAGTCCCACCTTATTTGAAAGTAATTTTTGTTTACTCCACATTCTGTACGATGTCCGTGACTCATGGTTCATTTTTCAAACAGGGAGATCCCAGCCATTACTGTCCCTTCTCACCACTGGAACTTAGGTGAGTTGCACTCCAATCTCCCTATTAATAAGATACTGAATCATTAGACTCCCAGTAATTCGGTGCTTTATGCCCCCCGTAGGTGCCTCCACCATATTCATCTCTGTCCTGATGATGACCCCGTCCTGACTCACCTGTACAAGGGGTCGAAACGTCAACACTTTCCAAAAGAGTGAATGAGAAAAGCATATAAGAAACTTTGTGACACACCAGGGCCTCCTTGATTGCTGGAGCCACTGGAAGTCATCAATTTTTATACAACCACACTCTGCACTACTTGTACATATCACCGCCACTCACTTGCACCTTCACACTTTCACTGTTTGTTCTGGAGCACCTACCATCGTTCATGATGCATAATATGACAATTATTATTAATATTATATGTTAACATAAGAGGCAAATGAAAAAAACATTTGAAATGCTCAATAAATCTTGTTTGTTTGACATTTATGGCACAGAGTGATTTCATTAAGTTGTTAACATACCGTGGAAGTCTAGGCTACTTCCCCCTTGCTCTGACCTATATTATTATTACACTAGAATGAATGCAGACACTTTTTGTGTATGTGAATATAATTGTTTAAGTAAAACAGATAGTCCTTCTCTTGGTGACTATCCAGTGGTGTATAAAATATATGAAAAGGAAAGAAAGCTTCACAACTAATAATCCTTTAAAAAATGTGGAACGTCTAAAAAAAACACTACCTTGAAATTGTTGGCTTTCATTTCAGTAATACAAATAGTATTAACTGCTAAAGTATAGTAATTTTAATTTATATTTACCTTTACTCAAATAATTACTTTGGGGAAAAACAGGTAAGCCTTTTTTTAAGACTGTAATTTGTTTGTATTCCCTACTATAGTTGGACAAATAATTGTGCCAATCTACAAGTGGTATAAGAGGTATTATTGATGTTTGTACATGTACTGTTCGCTTCTCTATGAATGGGCAGCAGGATGCCCAGGAATTTTGTGTGGCAATTCTGAAAGTTGTTGCTAATGAGAGTTTCCCCAGATACAGATCTTTTTGCTCTAAGCTACTATTGAGAACATGAATGTTTCCAATGCTTTCTCAACGTTCATGGAATGGTAAAGATTTGTTTACCTTTCTAATCCTAACTGTAAATCAATATAATTTAAAACATTAATATATCAAGCTGTTCACTCCAACTGTTGTTCAAACTGAGGGTTTAAGGTTGTCTCAACACTTTGTGTAACTATGGTTAATAAGTATTTGTGTGCAATGATACAAATAAGTGTTCTAGGTAATATAAAAATGAATACCTTAGTTACTGAATTCACTGCTACCCTAATTTCTATTTCTGGATGCACTTTTGCTTGACTCACAATTATTTTCCATCATGGACAAAATACTGATTTAGGTCATTACACCATATATTTAAGGGAAAATACAAGATGGGCTGAATGTGATGACACTATGTTAACCTTTAAACATAAATTGCTAAACATTTTTTTTTTTAAAACTGTTACCATCCGATTCTAACTCCTAAATGTTAATTGTGGGTACAGACATGTACACATCTGAAAAATAGACTACATATACTACATACTACCTATAGTAGATATGAAGAAGTAGATTTGAAGAAATCTACTGCTTTATGTGAGAAATGCAGTTACTTTGTAGGGAGTGATTTTGAACTTTGAGAACAAATCAGAGTAGAAGACGCAAAGTATTGAAATGAGGTTTTCACAATCCATATGATTTGTGTTTTGATGATTAACAAAATATAATGCTTATCTGCACCCTGGTGGGTGATAAATGATAGCATATATGAGTCATTTTATTTTACTACCATCTGAACAACAGTAAAGAAAACATTTGCATTTACTATGTATGCATGTAAAGAAAAGTACATGAAATATCTTTTAATGTAATGTTTAAAATTTACATTATAAATTACATTTCTAAATTAGAAAGTAAAAACAGTTTTACTTTACTATGCGTACCTACATAATGTCACTAACCGTTCACTTACCTTCTCCTTTACTCTTCTTGTGTGGATATTACTACCACCATCTGTAAGTAAAAAAGTTGTGATAATAACCAGCTCTTTATAAATAATTACATTGAAAATAGTTCTAAAAACAACTTTTTTTTAATTTTGTGTTTTTTCCTCAAACTATAGGTCAACTGGACCAACTATAAAAACGAGAAACTATGCACCCTTTTTGGGGAGGTCACCGGTGAGCTATTACAGACTCCCGGTGGATGTTACTGTCACTCTCCCTTGCGACTATAACTGTTTGGCAATGGAAACAACACATTGCTGTCCCTGCATAGAGCTCAACAATGTTCTGCTGCTACCTTAGGAGGTTGACATTAACTGCCGAGCTAGGTGGTTGAATGGCAGGTGGTGCGGAAGTACACGATGGTGAGAGTACTTAGATAGCCATGGCTTAAGTGGATAGGCCAGCTGTTGTGATATCCCCAGCTATTCGTTCCTTCAGTTGGGCCAACTCCTACTCTCTTCTACTTTCTGCCCATCCTAAATGAGTGGAATGCATGGCGCAAAGGTGCTTTCACCTTCCTGTCATCCCAAGGAGTACTGCTGTTTGCTGCCATAGGATATCATCTTGTGACTCAATGAGTATGTCACATGCTGGCTGTTCATTTTTTTCTCACCCCAAGGAAGAGTAAAGAACTGGCACCCCCCCCCCAACTCTTTTAGTACCTTTTGCCACTCCAGTTCTTACTCCTTGACAGCAGTGGCATTCCCTTCTTCCTCCACTGCAGCTTGAGCAACAGCACTTAGTTCTTCTCTTTGAGCCATGATAAAGAATTCCACTCAAACACAGCAAAAGCACCAGCAGTATTGTCACACTTCTGAGCAGGTCAAAAGCACACCAAGAATGAAGAAATAAAAAGCAGCTTTCTATTGGTTTAAAAACAAATGTTTCCAGTCTATCAGGAGCTTTGTTAGTATTGCAAGGTACAGTGGTACTTCAAATATAGTAATGCAGTTCCTGCAAACATTGGGGGAAAAAATCACACTAGACATCACACTCCCTCCCTAAAAACACTATTTTTTAACTAACTAACATACCAGTAATTTAAAAAGTTTCAAAACAAACATGCACACACAGTACATTAGGATACACAAGTGTAGCACAATTCTACTAAACAAAATAAAGCTCAGCCTTTATGTCAATAATACATAGGAAAAAGTATATAAACAATTCCAACTTCTAAAAACCCATGAAATTCATAAAAAACAAAGGTTAGAAGTAACAAAGGTGTTATTATAATAATACCCTACTACACAGCACATTTAAACTACACAAACATTAGGAATACCATAGTTATAGTTCATTTTTACAATTTTACTTATTTGACATCTTTTTGTTTCCATATGTAACTACTTTACCCTCATACATTAAGGACTCCATGGATTTTTTAAACGGAATCAGTGGAATTCCATGGCAACACCGCTATTTGATGGTGACCATTGATGTGGTCTCTTTGTATACGTCCCTTAAACACAAAGATGGGGTGCAAGCCTGCAGGTATGTTTTGAGGACCAGATTTGTCAGTCTGCTTGAACACCCAGAAATGCTTATATACTGTTTTACACATAACATATTTCTTTTTGGTAATAATTTTTATCTTCAAAAGAAAGGGACAGCTATGGGCATGTCTCTCGCCCCCATGTTCATGAACCTAACGATGGAATGGTAGGAGTCAGAGAACCTGGAACATGCAATTTTATGAGACCGTTTTACTGATGATTTATTTTTTATCTGGGATGGGAGCGAAGACGAGCTCATTGATTTTATCAGATCATTGAATAATAACCCCCTACTATTTAAATGTACCCATGAAATTCACGCTACAGAAATAACTTTCCTCAATGTGAAGATTTATATCGAGGGAACTAAAATTTGTAGTAACCTCTACAGGAAGCCTACCAGCACTAATAATTTGTTACATGCCAATACTGGACATCCAAGTGTAGTATACTGTTTAGTGAATTCTTAAGAGCCAGACAAAATTGCTCGGATGATCATGTATTTGCCATAGAAGCAGAGGACGTTTTCAAACTTTTGTTAGGCGAGGATATCCTATATTGGTGCTGGAAGATGTGTTAAAAGGGCTGGGCAGCGGAAAAGAACAGAGGTCCCCAAAGTTAAGTAGACCAAAAAGGAGCAAGAGAAGACAGATATTAGGTACATCATGTGTCTAGTTATGAGATTAAGAGACTAATCAAGGAAAACTGGAAACCTCTGAAGATGGATGAAGACTTGAACAAAATCTTGCCAGAACATCCCTCAATAACAACTAAAAAGAAAGCATCCCTGGGTGATCTTCTAACAAGTAATTTCATGAGGAAGCAGAACAAGAAAGGCTCAACTTAGCTGATAGAAAATCAGAAAGGTTTTTGAAGCTGCTCTAGATGTAAGACTTGTGGGCATGGGCAAAACAGAACATCTTTCAATTTGCACAATAGAAAAACTGAGCAGATCAGAGAAAGGATAACATGTGAGACTGTTTGTGGTTTATATCCTGGAGTGTAGGTGTGGGAAAAAATACATAGGAAGTACTCTCAATAAATTAAAACTAGGAATTTTACAACATTTGAGAGCCATCACCAATAAAGAGTTTGCCAAAGCCATGGCCAACCATATCTGGACATGTCATGAAAGAAATCTATCCGAGCTGCGTTATTATGGAATAGAGAAAACCTGGAAATCACGCAAAGGAGGAAATCAGGAGTTAGCGTTAAGGAAAGTGGAGTCAAGATGGATCATCAGGATAGGCACAGAGGTGCCTTGGGGCCTGAATGCAGATGCGGAACTCTATGTGTATTTAACCTGAAGATATGTTGAAATAAGACTTGCTGTTTTATACTTTGTGATTGACTTTTAATGAGATTGTTGGAGCGGCACTGTTGTATAACGGATTCTTGGATTAGGTGAGTGCACTAGCTCAGGGCAGCCTAATTAGGTGGATAAATGTACAAAGCCCGAGGACTGCACTTTATGGTTGTAGTTGCACTTATTTGCACATTGCACTTTATTGTGATTTGCATGTAACTGCATATTGCACGTTAGTGTTGCAGGTAGCTCAAGTTTGTTCAGACATGGGCATAGTATGGACTTCAACAGTAGGTATTCCATCTCAGGGAAATTTAATAGAACATAGTCCTGGGAAGTCTTCAATCAACAGGGGGGCTTTCTGCACAATATGATGAAAAAAGATTTGTTGTTTTACATTTGCTAGCGATTTTCTTATGACATTTTTTTGTGACATTGCTTAAGTGGTACTGTTGTATAATGAATTTATGGACTAGATGTGTGCAAAAGCTGAGGCTAGACTAATTATAGGGGATAAATGCACAAAGTCCTGGGATGGGGCATGTCTTGCACTACTGCACTTTATAGTTGTAGTTGCTTTTATTTGCACATTGCACATCACTGTGATTTGCATGTAACTGCATATTGCACTTTAACGTTGCAGGCAGTGCTTATCTGTGTTTTGCACGTGGAAGTTCAGTAGAACACTGTCCTGGTAAGTCCTCAATCAATAGGGGGTTTTCAGCAAATATAATGAAACAAGATTTGCTGTTTTATATCTTGCAAGTGACTTCTTTATGAGATTGCTCAAGTGGTACTGTTGTATATTTAATTCTTGGATTAGGTGCATGCAAAAGCTCATGGCAGATTAATCAAGTGGAAAATGTACAAAGCCCTGGCATGGAGCATGTCTTGCACTACTCCATTTTATGGCTGTAGTTGCACTTATTTTCACATTGCACATTATCGTGATTTGCACATTACTGCATATTGCACTTTAACGTTCCAGGTAGCGTTTCTCTGTGTTTTGCACTTTATTGTATATAGTGTTTTTTACTTTTGCCCCTTTTTATCCCTTCTTTTACCTTGATTAAGAAGACATATCGAATGGGATATTTAATACACAGATGTCATGAAAAATAATTTTCAAGTACTTGTTTCCTCATAAAAGAATACTCTTTTGATTTGCCTTTAATGGACCAAATGTGTACATGCTTACAAATAATTAATGCACTTAATTTAGGGACTATGGTGGTTGGTTCGAGGGGGCCGAGACAAGCGTGTACTTTTCAAGCAAAAGGTAATAGGGCCCTTAGGATTACTTTATTGATGTTCTTATATGCCCAAGTGGTGTAAAGTTTTGTACAGTAAGATGTTATTAGTGTGGTGTATTGGAATGTGTTTAAGATCTGAGATAGTTGTTTAATGAAAATGGAGAAAGAATATAGTGCTCATTTACTGTGAATCTGTTGTAGTGAATGTAACATAATGGGTTGACCATAAGAGAAATCAACATGACTTGGTACTTTACAAGTAGAAGGTATTGGCACCCCATGTATTGATTACTAATGCCTCGCAGAGGTATGAAGTTTTACAATTTTGTAACTGGCACACGCATTTTATGAACTATGGCTGTCAAAGCGGGCTTACACGATTTGAATAGAGTGAATAGGAGTAGGTATGATTGGTAGCACGCCTGCATATTCACTTCATAAAATTCATAACAGACATGTGAGCATATTAAATAAATAAATGAAAATTATATAGTAGGAAACAAGAGAATTATATGTTAAAGAATGCAAGGAAGGTTGTCAAGAGAGAGAGTGAATATGTAATAAAACATAGAAGAAACACATTGAACAATATTCTTGTATGACATCTGGTTGTTTATATTCTGTGGGGTTCTCTCCAATATGAAGAAACTGTTAAGCAATTGTATTGCATGGTGCTTCCTGTTGTTTTTTGCACATCATTTATTGGTGTTGGGAGCAGGGGATGGTTCTCCCTTAAGAACACTCTGGATTGACAGCAACTCTATGGCCAGTCAAAGGCTCCAGCTGAAACGCATCGCCATTTGTGTTGTTTCCTGCACTGGAGAATGAGATTAAATAAAATATAATTGGTTTGGAGTCTGGTTGAGCTGCCTGTTCTTTTTAAACCATATGTATATATATATATATATATATATATATATATATATATATATATATATATCCAAGAAAGAAGTGACTCAAACAGATGATCTCATTAAAGAACAAAAATATATTTCTACTACAACGTTTCAGCTTCCGCCCTCGAAAGATATTTTGTGTCCAAAAAGTAATTTACTGCACTCCATAGTTCCTTTAGGCAGATTTATTGATAAGAATAGCAACCACCAACATGTTTCAACTCCACTTGAGTCTTGCTCATGGTAAATGAGTTTTTTTCATGCCACCCTTAAATAGTGTGATGTCATTGTTACCGCCCCATTGCATTCTGGTTATGGTAATTTGACATTATACAAAAGCATATATGAAAGTGAAATTTAAAAAATAACATGAAACATATCACTCAAATTAGAATCCTAAAGTTGAAAGAATGTCCAATAAAAAATCAAATTACATTACAAGAATTACTTCTATACAAATGAGACTTATAACCAATTTTATTTTCTGCATTTTTAATATGTTGCCTCCATTTTTGCAATCGCTAAATTTTCATTATGAGAATGTTATACATATACCTACTTGCATATTTTTATATATGTGTATTTCTATTTATATTCTTATCATTTTTCATTTTTTGAGAATAGGATTATCACCGTTCTTGTCTCTATTATCAAACCATATATTGCTTATGATGTTATCTCATATAAATAGAAAAATATAAATCATTTCAGATCTTTCATTGATGCTTATCACATTTACAACAATTATTAATCATTAAATGTCGGCTAAGTGCCTTTACAGAATAAATTTAAACATCACCTCA